>NW_008238439.1:1620935-1632743 GCF_000691975.1 Corvus brachyrhynchos
GTCTAGAGTGGTTATTTTACTCACGAATCTTCCTCAGGGATTGGTATCTTGCCCGCATTCCTCCACCAGTTTGTCGCCGCGGGGATTACTGTAACAAGCATATATCAAACCAGGAGTCCTGTGGAAAAGAAGTATATATGGACAGATTTGTGGTAGATGTTTCCGGGATGTTTATTTCTCCAGCCGCATGGCCGGGGCTCTGCTCAGGAACCCCCCAGTCACGGGACCCGAGGGTCCTTGGCCACCCCGGGGAACACAAACCAACCAATGGGGAAGGAGGCTGACCAGGGGCAGGGAAACCCCGTGTCTCCCCTCCAGGGCCCCTCTCCCAGGGCTACATGGCAGGGGGGAGACCCCAACAGGTAACTGTTGACTTTGCTAATGGCATTCACTGAGGGTTTTCTGAGGTTTGCTTTGCAGATGAGGAAACTGAGTCAGAGGGACTAAGGGCCCAAAGCCACAGGCAAACTTCACTGCCAGGGCCAAGTGTATCGAAAGTCCCCTGCAGACCTGACTTCCAGTCATACCATCAGGCCTCTGTAGGCTGTTAGATCTACAATGATTTCACCCGCTCTTATAAAGAAGGAGGATTAGATCTGTCTGTTTTTTCAAAGTATGTTTGTTTTGAAGCATTCACATGCTTGCAGTAAGAAAGGCTATGAAACTATCACAGGGAAATGTTTTTCATGCAGTCTAATATAATTTCTCCACTTTGAAATCAGATATCTTAAAATATGTATCTGTGTCATCTTTCAGCATCCAAACCCCTGCAAAAGGGGACAGAGTCAGAGTTTTGGCAGAAGAATCATGTTTCACCTTGCAGCTTAACAACAGCTTAGAACTGCTGGTACCCTGCAGGGAGCTCAAAATCTTGTACAAGCATAACACCGCAGACAAGAGGGTCAAGAGGTGTCACCTTACCTATCTTCCGGCTTCTCCCCATAACCTAGCCCTTTTCTTCACCACTCCTTCCACCAAAATTCTTCTCCAGACTCCTGACACAAGAAGCAAATCAAATACCAGCTTCCTTTCCAAAATAGCTGTAATGCAGCCCTTGAAGACCTGTACTGAAAAGTTCACAGCTCAGCTGTAACAGAGGAAAGAGAACTTACGGACTCCAAATGCTTAGGTAAAATGTAGGCCAAATTCATAGATTTGTATTTACACAGAGTCTGAAATCTAGTCACTTTCTCCAGTTAGCTGAATAGCCTTTTTATGAAGAGAAGATAAAACTCTTTATCAAAATACTGAGGACCAATGCAGTTCACTATGTTTCAATGGTAGATTTCTGTTCCATGAAGAATGGGTCTGCCTCAGTTTATAATTTATCATTTTAACACTTCCTGCTAATTGCATCTGATTTTCTTGAGTTCTCCAGATGCAATGAGGCCTTCCAAATGCAATATGCCATCTTTTTCCAAATGGAGCACAAAGGCGTTAACAGCATCAGTCACAGGATATTAATAAGGTTTTGTGGTGATAGAATAAAATGACACAAGTTCTTATGGAGGTTTCCAGTGGACGCCCTACAAAATCAAGGTTGAAGTTTTCAACACACTCTGTGCCATCATATAAAAGTAATGCAGTCAAGTATCCAGTTATCTTTACTGAATCAGGAAAAATAACCAGTCAAAAGAAAGATTACCCAGATAGGCACACTCATTTCCACCATGCGGAGCACAATCCAGCACATTTTCTATTTATGCAAGTACAAGTATTGTATTGCCTCAACTCTTCCATAATTGTTTGCCTAACCTAGACCAAATAGATTATGTAGTTCTTTCCCTGTATTACAATCATCTAAACCCAAATCTGGATAGATCTGCTTAACTAATAGTCTTCCTGCACATCCAGTAAATCCAGTCTCAATGGCTGCTCCAGTTCTCCTCAACTCCTTGTTTTCTGCTCATAATGCTCATTTTCTTTACTGTAGGAGCAGTTTATTTTGTCATTTCTTAGCACAAGAATCATCACACCAAGTCAGAGCAAATAACCAATTCCCACCACCTCCAGCAGTGACCAACGGAGAAATCCTACTGGAGAATATGCATATGAGACCAGCACATAACTGGCTCCCTACCACATTCTCCCAGCTTCAAGAATTTCAGCTTACAGAGGACCCAGATCTTTCCTGCTTCCCACAGTTTGCCAGAGTAGTACTGATTAATGAAGCCAGCTGAGTAATCTTCTCCCCTACATTGCAACTGAACATGACAGATGAACTTGAACAGACTTTCAATGCCACCCAGCATAGCTGATAGCAGCATAGCCACATCAGTCATGGCCCATGCCAACTCTCTCCTCACTCCTCATGCTACCTCTCAGCCACATCAAGGAATGTCTCTTGGATAGACTGAGGCTAGGGAAACTTGCATTCAAACCTCTCTTCTGTAGCTGGTTTCCTGTGCAAACATCAGCAAGGCAATTTGGGATCCTTTTGTTGGCAACATAAAGATAGAGGCTCCTACACAGGTTGAATGAGAGCAGTTTAGTTTCTGCTGGAATCTCTCTAGAAGAGCATGTTTCTCTCCAATGAATTACAGCTGAAATCCCCTTCGAGTCCTCAGCCTGCAAAACAGCACAAGGCACTGTACTGACTCCCCAAAGCTGCTGAGGAGGAGAGATATTAAAGCCTTCTAAAGTTCAATTACAGTGGTGCAGGGGTGTGTAACTAGGTAGCCTTTGTCACCCTTACAAAGGCAGATGTGTAGAAAGCAAAGTGAGGCAGTGCGTGGCATCTTTGTCCTGTGAAAAAGCCAGTTCTTTTTCATGCTGTCTCTTTGTCACATGGTGAGCAAACGGGCTCTCCCCTTGTACTCTTGGACCTATAAACATGCAACTGAACTACATCTGTACCTGACCATGGCTGGGCTGACTCATGCTGACTCCACACAACACAAAGCCCTGATTTTGTCACGCTTCCACCTGTGTGTTTGCTCATTCCTAGCTGTGTACAAAGTCACAGCAGATAAGCCATTTGCCATGCTGGGGTAGGAGTAGAACCAGAGTGTGCCAAGGGAACAGGGGAGAAGGACTTGCTTTAAGCTCATTTCTCCTCGTCCCTAGCCCTGATGGAATTGTATTCTGCACACACACTGAAACATTAGCATCGGCTGATTTGGAAGGAATATTGGAAATGAAGTGATAGCAGAGTAAATGTCAATGCATTCAGTGTGACACAGTGAGCACCAGATCTTAAACAGCTTCATCATTGTGGCATTTACTGTATCCTGAAATAATATTAATCCCACTGTTGTCCTTCTTGATGGAATCATCCATGAATATGGTTTATGGGACTGGCCAAAGTGCTAATAGGTTAAAAGAACAACCTATCCAGTGTTCCACTAAATTAAGGTCGCTTCATGGGATTTAATGAAACAAGTACTATGTGGGATTTCAAAGGACGTTCCTGTAATTCATGTCTATTTAGGGCTCCTGCTAACCAGAAACCTAATTTCTTTGAGTAAAATAGGTTTTTGTGAAGCCTGGCCATGTGAAAAAAGCTTAAAAGGGCAATAATCAGAAGACCTCATCTGTAACACTTTGTTATTTCAGATGAGCGTTTTGAAAGTTTGGGGGATGGAATTATTAAAAAAAGAAAAGGGAAAACGAAAAAAAAGCCATTTTGCATATTAATGAGAGCAAATGTATTACTGCTATTTGTCTCTCAAAGATGCATGAACAGTTAAAGTGAGACCCAGACACCATTACATTGCAAATGGTGTAGACACTTAATAAGCCAGATACCCTGTCTCACAAAATAAATAGGTAAATTGGTTCCCATATGCCCAATGAGGAATTGATGCTCAAAAATTGTGGGCAAATGGCATCATCTAAGGCCACTGCCTCAGAAATAGACCTGCATTTCCTTCCCCAGTTCTGTATGCAAATGCTGAATTAAATGATGAATGATCAATGAAATGAAGAATAGATACACCACTAGAGACAGCAAAGGGAATAAGAGATGGGTGAGCTTTGTTTACTGTAACTAGAATTTGGTCAAAATACCAGAGGTGTTACCTGCTCCTGTAAAGTTGGATTTCTAATGACCACCACAGACCAAAATTTTGATCCAAGACAAAAATTCACAATTGTCTCAAGGAAACATGAAGCATTTCCATACTTTGGACTGCTACAGTCAGCTCAATATTCCCCAGAAGTCCAAAACAAGCTAGGAATCAATAGTCAGACTAAATCTCTGACTCTTAGATTCAGATCTTGTGTCATGATTTCAAGATTCTGGAAATAGACTGCCAATATCTGTACTCAAGCCAAGGACTAATCCTGAAAGGTACTTGACATTAATATGTGCTGTCAGAAAAAGAGAAGGAGGCAGACTGCTTGCGTTTCGTACCTTGGTGACCCATCCCTAAGACTTGAAAACGTGTACTGCTAGTGCAGGTTCTTTGCAGAAGTAAAATCAGCAACTTCAACTACATCAGACTTCTGCAAGCTGCAAAATAGCCATAGCTCTGCAGCCCATGAACTCAGGGGCCCATCTGGACCCCACTACAGAAGATGCTGCAGGGATAGCAGTTACTTATCAAAGAATCATAGAATGTTTTGGACTGGAAGGGACCTTAAAGGTCTTATTAATTTCAACCCTCTTGCCACAGGCAGGGACACCTTTCGCTAGACCAAGTTGCTATGGGGTCCATCCAATCTGGCCTTGAACACTCTCAGGGATGGGAAATGCTACTGCTTTCCAACCTCCCACCTGCAGTAGGGAGGAGATGACTTCTCTTTGACACTCCAAATATTTTATTTCCTGTTTCACCCCATGCCAAACCTGGTCCTTCAGTCCTGATAAAACAAAATTCTCACACTGCCAAGAAATTCTGTCTCTGACTTGCCCACAGAATGTAAGAGAACACCTTCTGCAACTTCCTGAAATCTGACATACATAACTTTTAAATCAGCATTTCAGTGTTACCAAAAGCAAAAGGTACCTTTAATATCTTGGTAGCAGAAATCAGTGACCATATCTGAAAAAAGTCTCTAGATTAGCTACAGATACAGCATGCTCTGCCTGCTAGCCACCACTGACTGTCCACACACCTGCCTTGGAGGTAAGCTCAGTCCTGACTTGTCACGTTTACCCGGCATGGCACATGGAGATTTAAAGCAGCTGATCGCTTCCTGCCGAAAGGAAGTTTTTCCATGTGTGCCAAAGGGACAGCCTGCATGCATGTGCGTTATTCAGATTTCTCACCTTTGGAAGGAACATGGTTGCCCAGTCTGCTGCCTTCACATGGACTCAACTGTAACAATAGTCAGGCTTAAGGGTTAAGGGTTAAGGAAATTAAGTTCAGAGACAGAACAGATGGCAATGAAGGTTGTAACTTGAAAGAAGGTTACCAAAAAAAATGTCATTCCAAATTTTACTTTGCCATAGGTTATCTTCTTAGTAGCTCTAGTATCCACTTTGCAGAATCCTCAAGACACACTTTAACCTTTAGAGACATGACCTAGACCTTGGGTTCATATCCTATGAGGCAGAAACTGACTGGAAATGAGACCACCATACATCATGTCTGCCTGACAGAGTGAAACACACAGCCATCACAAGAAGAATAAAACCCTCTCTTGAATGTGTCTGCATTGTAGAAGAGAGAGGGAAAAGATTGATTTATTTAAACAGTACTTAACTAACAATAAACACTATGAAACGAAAACAAACTAATGCTCAGCCATTAAAGCATCCATTCAATAGCCCATCTGTCAAATTGTTAAGACCTTTAGAAGTTGTTTAACAAAATGTTAAATAAGATGACATTCAGCAGCACAAAATGCTTGACTGGCTAATGCAACAAAAAGGGGTTGGCCTGCTGGTATTTGATATACTGCTCTGTGCTACAGGCTGAAAGCACTGGAGCACATGAGGGGGCTCCCAGGCTGTCACTTTTTGTCTCAGTGAGCAGTGCCAGAGAAGCCCAGAATCACCACAAGCCAGTCTCAGCAGCATCATGCTGGACGGAAGGAAGAGGAAGAAAATCCCAATGTAGATAGGAAAAAAAAAAAAAAGAAAGAAAAAAAAAGTACTATATAAGAAATAAAATAGGAAGCAGAAGCAACAAATTGGCTAATGACAGGGAAAAGGAAGAAAGCCCCGAATGATCATATTCTTGGTGACCCATGCCTGTTCCAAATGTAGTAGTTTGTGGGTTTTTTCTCAACCACCTCATAACTTCTACATTCAGCAGTAAGGTTTGATGGATGTGGTATGAAAATACTCCAGATTGGGCATAATAGACTATTTGGTAAATATCTAACAATTTCAAAGGTGGGTGCAGTCAATTCAAAGACACATGTAAGTTTGTTTGTTTCTTATATTGGAACAGATTTTTCTCTTTTGAAAATAGTGATTCTCATACAATATGACTTTTTAGGAACTGACTGCATTTAGAAACTGATGCCAGAGGCTTGGACAGCTCCAAATCTATCATTAGGCTTAAGACAATACAACTAGGCAAGGGAGGCAGTTAGTTGGCTTCGTGCAGTAGTTGAAGAATAGATATTATTTTGCCCTGATAAAAAAGCCTGTTTCCTAAGGAAAAAAAAACCCTTCTTTCCAATCTGCAGAAGGAAGAAAAGGGATAAAATATTCACATTTAGACATGTAACAGTTTTCACAAGGCACTACTGGACATCTGTACTGTCACAGATGATGCTCCCCAGCCCCAAATGTCACTAACAAAAACAGGAATCTGTGAAAAGAAATAGCAACATACGAATGACCGATAAAAATAAGAGTGCAATTTTCTTTTATAATTTAAATCCTTCCCCTGGGATTACAAGTATGAAACTTTTATGCTGGTATCCACACAAGGGCACCCCTACTAGTCACATCAGTACAGGAGCACTGTGTCGAACTATAGGGCAAAATGCCATAGCCTAGCGAGCTTACATATATTTTCAGTGACCTTCAGTGGTAGTCCAATCCATGTCAGGATGAATTATGATTGAAAGTAACCAATGTTCCCAGGTAGCTTATTGATTTAGAAAGTACTCCCTCTGAAAATATACTTTTAATCAACTGTTATTTAATACATCATAACTGAGATACAATAGAAAACAGGAATTCAGTACGTGTTAGCAAGTCTAGATTAACACTGACTGACAAATGCAGAGAGTGTACCATGGCTGATAACAGATATTAAAATTGCAAGCCCTGTTCCTGCTGTGATTGATAAACAGATTTCTTACCTGCTATGAATACATAACTAAGAATACATTTTAAAAAAACAAAAAACACTGTTTTCCCAGCCTTAAGTACATTCTTAGAAAGAGGGGAGAAAAAAGGAAGAAAAAACCCAACGTGCTGTGCAACACTGGCTCTAGAACCAAAGCACGTGCCATAAAGGCACATTAAGTACAAAGCAGATGCAAACACAGCTTCAGCTTAACAGCAAGAGTGACAAGGAAACCACACAACCCTTTTTCCTCTCAAATGTCCTCCCACAGCCTATTGCTTCAGCAAGACCCATTCCAGATGAACAAGGGAAAAACAAGCAAGACCACAGCAGTGTTCTGTTGATGACATGAGTAAAATAACAGGGTGTATGTGCATGTGTATATATATATGTGTGTATATATGTACGTGTATGTGTATATATATATACTTACTCTTTTCTCACTGCAATGATCTTGGCTGTCAGTAAAGAATACTTACAGTAACATCCCAGAATGATCATTTTCCAAACTAAGAGCTCTAAAGGTCAGCCTTCAGTTATACCAAATTCAACACAACTCTGACTGTCACCACTTGGGAAAGGGGGAGGGGTTCTTCAGCAAAACATATGGCAACAGCAATTTATTTTATCACATTGCTGTATTGTTTTGAAGTGAAAGAAGGCTTGTAGAGTGAGACAGTATCTTTTATTAGACCATCTATTATCATTTTTTCCCTGCCCTTTTAAAAGTAGTTTATTTTATGGGTTAAGGGTGACTAGAGCAGAGAAAAGAGCTCTGCTGTCATACTCACAGACAGGAGCAGAGAAACAGAGATAAAAAGGGAAAATAAAAAAGAAATAAAGACAGGCTGATCTGTTCAAAAGCTAGCATATGAGGGTTTTATTAGAAACATACTGGCAGAGTTAGAGGAAAGAAAACAAGGGGGAAAAAGACTTATCCTATACAATGAGTATCTGACTCTACGGGTTGAGTCTAAGAGCTAACCCAAAACTCCAGCCAGGTCAGCAGAAGAATTCTCACAGATGCCAGTCCAGCCTCTCCTGTATGCAGTTTTCAGTTACATGAACACGTCTGTGAACGTTCAAGTAAGAAAGAGGATATATGCCCTGTTTTAGACTTTATAGCCTTTCCAGTGCAGATTATGTAGAGGAAAGCCAGCTAGCTGCCTGGCAAATACGCCAGCTTTTGACACAAAGGAGAAAAGAGCATTGTATTCACCTTTTTGGTTTTTCCTCCATTTGGGGAACTATCTTTGCACTGCCCTGACCCCCAAGATATATACTAGCAATTAAAGCTTTCTAACTCCAAGCTCACTTGAATAACACCACGTAAGGTAACGGGAGAGTGCCAACACATGGAAGCTGTGCTGCTACAGCGCCAGGGAGATCATGGCTCCCACTGCGGATTCCCTGCTTGTGTGATCATAAGTTAACTTCAAAGAAGCAGCTGACAACCTTCCACAGTGAGTAAAGAAAGCTGAAAAGATCAATTAGAAAAATGATTACTATGCAAACTACACCCAGGTTCTGCAGCCAGCTATTCCTTGATAAGGATATCAGAGACCAAACAAAAGGATAAATAAACAATCCTAGCCTCTGTTTTCAGCAGAAACAGCAGGCAAAAATAAATCTAAAAATAACTCTGTTGGAAACACACTCCTCTTTTTCGATCAAATATATTGCACTGAAACGTAAATGAAGCTCTAAAACTTGAAAATAAGAAAACCCATCCCATAAATGGACAAATTTGCTTCCTTGGCAAATTAGTCATCCGGCTAACCTATCTCTTTCTCTTTAAAGCATTCTTGATCTCATCCAAAGTCATCATGAACTGTACCTGTGGTTTCTGTTTCAGGGATGAAGTAATACATTGTGATAATGTGTATTCCTGCACAGCACTAGTATGATGGTTTTGCAGCTGTGGAAGTAGGTGGTATCAGCATCTTTACTGTAAATGCTGTTCTCAGAGCCCTACAACATGGATATTAAAAAAACCCACCAATTTCTTTATAATGGCCAGTTTCCTGAGCCCCTCTAAACATGCTCAGCAGTTTGTCAACAGGATTGTGCCCTTTGTAGCAATTTGTGGGTTTTCACATTTAGATATTGCCTTGGGGTACAATGTAAGATGTAACCAAAAGTATGTGTTCTATTACCATCTACACAAGCTGCTAAGTGGGGCAGTGTTCTTTATCTTCTGCATGCCAAAGCCCTGATAACTCCCTCTAGGGAAGCAGCAGCCACCCTGAGGGGGTCATCTCTGCTAATGGGTCATCAAGGTTTCCCAGCATGACTCACAAAATTACATCATCCCATTGTGAGATGCCCCGCCCTGGGGGGAGGAACCAAACATTCCTACCTGTATATAATCTGAGGCTTGGGACACCATGAGGGCACTACCACTGGATTCCCAGAGGACAAGAGCTCTCAACCACCTCCACTGGACCTCCACAGAAGGACCAGACCTTTTTCTACAGGCTCACTGCTTTGACAAAACCACATCCATCACTCCAAAGGGACTGCAGCCACCACTTAATCGGACTGCTACCATTACCCTGATCAACAGGGTGTCAGGTTGTATTCTGGCGTTCTCAGTTTAAGCCAGTGTTTCTGTATTATTGCCTTTATTGTAATTTTCCTTAAATTTTATAATTGTAGTTCTGACTTGGAATCTCCCACTAGTTTACTTTCAAACTTAGAGAGATAGAGTAAATGGTTCTCAGGCTTAGCTCTCCTCTAAAGACAGGATGAAACCTGGTTTATAAATTTATCAGGCAACTATATTCCTTACTAATATGAACTAGTGCAGCTACACTAATAACCATGGAGCTGCACCTCTTAATAAAAGCAGAGGGTCTGGCTATAATACCATGCTGTTAGGGGCCAGTAGGTCTCATTAGTCCTTCCTTTAAAATAAAAAAGAAAAAAAAGACGAGAGATTGAAATGTAAAAAAACTAAACCCCAACTACTATGAGTAGATCATCAAGTTCATCTCTCAGGCAATTTATGTGTAGAGCTTTAACCTGAAGTGGGCTTGGATTAGCATGAGAGACATCTGCAAACCACACAACAGGGAAATTAATCTATGAGACTATTTGATTCACACCATTTCAGAGTTAGCAGGACACATGCTGACTTGGTATACACCCCCACCCTAAAGACTTTAAACCAGATATACAGCAACTGATCAAGAGTGTCTTTTCCCAAGCATGTTTTTTCTTCCTGTTGAACTACTTGTTATAGAGATAGGTCTGCTGAAAGGCTACTGAACTACACAGCTAAGAAAATGCAGAGAGCAGAGCTGCATCTTTGACTGAAGGAGAATCCCTTGGATCCATGTCAGCCACAGAGAAGCTGTGCTGCTGTTAAACAGCTGATTAGTTTATTCTGCCAAACATCTGAGAGCATCATTAGTCACACAAATGGCTTGAATTATGATCAAATGAGCTAAGTAACCTGCTGCCATGAAACTCCATGAGTCCTGTTTTCTCAGGTCTCAACATGTGTTACTCAGTGCGAAGCCATGTCTCCTGGCCTCTATCTGATGGCTCATGCAGGCCAGGGTTTAAAAGTGCCCTCCTCATCCTGAGGACAACCCTTCCTACTGAATTCTTTTACCTGAAGATTGCCACAGTATATATTTCCACTGGACAAGGAGAATTAATGCAACATTTTCAGGCATCTTTTGTCACTGCACTATCACACACTCTTTTTGATGGCAAGTATAGAGATGTGTTGCTGTCTATTTTTTGAAAACAAAATTAAAACCAGAAACCAAACCACGTTTCCCTGATGATTTGAAACTCAGTGGTGAGGAAAAGGAATTAATGAAACCAGTTTGTCATTTTGCTAAGATAGGACCAGGCTATCTCTACCACAGAAAGGGTACCAGCACACCAGCCATGAGATTTACCTCCCTCCTTTACATTTTGCTGCAACACAACCATTTATAGCAAAGAGGCTCTGACATAGATCAAAATACATCAGCTCAACCTAATTCCAAGAGAAAAAATACTAAATGCCAATATTTCGAAGCATCGGTCCTCCAGTCCTCTCTCACTTTTGAAGGCTGACACTGGCTGTGCTAATTCCCAAGGGTGAGTAAATCCCTGTAGTCCAGCAGATGAGAGATTCTTCTTCTTGGGGTTTAAGGAGTTCTCCTTCTGGTTTTTTTGTCTCTTAAAGAATTTTCCCCATACATGTTGCCAGGGGGACTAATTACTGGGTGCTTAAGAAAAACAAAAGACCTGGCCATAGGGGGAGGGGTCCATCTGGCTACTCTGTTTCACCTGGGCTTGTGGGCTGTTCTTTCCGGGCTTTTTTGGACATAGAGGGAGGCTGGAAGGAATTAATCAGCATTGGAGACTTCTGCTTTTTTTCAGCTGCCTTCCTTCTGCTGGAGAAACCCTGGGATTCCCAAGCCTGCCTTTCCCTGCCCCACTGGGAGCCGGGCTGCGGCCGCCCTGCCCCTGCCATTGCTTTGAGCCTTCACTACTCTGTAGCCCTGCTTGCCCTGCCTGCCCAGACCTCCGGGGGTTTTCCACCGCAGCTCCGGAGTTCGGGAGTTCGATACATCTCATCTGCCACCCGGTATTTGTGCTCGTCCCTCCTCGT
>NW_008238439.1:1632807-1648862 GCF_000691975.1 Corvus brachyrhynchos
CTGTGAGTGGAACTGCACCCGAGGGGAAAGGGCCTGACAGCCGAGAAGGCTGGGACTGGGTTTGTGGTTCTGTTCACTGTTACTGCCATAGTTATTGTTATTTGTTTACCTTGTTATACACATATAGATATATAATAGTAAAGAACTGTTATTCCTGTTCCTCATATCTTTGCCTGAAAGCCCCTTAATTTCAAAATTATAATAATTTGGAGGGAAAGGGGTTGCAATTTTTTTTTCTTCCATTTCAAAGGAGACTCCTGCCTTCCTTGGCAGACACCTGTCTTTCAAACCAAGACATTTGTATAAGCAAAAACATCAGTTTCCAATTATATTTCCTCTACTAATTCTCTCAACTCTTTGGTCAGAAGCAAAAGTACCCAGGTAGATTCATGCAGAAATGTGGGAATCTCCCATATGTATTTCCATTTGTCCTGTGAAATACTTTACTAAATAGGAGTTATTCTGTACAGAATCAACACAGTGGAAAAAATTCCCGCTGTTCTCAATTTAGTGACACTGAAACATTTTATCCTGAAATACAGAAGAGTGTTTCTGTGCACAATCTTCCCCAAAATTATTGCATGGAAAGGTATCAAGAAATATACAGGCATACTAATGAAAGATTTGTAAGGATAGCCACAAATCAGTGTGTTCTTTCTTAGTTTTACAAGTTCTGAAATTAGGAGTTTTGTTCTCACCTCTAGGAATAATTTGGTCTCTAAAATCTGAAGGAGAGAAATTACACAAATGCACTGCTGTGACCAGGAACAGTTACACTCATTTAGCCATGACTCATCCATCAGAAGCTCCACAGACAACTGCCAGACAAGAAACAAGCGTCCAGGTTTATTTCAATTAGTGACCTGTGATTTTTTTTCATTCCTGTTTTCAAGCATTTCCTGCAGAGCACCTGAACTAGAGTATAGCTGAGCTAGAAGTACAGCAAGCACCTGGCAAAATGCTACAGATGTTATTTTGTGTCATCTGATAAAATCACAACAAACCCTACTGGCTTTAATAGCAGTGAGGCCAAGATTTAATCATATTTGCACTTATGGGTTGGAATTTTCTAAGTGAGGAAGGTCTTTGAGTGAAACAAGTAGTTTCAGGAAAAACATTGCCATTCAAAAAATTCTCATTTCTTCCTTTTAGGAGAATAAAAACAAAACTATCCAGTTTCAAGGGAGATATACTTATTTGAGTTCATCTGAAGTACTGCAGTGCCTCATGACATTCCGGTTTTCAACTATGACACCACTGACAGATCACATGTGTACTGGCTTGGAAAATACATTAATTAGTATACTGATAATAATTAACATAATACAAAAATACCACTTTTCTTCTGCCAGGAATTCCTTTGTTCAAAAATATGTTTACAGATCATGTTTAATTATTACAGCCTGACATAATGTATGGGGGGAAGAAGTATATCACAAATAAATAGTGTATTTATAACTTCCAACAACTCTTAATGTATGAAGACAAGACAGAATCTTGGTGGGGCTAACAGCTGTAGGCTCCCAGCCCACAGCAGCAAACCTGCACCAGTCAGTGAAATCAGTTGACTCATTCTCTGCTATAATGCCTTTTCCTATTGTTGATGAGGAGACGCTTCACAAAAAATAAAACCACTGATCTTCATGCTCCAGATTACCATAGAAAAATAATGGTTTTCCCCACTGAGAGACAGGTAGTGTTAGTCAGTAACTCTCTTTTGCACAAACTCACCCTCTCAGATTTCTAAGACTTTCATTACCCGGCTCATACAGTTCACTGCAATTGAGATATGATTGTTTTCATTAATTAGAAGAGATTAGCAATGCTAAAGTCCTCTCCTGACAGAAATAAAGGCATGATCAACAAAATTATGCCCACTTAAATGTGGTGTTAAAGAGCAACAACTGCCTTACAAATTTGCCACTAATACATTTTCTGCTCTTGATGAGTGTTATCATATTCATGGATTTACTATGGCTTCCAAGTTGATAACTGCAACTCTTGTTTTTAGGAAAGGAAATCTGGATCAGGCACATATCCAGAATTAGTATTCTTCTTGCAGCAGAACTCCAGCATCTGTTCCATATGCTATTGTATCTTGTATATTGACTAACTTCCAATAGAACTGGATTTTGCAGAGTTTACTACAGTGCTGTTAGAGTGCTCATCAATATGTTTCTCCACTTAGAATTTAAAACCCTACTCAGCATTAAGAAATACAAGCTTACAGCTTTTTTTCTCCCAAGAAACCTCGCGTGATGCAGTTCTGTACACTGTCACAGTGTTTGCATCGCTGTGGTTATAGACAGCAGACGTCAGTTTTGTCTGCAATGGTCTTAAAGAAGGCTTTGTTCCAAAGTTTCTTAATGGAGTCCTAAAATATGGGGGCATTTTACCATCAATAATCTGTAATTCCTTAAGGGCTTATTTTCCCTGCATAACATTGTTCCATTTTCCTTTTGATGTGTCTGAATGACCTGGAGCAAACGGCCAGTTCTAAGCAGACTGATAAATTAGCAGTGTCTAGATAGAGAATACAATGCTGGGGAGAGTTTGCCAACAGAACCTCAAACTAAATCATTTTTATAACTTCCCTTAAGTTTTTTTCTGACCTTATAGGAAAGAATCATTACATTTCCCAAACTTCATATGTTCCTTTCCAAGTATCTCTTTTTAATCTGGCAAATAACCAGAGTATTCCTTGCTTTGTATCTTCCATTTTCTTCAGCCTTTCTGGCTTGCCAGCAGAATTTCTTTCACTCAAAAAGTTTCAAGGAGTAGAGTTGTAAGTTTTATATCAAGAACACCTTTCAATGTGCAGTAGTTCTACACATTAAGATTCTCTGCAGACAGGTAAATGTACACATGCTCTCCTTTGTACCATCTTCTCTTTCACATTTTTCCTGTCTAGTAAAGTTACTCCTCAGTTTTGTTTTCTGCCTTGCATGTAAAAAAAAATTATTTTGGCTTTTGGGAACTTAGGGATGTTATCATGTTCTAAGAGTTAATGTTGTTTTCCTCACAACATCTATTATTCCACCACATATCTACATTCATCCAACACTCACCAGTCTCTCCTAAATGTGGTCTGAAACACTTTGCTCTATGAACTGTTCATCAACAGTTCGTCAGACTTCTTATCTTGATCTCACACTCTGTTACACAAAACTTACAAGTAAGCACTTGTGGGTGTATTGAGGAATTCAAATTGATCACTGTCACTCCTACATCTTGTCTCTCCTGCTTGAAGGCAAGTGTAAGAAAAATATTTCATTTACTCTCCTTTTTTTTTTTCCTCCTAGAAAGTCTCAACACTGAAGGAAATTTTTAAAGGTATTTTCAGCTCCACCGGGGATTTTGCTGAGCAGTGAATCATAAGACATTTACCTTCTCACCCACGTAGTGCAGTCGAAGTGCAGCTTGTCTTTTGTTCACCAATTTCAAACTGCTCCCAAAAGATTTCTGAACTAGCTTGTCCACCACTGCATCACTGTAAACCAGAGCTCCCCCCACCCCTCTAACCATGCTGTGTTGTGACCGTACACAAGGAAAACCTTGTACTTCATTTGGGCTTTCCATCCAGTTTCTCCCACATGCCACTTCTATGTATTTTTCTTCTTACCAGATCTTTATCAAATTTATTTCCATTTGCCTCTCCCAAGTGTTTTATGCAGCCTGCCAAAGGCGTGCTTTATGACTTCCTCCCCTTTTCACTGTACACTTCTCTGCCCTCTTGACAGACGGTCTATGAGTGGAGCTTGTATCAAAACACAACCACTAATTTTTTGCTACTTTCTTCTGTCCACAGGAAAAGATATGCACTACACATCCCATACACTGATTCCTCTAACATCAAAACCTCCTAGTTATTGTGGGAGTATCATTACAACTCCACTTTGGGCTCTACACATAAATAGTCTATCAGCAGCCAAAAACCCAAAATCTGTTGAAAATGTGCGTTCATACATACACACTATCATAGCATCTATGGAGACCAGCCAAAATTGCCAAACCAGCAATTAACTTCAACAGCAATTCCCACCAGCAGTGGTTGTGTTTCACTCTTACGTCGTCGGGCAAAACTGAGGGTGCATGATGTGTCTCTTCAGATTGCAGGACCACACCCAATGACCTTCTGCGTGCTGGTTTTGCTGAGGTTTGTGGCTGCATTTTTTTTAATGTCTTTTTCAAACAATTTGATCTTTTACTTGCTATTCTGTTTTATTATAATTATCACTACAGGAGGAGTAACCCAGTTAATTGAAACCTAGTGTTCCTTCTTTCACTGCCTTCCAGTGCACATTCAAAAAGCCAATGTTTAAATATTGCTTGTCAAGGCATGGGATGGTTTTGTGGAGTTCACCACGCCTTTTTGACCTTTTTTTTTTTTTGCTCTGCACCTGCTGAGGTAAAAAGGCCTGCAATGGAAGTGTTTTCACCTCAATAGGGTGGGTGGAAGGATTATGTAAACAACTGTCTGGAAAGAGGGTCTTTGACAGGTTCCCTGCTGTCAAACAACAATTGTGACTTCTTGCATTTCGAAAGTCACGCTCAGATGGTTTCAGCTGAAACCCTCTGGGTAATAGTAGCCTTTTGAGGTTATGATATCTCTGGATGGAATTCAATAAAAGAAATTCACTTTCAATTGAAGCCCTGGAATACTGCCAGACAGCCCCAACAATGCAATACCTCTCCATAGAAAATTGGACTGGTCCCCCATCCTCCTTTTTTCTCCTCCCCTTTCCATTTCTCTCTTCATCTTTATTTGTGCTTTTAACCTTGTTAGTGGGTTCCTTTTTTATATATATTTCCTCTCCCAATAAGTTTGGGATCCTGAAGCCCTAAAAAAAAAAATAAACACTTGGGACTGAAACAGTAGTAGCCAGTAATAGAGAGACATAGACTCTGAGAGTAGCGAAGACAAGTCGCTCTCAATAGCTGACCTTTGCCACATACATGAAAGGAAAGAGAATAGAACCTCTGCTCTGGGTGAAGGAGGGATATTATTACAACCACCAGCTTCCTAGACCTTGTTAAGAAGGCCCATTAATGTACTTATTTATTTGTTTAGTTTAAGGAAGGGGGAAAGCTCACAAAACCTGTCTCATTTCCAGAGGCAAAAGTGTTGGCTTTTTGCTTGCATTGCCATTCATGATGACTTGGGATTTTTATTTCTTTTTGCATTTCACCCCTTTTTCCCCTGGATTTAGCTGGAGTTGCAATAGTCTGTCTTCTCTTAGTTTTAATCATTTAAGTCAGTTAAAGAATGTGCATAGTTGGGAGGCAGAAGGAGGATGGAGAAGATGCATAAATCTTGTGAAAGCAATAATTTTCTCCAATATTTTCTTCATCAGTGATCTACCTCTTGAGCTGTTACTACTACATGTGATTTTCATTTGATTTCCCATCAAGTCAAATGGACGTAGGAACTGCATTTAAAAAAAATAAATCTCCCATGCCTTGGAAACAGACTACAGAGCTCTTTGGCAGATTTTGTGCACAAGTTCCTTGTGGTTTGCATTTGATTCACACTGAGCTGTAAATCCTTTCTTTTGCCTTGGTTCTACAATGATTTACTTCTCTTAAGTACATTAGGTTAAGCTTTTAAAACCAGTAAAGTAACAGCAGTGTTAGAGTTAAAGAAAACTGACCTGCTTCCTCTCCCTACAGAATTATTTGTCCTTTTATCTCTCCAAAGCTCACAATCTGCACAGGTTCAGGTCTGGTCAAGTGTCAGATAAGAAAACAGGCATGGGGTTGTTGGGGGAAGAGGGTCATTTGTTCTGTACATGGTGTTTTCTTCTGATCAGCCACATCAAAAAAGTGTCAGGAGATGCTCAAACACCATCTTTTACAACAGAGTCCAAACCAAATTCCTGACTCACAGAGATCCTTGGGATCCGCTTGCACTTTCAAGAGACTTGCCTGACTGTTGACATCAAAGCTAAATCTAGAACACAAGCTTCTGGGTTAATGAGTTTAAATCCCACTGTCATTTCAGATTACTATATTTTTAACTGTTTTCCCTAAACTGTTCTATACATACTATTAAATAGATGTGATAGGACTCATTTATTTCATAAGAGCAGTTCCAGCTAAAGTTCCTTGCAAAGACTTATACAAATTCAGAGTTGTCAGCATGAAATACACCCAAACCCAGTTTCCTGCAGAAAACTCTAGGTACTGAACAAGCAAGCAGATGACAGCTCTGGGTAAATTTGCATCCATATATAATAAGTAGGGATTACACGTCTCTAACATACAAGATTTTCCACTAAGTTTCTCACAAGTACAAGGAAATTAAACAACTGTTCCAAGTTCACCAAACAGCTCAGTGACAGAGTGAAGAACAGAAAGCAGGTCTTCTCACTTTCCCTCTCACACCCAGTCCTGAAAATATGCTCACTCCTTAGAGTGAAGGCTTGGTGTAAGAGACAGTCCCAGGGACTAAGGTATCAAGCAGGTACTGAAATATTTAGGTGCATCTCATGATGTTAGATTAAAAAAAGTCCTTCTAGCTAGCAGTCTATGTATACTCTCCTTTTCTCACTATAAATAAATAAATAAATAAATAAATCTCACGCATGTTCATCTGAGTGCAGTGGAAGTTCATGGAAGTATATGTTGCTGCCCTTATGTTTGTCCTCTGCCTTTATTCTCTTCAGTGCTAGTCTTGGCTATAGAATCTATTTGGACTAGATTTTCTTCTTGTCATTGTATTTAGGTCAGAGGAGAACATCAATTCTCTTCTCAAAAGACTTACAAAACCCACTCACTTGTTTATCTTTTATGGACCAATTGTTGCCCTCCAGAAGATTTTTTCCTCTTTTTCCTCTTTGCAGGAAATACTGTTTGTTCACACCAAAAATATATTCTTACTACCTGTAAAATGCATAGGAGTTTTCAAGGACCAACGTTAGAAAATTATTAAAAACAAAATACCAAGTTTAAAATCACTGCAGAGTTACTTTTTTAGCCTCTCCAGTATTTGAAAGACCTTTACTTTGTTATGAAGCAACAAAGTAAATTCAAAGCTCTCCAGGCAGAGCACTTCATATTCCATTAGCATTCTTCCTATTATTTACCCGCCTTCATCTGAAATTTTTTTCCAAGAAAAAACAAAACCCAAACAGTTGTAACAGACTTAAACATACAAGGCAACAAATGGATTTGTGCTTTTGAAGCAATTCAGACATCTGTAGTTTAATAATATACTTTTTCCTGTAGCAATAATAGTAAAATATTCCTTGAAGAGTACAACAGAAGGTCTAATCTGCAAAAATTACAGAAATTCTTCATTTTATTCTTGAAAAAGCATTTTTGCTACAAAAACACCAGAATTTTCCATTGCTTCTGTAGATAAACAGACCAGCTTCACAGCTAGTAAAATTTAGATAGTGCTGATGCATGTACATACACTGGTAATCTTTGGAAGCAGATATAGGATAAATCTTGAAGTTTGGCATCACAAAATTAATAGGTGCGGTCCTACTTACCAAGATGAGCATACTCTCTTCTCTTGCCAGCATGAACTTTATTTGATTTGTTAATCATAGTTTGATATTAACAGCTCTAACATGGATACTGCTGTGTGAGGATCAAGGTACTTTCCTCCTATATAATTTATTTTTTAATTTCAGTATATCTTATTCTAATCGACAATCCAGCATACGCTATAAATCAAGATAAACACTTATTTACATGAAATAGCATCCACATTGCGACAATAAAAATCACAATAGCTTGTGAAGTCATAAACAAAGACCTCGAAGCCAGACCAAGAATTAAATTTTTACATCCTTCTTCCTTCCATAATCCAGGTTCTTAATGAACAAGTTCTTTTCATAGGTAGGAATAATATAAAGTCTTGCTTGGAATGTGTAACCTTTACTTTATTGACATGAACAAAGACAAATTCCTTAGGAAAGCAGAGAAAGTGAGTTCTAAGCTATTCAGAAGCAGAGGAGTCCAGAAACAAATAACTTTTCTCTAGCAAAGAAAGAGAGTCCACACTGACCCAGAATCCTGGATAGCAGTGAAATTTAGTTATACCATACAATACTAGTCCTAAAATTAAGGAATCTGAAAATTTTGCAGTGAACAGAACTTAATGGGATACTAATCTAGGTGTTTTACCTGTAGTCATGAGTCATTTAATGAGAAGAATTCCAATCCATCCCCCAAATGTCATGATTTTTTTTTTAGAGGATTTTGTTCTAATAGACTGGATTATCACTTTGTGTTCCACTAAGTTCTCTCATATTTTTTAAGACAGTCACTCCAGCATAGCACTAAGAAAGTAATTTATTATTTTAAGGTAGTGCAGAGAGTGCCCCAGGTGACCAATACTGACACCAGAATAACAGGTCTGACTCTCATCAGCCTGAGGCGTGGGTGTTCTTGGGACTATTTCTAACCCAGACCTCCTTCTCACAGTGTGAGCATGAGAGCTGACACAGTTACAAAGTCTAACCTGAAAAGGAATTTTTAAAACCCTATAATTATACTTGTTCAGCCTTGCAAAGTCATTGGGAAAATTAACCAGGATAGGCAGAGTCATATGACATTCATGATAAAGAATAGTGTTAAAAAAAGGCTAGATGAGGAAAGAAAGATGTGTGTCCCTCCAAAAAAACCTCAAAACAACATCTAAAAGCCCAAACAAAACACCCATGTACCATAAGTATGTAAGACTTCTGTGAGAGAATGGTTGTTTTTCCTTCAGATTTTGACAAGAGTAGGATATGCCTTTAATGTCCACTTCTTGATCCATGTTTATCAGCCTCCCTTTCTTCACATGAAAACATTGTGCCTCAGAAATATTAAATTCAAGGATAAAGTGCATTTCAGTTGTCATTCCCACACTACAAAGTTTATCGTCTACTGGGAAGATATCACAAGATAGCAAAGAAACTTCCTGGAAAGAAACATCCAAGAAGTAAAACAAAGAACAATCAAAAAATCATGTTTTACAGACAGAAAATACTCAAAACTCAGGAAATTTTCATTTTGTTCTAGAAAGACAATCTGAAAAGAAAGACTGCAAAAGAAAGTCTATCCTATTTTATGAACTAATTCTACACTGAAGAGTTTTCTGTCCGGTACTTGTGGGCTTCCCCCCTCTTTTTAAATTAATTGGTCCTTCCCTATCAGGTCTCCAGTGCTGTAGGGCAGAAGAGATTTCCGCTACACCTGCCCACATCGCCCCACTGTGCTTTTCAGCCACGGACAAACATTTGTTTCTTATCCAGCTGTTCTACAGGAGTCTGTCTCTAGACCCTAATCTTCCCCCTGAGCTTCCACTACCATCCCCTGTTAGAGAACAAAGTGGCCACCAACCAGAAATTCCAGGAGGGCACATTATCATCTCCAAGGCAAAAACTACTCAGCTAACAGCTCCCATGGATCACTCAAGGACTGGTGAAAGTACTCACTGCTTCTACCACCATCTTCTGCTTCTGGAAACAGATCTCATCACAGCCTGGAGTGCTCTGGGACCGGAAGACTGAAATTACAAGTTAAAACTTCTTATAATAAGATAGAAGTAGAGCAACTTTCATTGGAAATTGTGCTTCAAAATCCCATGGCACTTTTTAATATCTCTCCCATATGATGATTCATCTCATATAAAAACTCCATCTTCATTTTTTAAATTTATTAATCAATCCTCCCACTTAAATATAGCAGAAAGTTTCCCATACAAAAAGTCTTTTATATAATAATATTCTCTGCAAAAAAGGGTTTCCATTTTGTTGCAAAAGACAAGCATACGGGCAAAAGCAAACAAGTACAACCCACCGGGATTAAATCCCACTGAATCAGAAAACAAAACCAGCAAGCTAACAAGTAACAGTGGTTTCACATCCTGTAGCCACTCCACTGTTGAACTCAGCCCCAATCCTCTAGGATGATCAGTCTACAAGTGACCTTCAAAATTTCAGCTTGAAAACTAAAGTTTCCCAACACAGGGGTTGCTAAAGACTTAAAAGGTGTTCTTATGTCACTAAATTTCCTATTGTGCCTCATACAGCAAACCTGCCTAGTGACCTATCAGACTTTCACCAAAAACCTAACAACCTCAACCATTCTTCCTACTTCACATATCTATCACTACATCAAACATCTGTCTCTGATTCACTAAATCATTAAAAACAAGAGGTAAACAGAAATTGCCTCAGAACTGTGCAAGCAGCTACAATGAACTATACATCGATCCCATTCCCAGGATATTCACAAAGTCTGCTCTCTATCTGCTAGCTAAAGAGTTCCAAACTGGAGGAGATAAGGGTTGTCATTAGCACCACTGACAAGAATTTACCTTAAGCAACAGCCCTTCATGGTCTCAGTTCTAGGTATCTCTGGCTTAAATACTTCTGCCAGAAATAGGTCTGCTGGTCACCTAGCTAACAGTGCAACTTTCACATCCTCTCTTCCATGCACTGGGGCAGGTAGTTCAATAAGTCAAGATTAATTAATTTATGTTTCCAAGAACACTTACTATTTCATTATTTTGCCTTCAGCACTTGGCATGGAGCTCCCAACATACCTTGTATGCAAAGGACAGCCTTCCCTTGTCTTGTTTATTGAGAGTGTGTTAGGCAATCGCAAAGAAGTAAGCAGGAAAACTGCTGGTGGGTTTTGGTTTGTTTTCCTCTTTCTTCCACCACCACAAAATCTGAACCACAGGCATGGTGCATCTGGAAGGGCAACTGTGGGCTGTAGTTCATATGGGTGTCTTCAAACCAGGGCTCACATAGGTATATGGGGGGGAAGGAGGAGAGAAGTTTGAGGAAAGAAAATTTAAAAAAAAAATAATAAAAACTGCATGGATTAGAAATGTAAGATGAAGATTAAAGGTTATCCTTCCCTATGTATTTTATTTTATCCTTCCCTATTTGTTTTATTTTGTTCCTTCAAGGGACCCTGGTTTCAACTCTGGGTTTTGGCTGGAAAATCCTCCAAGCTTAATTTTAATGAACTCATAGAACAGGACCCTAGGGATTATATTATATTCTGTGCATGAATGACTCTCTAAACAGCATGGATGACTAACACAAAATTACAAATGAAAGGAAATTCCACCTAAACTGTCTACTTGTGAACAAATATTCTACCTTAGAGATTAAGTAATATCCCAAGTGGATCTGAACTCTGGGCAAACATTGTGACAAAGACCTTGTTTTCTTTCTGATTTTACTTGGGTTTTTTTATCTCTTTCCTTTAAAACAGAAGTTAGGTCAAGAAAGGGATCTGTATTTAATTCGACCGAGGTAGCTCAGTTATATGAATATGAACTGGGCTCAATTCAGATACAAACTGAAAAGTATCATTTGGATTCAAACTCATCATTTACTTTACAATCAACCAAGTCTGAAAAAGAAACGGTCCAAGATACTCTTTTAATATCTCTACTTCAGGGAAAAAAGTCCCCAAAATAACCTTTAAAGGCATAGCTCTTTTTACAAGCAAACCCAGCCATAAATACTACACTTGAACCAAGAACCAAAAGCAGAGGTCTCTTGAAGTCTTGCCATGAATCATTACAGAGCAGAATGCAGGAAGAATCTGCCACATATCCCTGGGATATGCTGGGGCTGCTGTGAGAAAAACCAGGTTCAGAGAGTCCTAGGATTAGTGCTCTGATTTCCCAGCTCAAAACACAAGAAGCCAGCAAAAGATTGTCTTCCTATCCTCTCCTCCATACCATGTTAAAACCCATACCAAATTACTCCTGACCACAAACTTGGGATTGCCTGCACTTGTCTGTTTTTCTTCTATTTACAACAGGCCAATGGAAAAGAGAAAAAATCTGGAGAAGCAGCCCACACGGTTGAGAGCTCATCAAGAGTTAAATGATGCTGGAGATGGACAACTACAGATGTTCTCCTAAACTCTGGGGTGAGGAATGGGAAGGAAGGCTGGGTATAGTTTTGCTATATCCACCGGTATATAATGTACTCTGTGGAAAGTCTGCTCTCTGCCAGACCTACAGGGAAAGTGGGTGCATCAGGGTTCTCTATCCAAGGGCCTGTAGCACAGACATCAGTTTCCTGCTTTTCCCTTCTGGGTGTTTGCAGGATGACAGCCAGCACAGAGAACTTCTGTGCCACAGCATCATGCAGGGCATCTGTGTTAGACATTACTTCTGTGATTCTGGGGAAGCTGAAGCAGTGAGAGTCACTTTGCCACTTTGTTCCAAGCCACTGGGAAGGATTTAACTTTCTTTGACCTGCCGTTTGTACAGAGCAGGTATAAGGATCCAGCTACACCTTCAACAGGAAAGGAAGGGCAGTATTTTCTGGAGGTTGGCTCCTATTTAAGTACCTCAGAAAAGGGGAAAAACCTCCACAACTTTCAGCATCCAGGCATTCTAGCTAGTACTGGCTTTTTGAGCATGGGAATCCTTGGCCTTTGCCTGCTTGAAAAACACTGCTTCAAATGACACAGAGCAAACATATAGAGCCAACAATTCCTTGGAAACTGCTGCCTCTTGAACACTGATGAAAATCCAGCTGCCTGGATCCTGTATGGCACTGCCACCTACTTTTTCAATCCTGAACAAGCAGTTCTCATTTTGCTAGAGAATGCAAATGGTGTGAAGGATGCCCTTTCTTCCAAGCTTTTCTCTGTGTGCTTGGCCAAACCATAAACAGATTTATTAAAAAAGATCAAATAGAAGCGATGCATCATCTGCAGCTCGCACAGGCTAACAGCCAAATTACTCTGTTTACTGCAACTTCTATGCCCAGAGAAGTTTCTTTTGTTCTTAAAATAGCATCAGTCACTGCAGAGTGGAGACAAGGAAACTGAAGAAATATAATATTAATTATAGTTTTAATTGATTTGCATATTACAGAACTGCAGCTCCTGTAGATTGATAAATATACCAATATTGGGTTAAATAAGAATATTAAAAGGCTCCTCTAATGCATAATTTACTTCATGGCAAACAATCACTTCCTCTCAGATCATCAGTATTGCAAATTTGGAACCTTACCTGAAAGGCTTTTCCCTAATGTGTTTCCTAGGAATTAAACAATTAATAAAAATATTATTTACATTATGATGTTTTAATTCAAGTTGAGTAGCAGTGTGGGAATGTGCTATTTTCTTAATTGAATGAGTATTAAAACTTGGAGGGGAACATAGCAAGCTCTGAGTTAGAACGTATTTATTTTGGTTTTGTTACTTATATCTCAGTAACTACCTCAAATTCCCAGCCCAGGTCAAGAACTCACAGGCCAGAAACTCTGCGAAGCTATCATAAGGAAAATGTCCCCGGCATAAAACAGCTTGCAAAAAAACACATGATGGAAAACAGGAAGACAAAACTCTGAGTATCATTATCTACACCTTGAAAAGCAGGGATGGAGATGCAGACTGTTGGAAGTCACAGTGACTTAAGCCAAGGAGTCTGAACTATGGTAAGAAAATGGAACTGGATTCTATTAAATGTATCAGAAGATATGATCCATGCTTACAAGGGGAATATTTCTGGTACTAAAGGTCTCATTAATCTAGTGGAAAGGGCATGACAAAATCTCATGGCCAGGAGCCAAAGCCAGGCAAGTTCAGAGACATGAAGGGTGACCATTTCTAAAAAGGGAAAGTAGGCCATTAGAGTTCCGACACTGGTACATAGAGACACAGTGACTTCTCCAGCTCCTGAAGGCACTGAAATAGACTGAAATGTCTGCCTAAAAAGGCAGAGATTCTGTATACCAAAAGTCATAGGCCACTTGCAAGAATCATGACTCATATTTCACAGTCTGGTCAAAAAAAGACGCTTCCGATTTTGACTGAGGCAAGAGCAAACTCCCTAATGCCAACCTTTTATCTCAGCTACTTTATCTCAGAGATCACATAATGACTGAGAACACATCACAAGCTAGACAAGAGAAAGGTACCATCAACAGCTGCTGCTCTGAAACCACACAGTGGAAGAGAAAGCAGGGAACAGTGGAGAATGCAGGGGTGTATTATTCAAAAATACCATGCTAGTAGAACTTGACGTTTCTAATATGGACAGCAGCTGACAAAAAAACCCCGCATGTACCCCACACTCCCTTCCTATCAGCTGGAGAGAAAGGATTTCCCTATGTCATTCCCTGAATTTACACAGTGAAGAAGGAGACGGTCAGCAATACCATCACCTTTGAGAAGCAGCCCAGCACAGGTCTGGGAATCCATCACTGAGGTACAAACCAGGAATTAGCAGATGCAACCCACATGTGCCTGCCTTATGGAAGGAATGAGAAAGCACTCAACAGGTCCCAAAACAAAGCCATCTTGCTCAGGCAGTTTAATAAGCAAAACAATCTCTGGGTCTAGAGGAAAAATCCTGGCTTCAAGAAATTAAAGAAATTCAACAGGGGAGCTGCCATAGCAGCAGAGTTTCCCCTCCAAATTCTACTGCCAGCTAAACTACCAACCTGTTGTGTGACCTTGAAGAGTCCTTCACTTCCCCAGGACTCTCCATAAGCCTCTGCACGCCTTGGGGAGCCTTGCATGACTCTTGCTTCACATTTGTGCCATGCCTAGCATAGCAGGGCAAGAGGCCCTTGGCACTTCCACGGTACAAATGCTATTACTAGTACCATTCACAGACCAGTCCTACTCCAGCAGTCATCGTCTGCCTGGCTGTCACTGCACTGGGCTGCACAAGTTCTGCTTTTGGAAACAAAAGTCATAGCAGTGCCATACCAGGAAGGATTGCTCACATGCTGGGGACAGGTGTTGAATTCTTCTTTGCACCAAACATGGAACAATATTGCACCCCATTCACTGTTCCATAATGTCACTGAAATCACAGGCACTGCCTTGACAGAGATTGGCCTCAAAACTCACCAGTCTCCTGTCCTATACGTGGCCCTCTTTTGAAGTAGCTGTATGGACACTAGGGGAAGGAAGAAAAAACATAATACCTTAATACGGAAGAAATCAATGCTGGAGATCAATTTGAGATCTAGGTGCACATTCTATTATGGGACAAGACGGAGGTTATATATTGCCATTGCAAGAATGTGACCAGCTCAAAGAAATTTTAAAGGACAAGTTTGGGAGTCTGGTGGTGCTTTTTAGGTGGTTTGGTTTGGGGTTGTTTGTTTCTTTGGGATTTTTTTTGTTCAATTGTTTTGGGTTTTTTCCAGATGCCTGTCTTATAACTGACCTTATGAGCAGAGGAAAATTTCCTGCAAACAGCTTCATGATCTGCCATTTGTGCAGCCCACAAGAAAAAGAGTATGTGGTTTCTTTCAATATAAGATTTTGGAAAGAGCTAGTCTTAAAATATTGAGTTAACTTTCCGCTCCAGTGCCTTGCTGCTCAGTTCTAAATAATGGCCACTGAATGAAAACAGGCAGAGAAGAAACAAGTTTTAATTAGCTGTACAGTGAGTGTCTTTGTCCCACAGATCGATTTGATTGTATCACTGATAACCTTCACAGTGTTTGTTACCACATTACACTATGCCATTCTTCGGAGCTGAAGACATTTTCCACACACCCCAAACAGCCTTAGCAGCAGTGAAAAAAATAATGTCAAAAGTCCCTTCCAGATGTTTCGGTGGGATTGTGCTGTTTGACTGAGTTCCCTCAACTGGGATGGAGCCAGAAGAACTCATTGGTGGTGCTGCAAATAGTGAGTGATCCAAAGACAGATCTCTGCCAATTGGGTGTTTACAGTTACCTGTTGGGGTCCCTCCCCTGCCATGGAGCCCTGGGAGATTTCCATGCCCCTGGTCACCTTTGTTTCCCATTGGTTGGTTTGTGTTCCCCGGGGTGGCCGAGGACCCTCGGGTCCCGTGACTGCGGGGTTCCTGAGCAGAGCCCCGGCCATGCGGCTGGAGAAATAAACATCCCTGAAACATCTACCACGAATCTGTCCATATATACTTTGCTTTCCACGGGACTCCTGGTTTGAAATATATTTGTTACAGTAATCCCCGCGGCGACAAACTGGTGGAGGAATGCGGGCAAGACACCAATCCCTGAGGAAGATTCGTGAGTAACATAATCACTCTAGACCTCTCTCTTCTCATCTTGGTTTGGATATTC
>NW_008238439.1:1650421-1680596 GCF_000691975.1 Corvus brachyrhynchos
CGGTGTCCAAGGACCCTCGGGTCCCGTGACTGGGGGGGTTCCTGAGCAGAGCCCCGGCCATGCGGCTGGAGAAATAAACATCTCTGAAACATCTACCACGAATCTGTCCATATATACTTCGCTTTCCACAGGACTCCTGGTTTGAAATATATTTGTTGCAGTAATCCCCACTGCAACACAGGGCTACTTTGTAAACCTGTTTATGCAGTTGTGTACTAGTTTAAAAACAAACCAGTGGGAGATCGCAAGTCAGAATTATAATTTAATAGGAAAATTAAAATAAATGCAATAGTACAAGAACACTGACAGAGTCAGGATACAACCCTGTTAGTCAAGGTGGTGGTAGCAGTCCAGATGAAGTGATCCTGTTGAAGCGGTGATCCTGTAGAAGGGTCTGGTCTTCACCTGAAGGTCCAGTGGTAGCTCTTGTCCTCTGGGAATCCAGTAGGTAAGGGCTGACTGTGGTGTTCCAAACTTAAGATCATATCCAGGTAGGAATGCTTGGTTCCTCCCCCTGGCCAGAGCATCTCACAATGGGGTGATGTGATTTTATGAATCATGCATCGAGGCTGGATGGCCCATTAACAGAAGATATCTATCCAGAGGGAGTATTCAGGGATGTGTCATGGAAGAGATAAAGAACTCTGCCCCACCTGGTTTTAACAGGCAATAGAATGCATACTTTTGGTTACATCTTACATTGTAACCAAAGACAAGTCGTATGTGGTACATGAAGTGCTTTACATTAGTTCCTGAGAATACCATCTGGTAGCTATAGGCCAATGTATTCCGTATAAACACAGACAAGAAATACCAGCACTGATACTACCTGACATGTTGTGACCTTCAGGCATCACCCACTATAATTTTACATACCCTAAGCTGTCACAGAATTGGGCAAGCCATGGGAAAAAAAGCTTCAAAAATAGAGCAAGTCTTTTTGGCCATGACTTCAGCCCTTCTACTGAATTGTTGTGCACTTGTGAGAAGTACACCTAGTACAGAGCTTCACTCCCCTTGCTAGTGGCCTGCATATGGCAGCAGGTAATGAGAAAATCAGAATCTGTTCTACAGTAATACTGGGAAGAAAAAAGGTTTGGATCCAGCAGAACGCTTTTTATATGAAGGTAAGTGATCTTGCAAATAAGCATAGGCAATTCATTTCCAGTTATTGCACCAGCCAAGAATGAAGCCTTCCTACTGTACTTAGATAAGTAGCTCTAATTTAGTAGGGCTCAGACAGCAGTCATTAACCGCAGGATTCCTTCTCCCCTTCCAAATCAGGGACAACACAACAGATCGGAACTTCACAGCCCATGCACAGCTTATACTGCAGGTATAACTTCACTAGGGGATTAGCTCTACTTCACAGCAGGACAGTTGAGGGCAAAATCATGCATTGCCATCTCATCCTTTCACTGCTGCCAGCGGATACCACTGCTGCAGGCACCTTCACTGTGCTTCTGAGGAAGCTGGATCCAGTCATGTGTTATCTGCTGTAAAACTGATAGGTGAAAGGCTGCAAAACTGGTATGTCTGGTGATGAGCAGAGAATGAGCTCAAATGTAATAATTAACAAAAAATAAATTGGTAATAATACAGACTGAATCAGATCTGAGTCACATTTTGTTTATACTCATGACTCCATCACTCCATCGGCATTGTGACATCCCTGGGGGAAGAAGAAAAGAATGGCCAGTAAAATCCCTGGACAAAACACAGATTTCCTGCACTGTCAGGTGCATATTCCTTTATGGGACTCAGGGAAAAAGGTTTTCTCTTCTGTTCCCTGTATGTCCAAATACAGACATACAAAGCAAGGAATAAAAATATTACACCTTTGACTTTTTACTTCCAAGTCTGTTTTGGCTGCTGTTTATTCTCATGGCAACACATCATTGTACTTCTTCACATGACCTTCATAAGGCCGGATTATTGTTGATTTACATATATTCGCAGGAAGACTGGGCAGAAGTTTCCCCTCCTTGTATTGCCACCCTGCTAGGGCACCCATTTCTCCATGTTTCCCACCTGAGATTCTCCAAATGCCTTTTTTCTGGAATTCAGTGGGGCACTAGCTCTCATAAGGAGGGACCAGGGCTTCTGAACCAGTGGGAGTAGCACATGCTTGTAAGAGACAGCCAGGACAGCTATTCTGAGGACAAGGGCAACATCCTGCTCCTGTCAGCCAGACTTGCTCTTTCTCAGAGAATGCAAGGACACAGCATCTCTACTGGATGCCTGGTAGGTACACACACACTCCTGACTGAACCCTGCTATTGTAGATAGTACAGGGTGGTCCAGCCTCAACAGGTACAGGGGGTGGATATCATTTACAATTTCCCCTCCTGTCTTCCTCACCATGGGTTGCATCCTGTTTCTCCCTCCCCAGCAGTAGCCAGCCCTCTCCCCAACCTGCTACAACGGTGCCTCAAGACCTTCCATACAACACCAGCAATGAGGTACTGCCACAGACACAATGGATGCTGGGTAGAATCCATTGGACGTCAGCCCCTCAGCAGCAACTAATTCTGCCCCAAAAACACACACCTCCTGTCAACAGCAGCAGCATTTTGGCTCTATATTGGAAGACAAGTTTACCTGCTGGAATGTACAGCTGTAGCTCAAAACAGCTGTTCCCCATCTCCTCCAGGGAAGAAGCTGGTGGGCCAGAGGGATCAGAGCAGAAGCCTGGAGCTGGCCTTCAGGCCACCGGTTGGACCACATGGAACACTTGCAGCTCACATCTCCAATGGTGCCAAGGCAGTGCAAGGCTACCTCTTCGACCAGGGGCTTGTAACCATGTATGTACTCACATCTGTAACACACAAACAGCATCTAGTCAGACTTTATAAATTAAGCTTTTATGACAAAGCTCTGTTTATGAAGCTATTCTGAATCATGATCCTTTTTTTCTCGGCAGAGGTTTTAAAGTTCTGCATTTCCACACAGTGAAGCAAGGAATTATTTTCCCCTCTCCCCCTTCTTCCTGCCACTGCTTTTCCATTAACTCTTCTGCACAGCCGTGTCTGTATGTTTGCATTAACTATTCTCTCAATCTTTCTCTCTTCCTGAAGAATCAAAAAACGTGTTCTGAAGAAAACCAGATTTGAACTGAAGTCAACAGAAAAACACCAGTTCTGGGATCATTCAGCTCTCTAAGCATCAGTTTGAAGCTGTCTGCCTAAGACTTATTTTAACTCCTTGGAGCAGACCTACTGATCACAAGACCAAATACCCATTTTCATCCCAGTGCTATGCATTTTTATTACTCTTTTTTTTAAACTAGGAGTTACTGTGATGAAAAAATGAAGCATACAGCTAAGATCACAAAACAACAAATAATTAACCACTCGGGATTTAATACACCTCTCTGCAAATATTTCTCTCATATAAAGCCCTTTGGCACACGGACAAGTGAGGTAAATCAAATAGCAAAATAGTTTGGTCATTGTAAGGTAGGGGAAGAGGACTCAGCTGAGAAGTAAATTCCAGCTTCAAACCGAGGAACACTTTCTCTCAGCCTTGTAACATCACATAGCATATTTTAATAATCTGAAATCCCCTAAAAGGCATGATTTGGCAACATCATCTGTTGAGTGGATCTTCAGGTACTAACAAAAACAAGATATCTTCAGGCAGTCTGATTTTGCCAGCAAAAGTCATCACATGCTTTAGTCATTTTCACAAACAGCATTTATTCAAATCCTGAAAAAGCTTTTCATTCCAATACCAGAATTATTATTATTACAAGAAATGTTTTGCTGAAAAAATAGGCAGAACCACCAACTGCTATATTACACCTTGAGCTGAAGCATGAGCCCTCACTTACAGGAAAAGTTACCAGGAATTTTCAGACTTCTAGCAAGGTGATACTCTAAAACTCTTTTCAGCTTTAACTCCCTTCCATTATTGCAGAATAGTTCCAATATATTCTTTTGTTAGACACTGGACATTTTAAAACTGCTCCTTAACTATATAAAGAAATTTTTAATAACTATTCCTTTCCTTTTTGCCCCCATTACATTGCTTGTATTGCTGATTGAGCCTTTGTAAGCAGCACTTTGACCACACATTTGGCTCTTTACCTGATCTCTCCCACATCAGGACACACTACTTTGGCCTTCAAAAACAATTTGCTAGAAACTAAAATTACTTAAAAATATATATGGCTGTAAAGCATTAGATTAATACTGGAGTACAGGAAATCAGAATGTTATATGCTAATGAGTTGGCAGATGGTTCATGATCATGATAAATTTCGTACTCTAGTTGACACATTTTCAAATGTTAATGTCCTCTAGAGGAATAAACTGTGTTGTAATGACTGGAATAATGGCTTCAAAGGTGAGCATTTGCCTTATTATGGTTTCAAACCCTGGCACTCAATATACATAGGTTTTAGGCTACGCACTCTACAGAAAGGAAATAATTATCATCATATAATGAAAAAAGACGAGGTTTACAGAAAAGAGGTTGTGAAGATCTCAATCATGGAGAGAACAACCTCCTTCATCAGTGTGAAACAATAGCTAATCAAGTACTTTACATAACATAGCAGACAAGTACTTGCAGGCAACCCAAGAGCCACAATGTTCTGGATAATTGCAGCCAGTGTCTTGGTGGTTGTATGGTTTCAGCAGAAGTAAAACTCTTGTATTCTGATTCTTCTCTCCCACCCTTTCCTCTCCAGACTCACTGAGTTTGGTTTGAGCTGGTTTGCTCAGGGGAAGGAACACAGTCAAATTGCACAAAAGAAACAAGTAAGCAGACAGTTGTGCTGTACGGTCAGTCTCATAGCAGCCAGTAACCGATGCAGGAAAGGCATGCACAGAGAAACAAGGACAGTTTTAAGAATTTCCATTTTTGGATTGTAACAGGCCAGGGCTGTAAATCCACACTTTCCTTTTCCCCATATGCTCCCACAGTCTCTGCTCACAAACATGGACACACATAAACACTAAAGCCTAAGCCAGCCCAAACACTTGCACAACACTAACACCACCACTACTCCTGCAGAACCGGCATCATGCCCTAGGCTTATTTTTGTGGGTATACAGTTCCCCTCCAGGTACTTTCTTAATACCCAAAAGTTCCCATGCACAGCCATGCAGTAGCATTCTCCTCTAACAAGGAGATGATTCCACTTGTCAACCCAAGTGGAATTAAGCTAGTTTGCATCTAGTGTTGATCCCCATGGTCACGAATATATCCTTCTGTCCTCTTTACAATGTCTTATGTTTCAATGTCAAGGATACCGTAATAATTTATGCCTTCCCAAGAAGGGTAGAATCATCTGTTGAACAGCAGTCATGGCCTTATTTGCTCAGCTATTGCGTAATCCTACCTTTGCCCCCATAACATTTCTTTAAAAGTGTCCTCTGTCAAGAGTCACTCTGCAATCAAGATTGCTGACCATGTGTTATTAATTAAGTAATTTTACAAAATTAGAAATACAAATCACATTGTTTTCAACCAAAATAATGATCTACCAATTATTCTGCCAACAGAAATGACTTGTAGCTTTTGGCAGGTCTTTTCCCTTTAGCCATTGTTTTCATAGTTATTAACAAGGTTACAGTTGGTCCTTTTGATTAAAAAGCTTTTTGGCCAGAATCACTGCTATGGGAAAATAAAACCTGAAATTCAATATGCTTCTAGAATTCTTTTGAAATTTGATCTCAGAACCAATGATGGAGGAAGGTGAGGGGCCACAGGGGATATATTTTGTAAGAAAAAAAAAAAAAAAAGAGTATTTTGTGTTCACTAGGCTTCCTGTAAGGTACACACCATATTACTTAGGAGCTGACTGTAACAGCTTCAAACTTCTAAAAAATATAAATTAGGTTCATGGAACTTACAAGCTGGGATAAGGCTACATAATGACTCATTCAAGTCATGTTATCCACATAGACCTAGAAGATTCTTTCAAGTCCTCTAAAGGTAAATAAAATTCAGAACAACAGAATCCATGGCCTTCTTGAACCAGAAAAGAATTTATAAACATATACAAAGAACTATCATTAAAAAATTATTATTTTTAATATGACCAAAACAACAATATAATTTAAGAACTAAATTTCAACACAACACTTGATTCTGCTAAACATACCTACAAAACCTCTCCTTGTCCTTTTGCATTTAGCACTAAGGGTGCTATGCAAGTTGTTTCATCTTAGAAAGATTACTTAGAAGGTAAAGTGTGTGCAACATGGTGGTGCTGTGCTCACACAGGTAAAGCTTAGTCTCTAGGCCTTCAGCAAAATTAAACTTCTCCACATATTAGAGCCTACAGAAGTAAGGATGGGCTTCACCTTATGTGTAATACTGCAATAAATAATACCAAAAAAAAAAAAATGGGGGTGCAGTAGAAGACCTGTACTTTGCCTGCCCCTTTCAAAAGGGGTTATTAAAGCAATACTTGCTCGTGAGGGTCAGCATCATAGAGAGGGACATGATGTGCAGTAGCAGAAACGCAAAAGCATAAAGAGCATTTCCAGGTTTCTCTATGGCTTGTTCCAGGTACCTCAGATTGGATGTTTAAGCAAGTGTGTTAGGCACTTCAAGCTTGGAAGATTTTAAGGCTTGTGTATAATTGACTAAACAATTCAGAAAATGGTGCACATGGGTATCAGCCCTGCATATCAGCAAAGAATCAAGCCTACCCTTCTCCATTGTTCTTTCTTGCACTGAGAGAGCAAGTACCAATAAAATATCCAAACAGTGACCATGTGAAAATGTAATTTTCAAGAAATAACAGACTAAATCTTTAACAAGATAAACTGAAGGGGGTTGGGTATTTTTTTCCCCTTTTGAATTTCTCCAATATTTACAGTCAGTGATTTGTCCCAACTAAACATCTGGCACTGAAAAGGAAAATAGCACTATTTGTTGTAATTAGAGCTCTAGCAAACAGCACATTCCTGTATGCAAGTTACTTCAGCAGCTTTCGTATCTCAACCTTTGCCACTAATAGTCCTGGTAAAGCTACTGTTAGCCAGCTGAGAATTTTTCCCATCCTCAGTCATGTAGTTAGAATAAATGCCATCTCTTCTGCTCTGACATGGTGCAAAGGCCTGGGAGTGAACCAAAAAATTCCTTACAAAACACTCTTCCAGAGCCAGTTCACTCATGCCAGTCTTGGCTGGGGGCAGGGGGGAGACAGAGGGGAGGGAAACAAGAATGAAAAAATAAAATAAAATAAAATAAAATAAAATAAAATAAAATAAAATAAAATAAAATAAAATAAAGCCCTACAAAATTAACCCTTCAGAGGAAGACACTGGAAAACCAGTGTTGAATGTTACCATTCTGACTGCAGAGACAGCAAGGCTAAAATTAAGTTGTGGAGTAGTCTTGCTTGACCTTAGAAGAGTAAGATCATGCATTTCAAGACTTCTCACTATTAGTAAGATTTATGCAATTTTGCACTAGTGACACTCGCAGAATATGCATTATGCTTGGCAACAGGCCTGCAATCCAGCTATTACTCCATCACATATTATAACATAGAGTCACACCTGCAAAGCCTGTGACAAATGACATTTCATTAACTTTGAAGACTGCTGGATCATTTTCCCAGGTTACATGTCAGCCAGGCCGTAATAGTCCTTTCAACAGTCTATCATGAAAAGAAAGTCACTAAAATGTCCCAAATATTTTAGGGAGTAAATACTTCTCAACTTGTTAATGATGAAGTTTTATGTCAATTAGATGTAATGGGATAAAAGCCTATCATTAGAGATCCTAGGCCACACAAATTTAGAATGGTATTTCCCAATGCTTGTTTTGTCATTTCCCCACCACTCTTTCTCTCTCATATTTATTTAATTTTTTACTGTTTCAAGTGACTAGCAGAGTGGTCCAGTACATTTCACACTATCTGCTTTCATGGCAAACAGTCTTTCAAGGTATTTAAGACCCGTGATGATTTTGCGGGATCAACAAATCAAACTGTGAGGTTTTACAAACATAAAAATGTCAACAGAAGAACATAGGATATAACACCTCAGCTGGTTTCTTTCCAAATAAAAAATATTTTCTCCCCAATCTACCTTACCTTAGTTACAACAACCAAGTCCCATTTGAATCATACATATTACAGGTGTATGAAGACAGCAGTCTATGCTGCCAATAGAGAAGGGATTATAAAACAGCTCTCTGTAGAACACATGTCCATGTTTTGTTCACTATGACTTCTGTTGTCCTGAGTAATTGCTCTTCTCACTGCTCTTGTGGAAGGAGAGGTAGGGATTACTCAAACATATAAAGCTAAGCACATCTTTAATAGCTCTGCTACACCAAGGCTCGAGACTTTGACCCAGACTTCCTTGTGAAACTTAATACACCTTAGACCAAGGCCTGCAGTTGGATCCCACAAGTGTGCGAGGTTCTGCAGGCAGCAGATCCATGGTGAAATTCAGCTCCTGAGGGCATTAACTGCACCCCACTGGCCTCACAGAAACCTAGGGAGGAAGACAGCATTCATGCCAATCCTACAAGTACTTCTCCAGCACCTGAGGATCACAGAGTGAAAGTCTTAGGGCACTCCTGGTGTGGGAAAACACTTGTAATAAACAGGCAGGTCCCCCTTTTGTTTAGCCAGAAGCAGAACCTGCCTGGAGCAAGAGAAAAGAATCTGGCTCTTAATGTGGACACGCTAGTCCATCAGTCTCCACTCAAGCTTATCCTGAAGAAGTTATCAGGAACACCACAACCCTTCAGTTTAACTGTCCCTTCTGAATGATATCTGGATGCACACCAGATCACAGCTTATACAGAACACTGTCAGAAAGCACCTGTAGATTCTCCCTCAATGCGGGCTGGCCTTCTATGCCATCTCATTATACATTTAGATATAAGAGCCTTCCCCTTGCTCTGGACCTTGCTCAGCCACAGAGGAATTCAATCAGCATTAAGCTGCATGAGCTGCAAAGTCAGAGAGCTGCCAGGTCTCTATTGGTGTCTGTTGGCTTCTCAAGGAACCATGCTGGCAACATTTATAAGTGTAATGAAAAGCTATTTGCATCTTGAAAGCAAGAAGCAAACAAAATTTTAATATTCCCCAGCCTCTGGGGTCAACTGGGGACATATTTTTCTTACAAGCACTCTAATTTTGAAGACACAAGTGAATTTGACAAAATGTAAACAACCCATTTCTAGGGTATAGAAACAAAAAAATGCAGGTGATAATGTGTCAACATCATGTTGCTCTTCCCTAAGGAAAGCAAACTCCATGGGCAAAAGCACAGCTTTGAAATTGTAAATACACCTACACCTAAGACTCATACTGCCTACACTGCTCTGTGAGCTGCAAGTTACATCTCATAGCATTTGGAAAAAATATCTGAAAGCAGCCTGTTATGTACAGATGGCACATAAAAATTAGTCTTATGTATTGTGCTAATTTACTTAAAACAGGCTGTACTATTTTGGATTGGCTCAGAAGGTTCTGCATCAAACACCATCACAATGATCTAAACTAGGTATTGATTGATTTATGTCCTTTTACCTTAAAACATACTCTGTCAGGCTTCATCCATTAATTTTGCTCTGTTTAGGAGTTTAGGTTTGTGTGTGTCTGCATTACTATTGTATTTCAGCTACATACTCTACAGTAAATAATCTTAATGATCAAATGACAGGCTTCATATCTCTCTGAGCAGAGTTCATCTGATTTATTAAAGTGACACCAGACATTTACTCAAGCAGTAAACAGAGCTGACATTATAGGATGATCTCTGAGGGGAACACTCCAAGGTAAATACTGAGGAAAAAGAGGGTTATGTATTCCATTTCTTCATATTTCTTGCCTAATTTTTTACTTTCTTATTTTTAATGTTCTTACTAGTATCTTTTGTGATCTTCAAGCAATAATCTGCAAAAGGGAGCCCTTTTAAACAGTTCTAAAGGTCAGTTTTAAACAGAAAAGGAGCAACTGCTTGAATCTGGAGAAGAATCTGGACAAACATCTGGAGAAGCCCAATGACTCTGTCTGAAATCATAGTGTCGGTAAAACTGTGACTACTTGCTCTGCAGTGGGATCCTGCCTTTACAAGGGAGTCACTGAGGAGCTCTAGATGAACCTCTTCGTCTCATCTCTAGTGACTACTTAAGAACTTTCATCCCCCCAAAACATCAGCCAGATTTTCTTGTTAGGATGTTGTGTTTGTTAATAGGAACAAAGGGAAACAAAAGGAAAGAGGGAAACAATATATATTAAAAGTGATAAATCTTCCAGTCAAACCACAAGTGCAAAATTTTCTCTTATGACATACAGACAAAATGACATGTGGATTGGAATGACCTGACCCAGCAATCCTGCGCCTTCTGTGAAAGACAGTAAGAAGCTCTGTCGCTCATTTTGAGCAGCCAGTTAAATTAAAAGTTAAGATAGCTACTCTGTTATTTGTATACAAAATAAGCCTTACCCTCTTGAAATCTGGGACAAATTCACTGACCAAAGCCAACAGAAAAGGAAATGGATTACTGTTGGTTTTTAAATCACAACCGAGAGCACAACAGAGTAAGATGCCTTTGAAGAAGAGAAACAAAATGTCAGGGCCAGGAGGGCCACAAAGAACTTCTTTATAGCTTTCAGTTTTACAGAGATGATGGTCTGATAACAGCAGGGAGAAGATATATCCTCAGACAATGAAACAATACCCACAAGCAATACAAAAGGCCAGGTCTGGCATGAGGCACGGAGCAGGAGAGGCAAGAGCACCCAGAAGGCAATTCTAGGTGGTCTAGCAGCATGCAAGCATTACCTTCTCTCACCTCTTTTCTGACACGTTTTGACAGTCCTTGAACAAAGCTGAAGCAGTGCCAAACAGCTCTCTGTCAAAAAGAAAATGCTTCACAATTCTACACAGGGAAGGGGAGAAGCCCTTAAAAGTGCTTTATCTTTTCAGCTGAAATTTGGCTAAAATGCTGCTGAAAACCATAACCTTGCCATTCAATATTGTTCCATCTGCAACATGGCCCCACACATGAAGGTCCACATCTGCAGATGGCATAATTCAAAATAACGCTCCTTCAACCAGTAGTGATGTGAAGAGCACTTACAGCTTCAAACTTAAAGGCCCCACTGCCATAAACACTAAAGACAACTAGAAAATTATATTTCACTACAACCAGCAAGTTAACCTGATTCTGTCATGAAAAATATCTGTTTCCCTTGACTCATCCATCATCAAGGCATAATAAACTTATAATCAAAATTATATCAATTCAAATGATACTGCCAATCTTTCCTTAATGGATTTAATTTAATAAAATTTTTTAAATTTTCCATGCCTGTCTATAGTAGACAACAGTAGTAACAATGGACTCATGGGGACTGTGGGAAAAAAACCCAACCTCTTCCCCCATGGCAAAATGCTCTGTGTACCAGCTGCTACTGGGGAACCATGGAGGGACTCACCCTCACAAGGCAGAACTGAGCTTACCTGCCCTTTCAGGGAAATGCAGTGAGAAGAGTTGACATGTTCTTTTCCCAGTTCTATTTTCTCTGCCACTGGCTGGAATACAAGCCTGGGAGGTTTATTTGCTGCTGTTTGAGGAAAGTTTGAGGGGTTAAAGGTCTCTGTACCTGTAGATAACATTGTAAAGTCCTGAGATGGCAAACTGCTGTTCCCCTTTGGCAATTAGCCTCATTACAAAAAAAAAAAAGAAAAATTTACTCTTTAATATCCCCCTTTCTTCCAATCACTCATGATGATGGGCACAACCCAATGTTGACTGAAGTTTTGGGCCTCTCTGCTGAGCTTGAAAAGACCAATTACTTCTTTCACTAGAAAATAGCACCCAAGATTAGAAGCACTCACTAGCAGAAAGGTAAACTAAGTTCTGCATTCAGGGGAGAGATTCACCTCCAGATCCAGAAGATAGAAGGGCTTTGAAACTTATGATGGCAAAGCCTAAGCCAAAGTCACTGGGAATTTTGCTTGGGACTTGAGATCAGAGCGTTAGTATGGTATTTTCAGCACCTAAAGACAGGTTTCTACCAGTTATAGTCCTACTCCCTCCATCACAAAGCAAACCTAGGAATAACAAAGATTGTAATGGATCCAAACCAGGAAAAAATCACTTCAGTTGGAGCAAAATTGGGTTTTCTATTTAAACTAAAGCAGTACTTAGACACAGGAACAAATAGTTTGCAAGTTGCACGTGGACATATTTTGGTTTGAAATAAGAAAGCTATCACTAAACCAACAGCTAAAATACAGGAATACAGTTATGGAACAACTTTCTGGAGGCCAATAAACCTAATTAGTTAGGGATGTTGACAGGATTTTTTAACAGAACTAGGCAACTCTAATGAACTGCAGAAACCATGGTTGCCTAATGGAGGACTTCATGTCCTAAAATCCTTCTTGTTACACTGATGCCCTTTATGGTGTTACTCAGGAGTCTTATAAGAAGCAGAACAGGTCTAGATACATCGTTTAAGAAGAAAAGGGAAGAGGAGAAAGGGTAAAAGTTCTTTCTTTCTCAATGGATATGCATAAAAGTGTTTTCCCCCTAAAAAGAAATTAGAAAGACAACAAAAAAAGTGCTAAAGGGTTTGGCAACCAGATTCGTTCTTTACGGGCTTTCTTCTGGAAGCTGAGTATTTTGCATTCACACTCCAAGATACAAACAGGGAATTCATCTTGGGATTCAGCCAGAGTAGTCTTATACCAATGGGTTGATTCAGGACCAAAATCTTCAAAGAGACTCCAACTGCTGAAATTCTAGACAGAAAAAAAGAACAACCAATATGCAAGTAACTACATGTGTCAGTGGGCTGTGACTGAAGCCAAAGGACTTGATTTTGCATTCCTCCTAAATTCACTGGGCAAACTGAGGCAGGAGAGGTGAATCACCAGAAGGTTTGCTCATGGAATGTAAGAACTCAAGCTTTATTGCCCCCATCAGGATTTCACAGCCACATAACACCAGTGATTTCATTAGAGTCAAACCTGATTAATTAAAAAACTGAATCAGATTTTAGGTCCAAAGAAACCCTTAAAAAAAGTCTTTACTAATATATTGATATTTTTTATGGTGGAAATGCATAGGAATCAGTTAGGCTACCCAGGATTTACAGTGGTATAAGTTAAAGCAAGATTCAAGACTTAACATACAAGCTTCTTGGACCTGTGATGTGCTTATTTGCTAGTCTAGGCACAGACATGAAAATAATTAGTGACCAAATGCTAAGCAGAGCAAAAGTTAGACCTTGCCTAAAAAAAACTTTCCCAGACAAAGTCATAAAAAAAAAAAATGGGGGCTACTATCCTGTGTTTGTGAAACTCAACATCATTCCATTAACAGGAGAACATCTATTTTTGCTGGCCAAGGATGCAGCCCTTGATCATCTTTTCCCACACAGTGAGAAGCACACAACTCTGGATAGGGCACTGCACAGATGTGCTCACCTCAGACAACATGCCCAGTGTGACATGTCAGGCCAGCAGTAACCAGGGAACACAAGGCAACACGTGCTTAGCCCTTCTGGTAAAATCATTCATTCCCAAAGAAATGTAAAGCCTTTGGAGCCCACAGAGCACCAGCTGGGGTCCTGTTCGCCAGTCTGCAGTGGAGAAATGCTGCCCTTTTCCACTCAATATTTGCCACCTATCGGGATCCTGAGGGGAAGAATAAAGGACCTAATCTACTTCTTGCTTACACCACTGTAAATCAGGAGCAAAGCTGTCCACATTAGCAGCCTTCCATGAGTATAAAACAGGTGTAAGTGAGAGTAGAAACAGGTCTATAAACTCAGCTGAATTTAGAAGTCAGTGTATTACTTTCTAATTTTGCAGAGATTACATTACATTATGTGTATACATAAACACACACATATACACACACCATTTTTAAAACCTCTCCAGGAAATCAGACAGAAACTAAGCAGAACATATGGAAATTTAACTGGTTGCTCATAAAAAGCTGCTAAAATCTGCCAAAGTCAAAAGACATGGTGCAGTCTGCTACACAGGCTTGTTAAAAAGAAGGTAAAAAAAGCACCATTTTTAACTAGACTACCTGATGGGTGGAGCAGAAGTTTCACTTGTCTCAAAAATGCAGTATTTTTGCATTTTTTAAAAACTCTGAGAGCTTGGGTTCTTCCCTTTTTTTTTTTTTTTTTTCTGTATGGATTTTCTTTTCCCCCACAGAACCTCGGGAGCAGATTTCTGAGACTAAAGCGCTTCTCGCCGCTGCCTCTTTGATGCTCCTCTGCTGCCACCATGTGGAAAAGAAACAGGGAAGCAAAAATGTGCCGAAAGTGCCTGGAGCTGACGCCAAAGGCCTCGTCTCAATCTGCTTTCCCGCTTTCCCAGTTATCCCCTCAGCCACTGCCTCCTCCGGGGTTGCCTGCAGGGATGGGGAGGTGACCGTGTTAACCACGGGGTCACCCATAGCAATGCCACCCAGAGCAGCCTCCACAGCACTCCATTCATAGGAGAAATTGGGGAAATATAAAAAGAGACTGTCGAGATAATAAATACACAACACCACTACACAGCACATCTGACAGACACTGTAACGAAGGGGCTCCTCAGGCATTAAATGCCTCTCCTCAGTAACATGTCCCCACTTTTCCTCCCTGCCAGGCTGCTGCTCCTCCACTAAGTGACACGTGTGCTTAATATAGATATAATTGCATGGAAAAGTAGATCTTTTACTTCCAGCTTTTCTTGTAGAGGAAGCGAAGTACAGGTCAACATATGCTGGGAAGCAAACACAGCATCTGACAGGCCAGCTCAGGTGAGGTGAGGTGAGGTGAGGTGCCCCCTTAAGGCAGCGCCACTAACCACTTTTGCTGATGAGGTGTATGAAGCGGTTGAAGGAACAAACATCTGTTTCACTGTATTGTGAATGGATGGAGAATACTGAGGGAGACACATGGGTAAAGTTACTCCCAAGGAGCCCAACAGTTCATACTGGTTTCCAGGGATGTACATGCTGTTCACTTTCGCTTTTAATTTAAACTAATTTAACATATTGTAAAATGTTCTCCCCATTTTAATACATCTTGTTTTTGTAGCAATTACTGTGTTTTAGGTAATGTCACACAGATGTGCTCAAGGAGCACAGAGTTGTGAGGAGCCCTGAAGAATTTCTGGCAGTATTTCTTTCATTCAACCAAATTTCAGAGGCAGACGTAGAGCCACACAGTTGAACTATGTTGAAGATGAACATAGGAAAGGCAGCTGAAAGACTGAAAAAGAGATGAAATGGCCTTTAAGCACTAACGTAAGTAAACATGAGAATTTACCCATCTTCTCTGTTGTGCTGTAAACAAACTGAAAATAAAAAAGCTTAAGACTTACACAAGTAAGCTAAACTACTAAAATAAAGATGTACAAGACACACTAAATAGAGAAAAATTATAAACTTCTCAGCTCATGGATGACTGGTTCATTTTACAGATGCTTTTCAAAACCTAAGCTTTGTCATCTGCAGTTACATCAAAGAAATATTCAGATATTTTAGCAACATGGGGGCCACAAATATGTTAACACACATGCACTGCCAGCAAAGTCACTGCAGTTAACACCAGCTGAGAATCAGCTTTCAGATTTTTTTGTTATTTTTTTTCCCTGTTGTTGGTGGGATGTTTGAGTAGAGTAAATCATTATTAATCTTTGCCAGCTGAGGTACTGACTACTGAGGTTCCTGAGGCCAGCCAGCTACCCAGTGCAGGCTTTGTCTTAAATGACTTAGAACCTCAAATTCTCTTTGGACCAGATGAACTTACCATTATGCATTAACTGAAGGCTTGGCTCAATTATATCTTGCCTTTTTGCCATGGGAATATAAGCACCATGGCATCAGATAATTCTGCAAGTCAGAAGTCACTGTAGCTAACATCAGAATCTGGCCTTTTTGCATTCTGAAAACCTGTGCAAGAAAATCCATGGGCAAAATCTGGCCCTTAATTTTTCTGATAGTACAACCTCACTCAGGTGGCAAAAGACAAACAAAACAAAACAAGAAGTTTTTTTCAAGCTTATTTTGTTCCTGTTAAATTTTATAAGTGAGCCAAGTCTCAGTCTGGGAAGTTTGCCCTGGTTTTGGCAAAAAGTCCAGGTAATCTAGAAATACTAACCTATGCCCAGAAATTACTCGTTTACCTACCAAAAATCTTCTGTGTAATTATATATATAAGGAATGAGGTCGAATTATTAGTCTTTAATGATCTGAGTATCTTCCAAAAATATAGGATACTTTATTCTACATATCACAAGAACATTAAAAAGAACATGTGAAATGGACCAGACTTCATTTTACCAGCTCAAGCAAGGAGCAGCTCCACAGCTTAAAAAAATAAATGCACCTCCTTTTACAAAACAAACAAACAAACTCAGTATGACAACTGTAACCCTTCTTTATGTTTTGAATTGAGACAAAATCAAAATTTCAGATTTTTAATACATTCAACATAGTTAAACAATGAAAAGAGGTACCCTTACACTGGAGTTACCATTTAGGGAGATGTCACATGTGAGTTAATTCCATTTTAGTTAAACTGGTACAAAACTAAATCCCATTGTGATCATAATGTAAATGAATCAGATACATATAAGAGCACCCTTTGTCTACATTAAGTATTTAAAAATCTGAAATTAATATAAAGCTACATTAAAACAACACTCTTAAAAATGGCAAAGTTGTACTAGATCTGCAATTCTGCAAATATAGTATGTCACAGAGTCCTGTCATCATCCAAGATAAATTGGACCTTAATTTTCAAGCCTATATTCCTCCCTAAGCAATTTGTGGCCTCAGAACTGTGCTGGGAGCTTCCCATGCATGGGAAAACCAGAACATGAGCAGAGTAAGGGCCAGTACCTACCAAGCAGTTTATGAGGTTTCCCCAGAGCCCTTATCTGGATAAATTTTCACTGGGATAACTTTTCTTTTTAATCTCTTAACAATGCATTTCAAATTTTTACCTCAGTGAAGGAGAGTTACAACCTTTAGAAAAACATGGTTGGAAGTTTTAAGCTGACATTCCAATGTGGCCTATACTTTACACACCATGTTCTTCAACAACTGTAAGAACTACTCAGCCTTTCCGGTTTTTGAGGAATTCATTCATGGTAGAGACCAAACATGAAAAATTCCAATACAAGTAGTTAAAAGCTGGCGAAATTACAAACATCTGGGAACACATTACTATAAGAAGTTGAGGCACTGTGTGGAAGTATGAAGAGTAAACCCTGTATATAATAAAAGGTAAACAAAGCTTAACAAATACTGTCAAAGCAGGGAGGAAGTAGCGCTTAACAGACAATTTCGCTGGAAGTAAATATTTTAGTGCTGGTTTTATTACATGAAGACATTCGTACCTACATAAAGCCAAATTCTCAGTTCTTTTGTACTGGATTTTTGCTACTGTGACCTCAATGAAATCAAGAGTTAAACTGACTTAAAGCAAAGAGAATTAAGCTTGTGGTGTTATACACTCTCCAACAATAGCATTTCAGTAATATGCACTTTGTATTCTGTTACACACTGAGAGAACTTCCTGATAACCAGGAGATCTATAACATGCAGGTGGATGTGTAATGTGTACATCCACAGACAGCACCCCATGTGATTAACTGCCTTGAGGAATCACTCTCTCCATGGAAACTTCACAGGAGAAAACGTGTTTTGTCTTGTGTGTGGGTTGGGGAGCAGGTCTGTCAGCCCAGGGCAACAAATTAAAAAGACTGTTTATGCTATCCAACTTGTCAGTGTTTGTTACTAGGCATTTCTCCTTCTCACCTTTCAATAATGGGGACAGGAACTTCGTTACTTTAAACAATGACTCATTTGTTCCCATGGGGGCAAAATACACTCAGGTGACAATGAAAAAAAAAGCATTCTAGAAAACAATTCCTCTGCTATATTCATGGAAATTAATATCCATATCAAATGAGAGACTATCAAAGACTACTTTTTCACTTGTAGTACTCAGCAGCTGCTCATTTGCTTTAACAGACTCTGCTGGTAAACAGTAGCTAAGAATTTACCCCTAGAATTAGTACTTTAAAAAAATACATTTGCAACCACATTTGAGTTTCACTTCTTTTCTGTCTATTCTGAATCATTGTTATGCAAGATATACCACCATAAATTGAAGGTGATCCTTCGCTTGAAAATTAGTTTGTTGTTCATGTACTCTTTGGATATGCTCTCTAGGTACCTTTGATACCAAGACTGTCTTGATGTAAAGTTGGAACAATATAGAGCTGAATTAAATCCATTTTCTATCACTTAGACTTTAAATTTGTCCATGGAACATGTCCACACTAGATTCAGAAGAAGCCTCTTGGCAATACCAAATTACCATACTGAATTGCTTCCATCAATTTGCTGGGGCTGCCAAATTGAAATGATGCATGTCAAGGCAACCCTACACTGAAAAGTAAAAGATAGCCTCTTAAATGTTCCATTTATAAAGCTTTTTATTCACAGTCAAATTTAGTATCCCCTCCGAAATATATCACTTTACAAATTGATACCTTGACATTACAAGATTTCTATGCCATATTTACTGAGCTTAGTAGTAAAAACAAGCTTTTGCTCTTTCCCCTTTGGTACAGCTGATGAAAACTGAGCAGTTCAAGGTCTGCCTCTTAGATCACCAGCACTAAATATTCCATAGATCTGTAATCTTCTCCTACAGGGAAGGTTAAAAATCAGCAAAAATATAAACTTTTGGTTTTATCAATAAAATATCACAAGTGTATCCCACTGAAAAGCAGAAATTGAAGAAAAACAACCAAACTACCACTAATGCTAAGATTCTAATAGTGCTCTGCAAAACAAAAGCATTCATGTGGACTTTCTGAAACTTTGTGCAAGAAATACTACTCAAAGTAGATTAGGAAAGAGAAAATTCCACTGTCCCACTGCAGAACTTAAATGCATTTTTTTAACTTATGTGTATCATGTGTGACTCTAAAATGACAAACTGTATTTACTTTCTGTAACTGATGTAACCTAACACTTTTTTTTTTTGATCACTGGCAAGTGAATGTCTAAGAAACATAAATAATGACATAAACTAATAATGCCCTGTTTTGACATCATTACATCTCAGTTTACGAGAAACTAACAACCTGTATACATTTGGGATGCAACCACTTTCCATTATTTTGGCACTTTTAAGTTGGAAACCCTATGCCACAGATGCCACTTCCACCAATGTAACTCCACCCGTGTTTCCAGTTAGAGATTGGAGTTTGCTGTTCATGGCTCCCAAAAGCCTTCCGTGGCTGACAGCTGATACAAGTCTTCATGTAGGTAACCAAGGTCTCTCCTTCTAGAGCTGCAGAAACAGGTCACCATCACTTCCTGGGTAATGTATGTCATTTACTATGAAAACTAGGATTTTCCTTTACATTTGTAATGGTCCCAGACCCACAGTTAAAAACTATCCGTCTACCCTCTTAAACCCAATAAAACTCTTAATCCTAAGAGAATTTTGTTTGTTTAGCTTTTATTATTCCAGATAAATATGCTTGAGGATATTTTCAATAAAACTGCAACACCGACAGTTTTTGACAAAGCTCTATGCTAGCACTGATTTTCAAGGCCAGGAAAAATAGGATGACTTAATAAAAAAAAAATAAAAACTCTTAGGAATGCAGTTCTCCAGTAATAAAAATACTGAAGGAGTAGAAATGCACCATTGATGTGTTGACTTCCCAAGTCATATGGCTAGCATTTTTAAGGCTGGGAATTTAAGCCCTAGTAAAATTCCCCCTTTGTTTACAGTCACAGTAAACTCTCTGTCAGAGAAATGTTTTCTGGGAGTAGATCTGTGGAAGCTTCACACAGCTCAAAGAATACCTAGTTTCTTACATCAAAGATAGTAATTTTGTTACAGTAAAAATCTCCTTATATGGCTAGGACAGTTAATGCCAAATTGCTATTTTTATGTAGTTATTTGCCACTAACACGAGTGGCATTTAACATCCTGAGCTGAGTTTTCATTTCTCTTCTGAAATACATTTTTTTGAACTCGGAAAATTCCCCATGCAACCTCATACCAAATTCTAGCCCCAGCTGTTAATTTCACATGCTCTCACCAATCTCACCGCTTCCTTGGTGCAAAGAGTGGAAAGCAAGAGAAGTTCCAAGAACTCATTAACTGCCTGAATCAAAACAAAATCTTTAACAAAATAATCACTTCAATGATGTAAAAACCACTTAGCATTCATAATCATTATTTCAAACTTCTTTCTATTAGGGCTGTTAGTGAGTAACAAGCACATGGTGAGGATTCTTAGTTTGTGGGGTATTTGTCTGGGTCGTGTTGTGTCAGAAAAGCAAAGCCACAATCCACATTATTAACAGTCATACTGAATGATGCAAGCCTTAAAAAAAAAAGTTCACAAAATTGCATATGCTATATCTATTTAAACTGCTCTATTACAAATGTCAAATACCTGCATATAATTAATTATGCCAGAAGGACTTCTACCTCAGTAAGTCTTAGCTAATAGCTTTGCATTACTCTTGTTTAAACATTTACCAATGAAACCTGCGTACTTTACCGGACAATGAATTATGATCCTTTTCAGAAATTATCCTTTTAAAACAAAACCTATAATTGAAGCTTAAGAGGAAAATCATGTAATGGAAATGTCCTCCAATCCCCTTTTAATTAACAGCACTGTGCATAAGTACAAGCTGAGCTACTTATTTCCTCAAGACAATGCCTCTCAAAGCAGATGTTATCTCCCAGAAAATTTCTATATTAAAGTGCTCTGGTTTGTGCTGCTTCTAGACCACTTCTATCCAACTTGTCTTCCCCACTAGTCTAAAGAACACCTGACCTTTTTTCTTTTCTTTAGATCACTGGGTTTGAGATTAACATTTTGAACCTCGTGTTTTGTGCATGCAGACCTCAACATTCACACCAAGTCCAGAAGTCTATTTATAACAGTCTAATACTGCCATCTGCAGTATCAGGCTGAAAGGGGTATGAGACAGGGCACACAGACTTCTGAACAAACACCATCCAAACCTATTTAGAAGAACCACTTTACACAAATGTGTTACTTCTGGTCAAGAACACACTTTGGGTCTTCTGAATTTTTTACCTTAATTAAACAAAAAAACCCCTCCCAAGTCCAACAGCTCCTTCATTTGATACAACCATGACATTAACCTGAAGAAATAAAGCACTGTCATTTTAGCTTTTTATGGGCCTTGGCCATGTACACTCACATAAGCAGTCCTGTGGATTTGAGGCAGCAAGGTTAGGTATCCACATCTAAATAGTTCTCGTTAGTTGGATTGAGGGCATTGCTATTTACTTGAAGATTTTACTGTAAACAAAAACATGTAAATTCACACCAGTCACTAAAAATGTTTCTAAACATGTAATGAGTTTAATAAACTTGTCAATGCATTGAATTTTTACTTTCAAATACGTATTTCTATATAATAATGGAAAACCTTCATTTTAGTACATAATTCAATTTAGTCACACTCTGCATTGCCTGCTGCAATATGCCTAGGACAGTAACCATCCACTGAACATCATTCAGCGTGCCGTACTAGAGCTATACTGGATTCCTTTGTTCCTATCATTTAGTCTTTCCTCTAAGATTTCCCAAACACCTGTATGGACTACTACCCAAACTGCATTTTTGTAAGCTAAATAATCTGGTTTTCCTTCATAATTGTTAATTCCTTGCTAATTGTTAAATAGCTTTTGGGCAGATAATTGAGCTTTGCATTGCAGCATATTGAAAACTGAACCCACCTAATACACATCCTTTCCTAAATGACTAAGCTTCACATTTTGAGGAAAAATACAGTATTTGCAAGATGGAGCAGTAGTTTTTATTGCATCAGAGGATGCTTTCTCAAATGAAGAGTTGAGAAACACCAATAGATGGCCACACTCTTACCACGTCAGAGCACATTTCTCTAAGCATCAGCACGAAGGGATGAGCACTGCAGCCAAAATTCCATCAAGTTCCTGCACATGCTGTTTCTTAATAGCCATCCCCAGCCTGCTCCTTTTTTTTTGGACACTACAAACTGCCCCTAGGGGATATCTAACCTTTCCATTGACTAGACAGAGGAGCTTAGAGTGGAATCCAGGGTGTTTGCTTGTGGCCCTTGAAGGTCTGGTTTCTCAGAGACAACAGAAGTAAGGGAATATTACACATATTCAAGTTGAAAGGCTGAAAAGAGTTTAACACAGTGAATAAACCCTACAAAACTCTACAAATAAGGCATTTCACACAATGCTCTTTCATAAACACCACAGACTGGATAGCACTGTTTGAAACTTTTTAATATTAAGGAGATTGAGGACATATAAAAAAATACTTTAAAAATTTGAATTCATAGGCATTATAAACAAAACATTACTAGTATTTATTACCAGCAAGTATATGTCACGTCATTATCATTTGAGTAATGAAATGTCAAATGTGCATCAAATGGCACTTTTAGATACACATTAAATGTGATCACCTCAGTGACAAGCGTTCTGGACAAAATACAATCCTGTAAAATCTGTTATACAGCACTTCTGTGAGATGCATGCAGTATACAAAACATTTCCAAGTAAGTTCTAGGTGTCTGCAATTTATATGAGGGGAAACCAAGATTTAGTCCTTCTGCCTCTTTTTCCCTTTAGGAGTTTTGGAAGTATGTTCGTTTTCTGCGTTTGGTTCCCAGAGTGCATTTTTTACAAATCTAGAGGCAGCTCCTTTATCAAGTTTGGATGCCTTTTTCTTGTCTGTTATTTCTTTGACCTTGTTCATGTATGTTCTTATTCTCTCCTAGGGAGAAAAAAAAAAAGGAAAAGTATTTCAAACCATTCTCCCAAAATTACTGCTAAAATGAATCAATGAGTAGAAGTTCTCCACACTGTACACTTCTAGAACTGTAATACCTGGAATAGCATTACTTAAATAAATACACCAGGCCCTTTGCAAACTTGAGACTTCCCTTTAGCATATTTTCCATCACAGGTACCTACCATACCATCTGCATGACACCCACCATAACAGGAACACAAAGTCCTACAGAGATGCAGACTCTGCATCTAATTTACAGAGAGATGGGAACTGTTCTTGCAAGCACAGTTAGAAAATAAAGTACTGAACTCAGTTTGGAGTTTGACCTACATAAAGATGAAAAAATAGTATTTAGGTATTTGACACATCTATGGATGAATTATACAGCCTGACTACTGTCCACAAAAAAAAAAAAATTCAGCAAGTCCAAGCAAAGCTAAAAAAGCATCTTACACAAAATCAAAGATGGTACAAGCATTACACATGCAACTACCCAGAAGTCTAGGGGTTAAGTTCCTGAAATGGTCAAGGGGGCTTATCAAAAAATTTATTTAGGGCACCCTGATGAATTTGCAGCCATATCAGAAGTTCCTTGTATGGCCATAAATAACATACAGGGGATGTTTTCTTGGCATATCTTAGCCTACCAAGGTTATTTGGTGTTTATGGGGGTTTTTTTGACCAAACCATGATATGGATTCAGCCCCACAGAAGTATACCCTCCCAGCTTAACAATCTCATTTATACGCCTACTCATCCTCACCTGCTCCTGCAACAAAAAAAGAAAATTACTTTGAGAGGGTACTAAAAGCAGCTTTAAGATGGGAATTCCCCTCTGGTAAGTGCCTGCTTCTCTTCACTGACTAGAGAGTACACTTACAGTAACTCTGCAAAATATTTAACAATTTAGTTTACAGATTTCATGTCTACATATTTAGCCTAATATGGCCTTTAACTGTAGGGCCTTTGGGTGTTACTGTAATATAAACAACAGTGATATGTATATACACATATATGTAGCGCTCTACCTGATACTTGAATTATAAATGTGGATTAACAGAACACATGTGGATACTGCTAAAATAAATTTTGATATGCAACCCACACATTTCTCACACAGCCATTGCCACCTCTTTGAATATGGAACAAAAGTTACAAGACCTACACTACAGAACTGATTTTCAATTCCTCAGTGATCATTATAAGCAACTGTCAAAAAGTTGGCCACTCTTTCTGCATCAAAAACACAGCTTTAACAAGGAGGGCTTTACAGGGTCTGAAATCATGATCGGCCATAATATTTCTTTTGTGACTGAGATGGCTAATGAGAACAGATGGCAAACCTACATGTATTAACACGGGAAAAAGGAGATGGAAAATGTCAAGGTGACAAAAGAAATGAATTCTGATAGCTTGAGTGTGTTTTATTAATACAGCTTGAATACCTGTATGTACACAAGGAGAGCAATTCTAAAAACAAAACAATCATGACAGAACAGTCTTATTTTAAGTCCCTTTCCACATGAATGAGAACATTACAGTGCCTTTGGAAGGAAGGAATGTGCATTCATTCAACCTTGATACTTGCAAAAGGAAAAGAGATCTGAGTAACAATCTAGGCTATGAAAATATTCACTCTTTCTTCAGAGTTAAAACGGCAATTGTGAAGTAAAATACCAACACAAAATATCCACAGCATAGAGATAAAATTTTTTAGTATCACTAAATTAACACAATACTCAGACAATATATAATATTAGGAGGAACAAAAAACTGACAGAAAGCTCAGGAAATATTAACAGATGCATTTTTTAATATGATGCAGTCTAGACTACTGAAAACCTCACAAAATTAAAAATAGAAGTATTCTTGTTATTCAGGCTAGCTCCACATTTTTTAGTCCTATCCACTCCATTCCACTGGTTATATAAGGATTACAATTAAGCTACCTATTTTACAATTGCCAAGTTAATATTTTCATTTATTCAGGAATTAAAATGGGTAGTGAGAAGTTTTGATTTCTGTTTCCTCTTCAGGCTAAATGATTCGGTTTTTTAAGTCAGAAGAATTTTCAAGATAACTGGCCTTCTATACTGTAGTCACGCATCTAAATGGAATATAAAGACAAAACTAAAGATTTATTATAGGTCGTAAATATGTCACTAATGCAGAATTACTGGACAATACACATACAACTGGTGCCAAAAAAGCTTTTAGCTTTGTTGCTGAACTGGATTCTTTACTGCTGAGAAAATGAATTAATGGAGGGCTTGGAAGGGGAAGGGGGGCTCTTTCCCGTCTTCGCTAGTAAATCAACCACACTGTACTTTTAGAGTCATACAAAAGTAAGAAAAGGCAGCCTCAGAGATTAACATGATTCCAAGTATTTATAAGAAAAAAATACCATACTGGAAGTTATAAATTATTATCAGGCATGTAACATTTTTCCATTTAACAGATACAAGTGAAAAGCTGCTCTGTACAGAATCCAATTCTCAACCAAAGGTGGAAAAAAAAGAAAAGAAGAAAAGATAAGAGGATATCATTCATCATCCTCTTCTAATTTCAGCAGACTCTACAACTTTACTTAAAACAGTACTGTTTAAAAGTAAAAAAAATTACTTTCTTAATTTAGAGAGCCCAGCAGGGCATACAGTTATATAACAGCATGTAGCATATGCATGCTATTATGGCAATGTATCAATTTTAAATGTAGATATAAGCATTTTTTAAATTCTCTTTGGGCTAACCATCCTGAACAAGTAGGATGCATGCAGCATAAGCAACTCACCAGTTCTTGTTTCACTGGATGTTCCTTTGGATTGATTCCCTGGGTAGCCAAGTATACTACAAGAAAAAAACATTTCTTTGAAACTGAAGGCTATCTGTGACTGAGGACCCTATCAAACAGTCACATAGGAAAACCCCAGTTTCCACAAAAAATCATTAATAAGAATTGTTAACTGCGTTGTTAAGTATCTGACAAACTACTATTATCAAATATTGCAGCTAAAACACCCCCAAACAACTAAAATGGTTAAACTTTCTGTCCTTTAAAGGACAGAAAAGGTTGCCACAAAGAAACCAGAAAGATCTTCGTGCATGTACAAAATTAGCTTTTCTAAATACAGATTTTTGGTTTGGAGTTTCAACGTCATTTACCCTAGGGATGGCAATAACATGAGTCCTCAGGGTAATTACAAGTTTTTAATTATTTGGCTTTGAAATATGATTATTTAATGTTTGCAGCTGTCTAGGTGTTCAAATGGTAATCATAAATACTACATTTTCCTTCTACCACATACTTACCCCAGAACATTGAATTTAATGTGTACACTGAAACCAAATCCAGCTTTGCTTGCTCAAGAGGATCTAACTAGAATGAAAAAAAAAGCACCACATTTGAAGATTTTTAAGCAAAATATGCATAGATTGTAGTAATGTGCATATTTTATAACTGTGAATGTATTAATAAAAAAATACATACTGAAGGAGCACATTTTTGCGTCACAAATTCACTGAGACTATGTTTATGCCTTATTTCCATGCCATCACAGAACCATTCATTCTCTCCTCTCTGAGTACTCATGTAATTCTCCCAGTTTGAAGTTAAATGCCCCAGTCCCATACAACCAAAAAAGCACAATCCCTTAGCATGTAGCACTTGGACTACTGTTCCCATAGTCAGAAATAAGCCCCTGTTTTTCCACAGAAACTTAATTCAAAATAGTTGTTGCTATCAATGGAAGGAAAAAAAAAGTTTAAAGTTGCTGAAACTCAAACGTCAATATACAATCAATGAATGTTAACACTGCACACGACAGACTGTGTGTTCAATGCATACTGGAATACTTAAGGATGTAAAGCAAAGGAAGAATAAAGGTAATGAAGGGTTGGGTTTCTTTCCCTTGACTGTCAAAGTCAATTTATTATTTTAGTCCTACATGACTTCCAGAAACTCTGATAACATAATTGTACAGCTCACTAGTTCTAACATGGATACTGTCAAAAGATCTGTGTTGTCAAGACTGTTTTCTTCATAATTTATTTGTGTAAGAAATCCTCACAGGATAAAGAAGCTCCCTCATGTGCTGGCTTTTTCTTGCCCTACAGAAAGAAACTACACATTATGCTTTAAATGTTACAAGACAGAAATGCTTACATTAAATTCTCAGGTACTACCTTGCTCTGCTAAAAAGCTACATTTTGCAGACTTATGCTTCTAACACAGCTAGAGGAGACAGCTCAGGCTCTGCAAGTCTAGACTTCTGGAACCACATCAATTCTCACTTCTGCCAGTTCACCTTCACATCCTGCTGGGTACACCATTCCATTCAGTTTGTTGTGAAGCAGCCTCAGTCAAAAACATGAATGACCTCTCTATTATGGAAAAGCATGCTAAAGAAGGTCAGGAATAAGACAGAATATCCTCAACCTAAATGACTCACTGGTAAGATTATCACTTATCAGCTTGGAAGAGCATGTGTTTCATTGTTTAGCTTGTAAGACCATCTGGGTATCTTAGAAATGTAAGAATTTAACAGTAGGTGTCAAGCGTAGGAAGTGTCGTATTTGTTATTTCTCAGTGCAGTGGTTGGCCTAACAGACCCTTTTATTTCAGTTCAGGCTCTCAAGTATTTTAATAACAAAAAGGTTTTTAAAAGGAAGATAACTTACCTTTTGCAAAAGCTCGCTCCTAGAAACCGACATCATTGTCTTCAGCATCTCATCTACAGAACCAAGAGACTTTTCAAATGCTGCGAGATAATCATGAATTTCAGTGGGGTATTCTTCCATGTTATTATCATCTTCTGACATTTCCATCTGGAAAGTGGCAACAAAACTAATAATCCTTTTCATTAAGTACCTACAGAGTCAAAAGACTGTAATTTACAACACAAAGCATTAGCATTCATTCATTAAACATTGCAAGAAATGCCTACATGTGAAGAGTCCTAGCAGGTAATGTCAGCAGCAACACAGTTAAAGGTCCTGTAAATTCCAGGGATATCTCCTGTGCAAAATGGCATGAAGGAGCATTACAAATAGTGCCTATTCTTGCAACAGTCCCAAAGCAGTATTTAGCTTTCATGATCTGTGATAGAAAGAAATTATTTGCATGTTTAAAACAAGTGCTCTATAAATCACACTATATTAAAGAGCTACACCAAGCAGCAGGAGGGACATCAGGAAAAACAAAAACAAAACTAACTAACCAAAAAAACCAAGCCACAAACCAAACCAATGGGGATATGGCTTCAGTCTGTCCTAGGAAGTCATTACTTCAACACCAGCTACGTCATGGTCAGTTCATTTAGGAGTAGGTCCAAAAAATTCTTCTTGTGAACCCTGTATCCAGTTTTCTGAAGTCCCTATGGGGTATTATAATCCCCGATACAACTCTACCTGTAACAAAGCTGAGTTGATTTGGGGATTTCAGAATACTCCGGCAATCTTGTCAACACATCAGTGCACAGTAATTGGGAAATAAGATGTGAAAAATCCCAAAGCACCCCTTTTTTCTTCCCAGAATTTATAGTACCATGGTATGGCTACTGCCAAGCCATCTGGCTGCTGGTTTATAATCGATATCTTTAATTCCTCTCAAATCATAAATCATGTATTATCTTGGAGAGTTAATGTTACTTTGAGCTATGTTATTTTCTACAACTTCTACTTAGCAACAACTTTTCAAATGTTTTAAGGTAAGAAGAGAAGAAATATGTAATTTTCCTGCCTATTTGTTGAGCTGATCAAGAACAGTGGGAGCACCTGGATCACTGCAAACTTTTCTTCTTAGAATCACTGTGATAATCCCACTCTCCAGATGCTGAGTACAGAGGGAGGGAACAGAAACTGGAGAGACTGCACTTTATCTATGAACATTAAGCCACACAGTGCAAACAGCAAACAGCTGTCACATCACTGGAGTTTGTTTTAGATAATGATTTGATCTTTCCCTTACCCTGGCAAGAGCATGGCATGTGTGAGAGAAGTTTCTTTTTATTTATATTGTCTCTCGGAGGTCAAAAACGAAGAAGATTGGGAGGAAAAACTGTGTGGAGCTACTCAAGCTTGTTTGCAACTCCAGTTTTAACTGCACCAGTGTGATTCCAGAAATATGATCACCCAGTTAACAAGCCCAGTTTCACTGCTATTGTTTGCATAGTTAAGAATTATAATCCTACTCAGCTGCATGACTGCTCATCCTTGTCAGAGCTGGTTTTCACACTGAGTAGAGAATCACAATGCCAACCATGCTAAAGGTCCCCTCCCCTACCCCAGCATGTAACCCACACACCACACACGTAAGTATTACTTCCATCAGCTACAGCAGACCTAAGCAAGAAAGCTGAGCTGGATCCATAAGATGCTGCCCACAGAAAGGCAAAAAATTGATTCAATTATTTCTGCCGCTCACAATAACACTGTTTGTGTTTCGTTCTATCCTCCTAGCCACCTGCTTTATAATCTGCCATGTTAGGTAGACTAAAAGGGTCCAGAAACAATGTTTATTGTTAACTTTTAGTCATATAATACAGCATTAAAAACCCTTCAAAGCTACAAAAGATTTTCCCAATCGTTAATACAGTTAAGTTTGGTTAGAAGGTGTCTGTCAATACTTGTTCGTACACATTGTAGTGGTTTTGGTCCAAAATACTCATTACTTACTTATTTACCTTCTGTGAGATAAGAATTAGGAGAAAGCAAAACAGGCACAAAACTTAAAAGAATATAAAGAAGTTTATTAACAGACCTAAAAGAAAGGGAAAAAAAAATCAGACCACACCTTCCAAACACTTCTCCTCCCCCCACCTTTCCCCCTTCTCCCACTGACAGTGTAAACAGACAACCCTTGAGATTTTCAGTCAGTTTACCACTTCTATGATAACCTTTTTCAGTTCACTTAGGGAGAGGAGTCTCTCCTGCTCATGCTATGGAGACATCTCCACAAGAAGTTCTCTCATGGCTTCAGTATCGCAAGACAGCCACCCGGGTTGGTTCTCTGCTCATATGTGAGAGCCTCTTCCCCAACTTACAGCTGTTCCCACAACTGCTTTCGAGGGTCCAATCTTGAGCTACTGGGGTACCATTTTAAGGTTGACCTGTTCAAAAACAAAAGTTCTCTTCACCCATCTCTGGGAGCATCTAGATCTCTAGAAATAGAGGCCCTCCCCCTTCCCTGGGAGAAAAAGGGTCCTCATCATCTTCATCTCTAGGACTATCTCTGGGAGCATCTCTAGGAACAGAGGTCTGTCTCCTTCCGGTTGGAGCAAGAGTCCTCATTGCTTCCATCTCTCCCTGCTCAAACTTCTCATCAACTTACAGCTGCTTCAGCATTTGCTTATTCCAGCACAGGT
>NW_008238439.1:1681446-1682456 GCF_000691975.1 Corvus brachyrhynchos
GGCCGAGCAGGCCCCGGGCTGAATGGGCCCAGCCCAGTTACCTGTCCCAAGGCTGGAAGCAAGAGAGGCAAGAGAGTTTTCCCGGGGTCTGTCCATTCTTAAATGTGGACCACAGAGGAGGTCAAAATTTTTAAGTGGCTTAAAAAGTTGTCCATATTCAAACTAGCCAGTTGATAGGTTTTGTCAGGTCATAAAGGAGCTGTAAGCACCTCTTTGCAAGAAAATCACTTCCGGAGCTATGCTAACCCATGACACACATACAAGGAGAGAGGTAATCCAGTTCAACAATCACCTACAGATCTTACCATCACTGCAGTACTAAAATTACTATGGTCTTGATTTGACGGGCAGGCACGAACATACTGATAAATTCCAACTTTTCTCTCTCCATTAATCAGTGTATTCAGCACCAGCAAGAATAAAAAAAAAGAACTAACAAAAGCCTGTAGCAAGTATCTGTTACCAAAATTAACTGGAGCTGTTTTACAACTGTTGCAAGGATAAACAGTCACATATTTGATACTCTTTTCAGTATACCAAGCTAGACTTAAGGAATAAAACAGAAGAAGAATAGGAATAAAGAAGGAAAAGAACAAGTACAGTACAAAATACATTTTGCTATGATTGCTGTCTCATAAACCAGAAAAAATGATGTCTGACCTCATATCACAGAGTATTTACTTGACACTATTAGCACAGAAAGGGAAAAATGTGCATCAGTGTCTTGGTTTGAAAGACAGGTGTCTGCCAAGGAAGGTGGGAGCCTTCCTTGGAATGGAAAAATATTACCCCCCTTCCCTCCGAATTATTATAACTTTGAAATTAAGGGGCTTTCAGGCAAAGATATGGGAAAAGGAATAACAGTTCTCTACTAGTATGCGTATGTATAACAAGCCAACCAAACAACGACAGCAGCAACAACAAACAGAACAGAAACCCAGCACCAGCCTCTCTCGGCTGCAGGCGGTTTCCCCTTCGGTGCAGTTCCGCCCACAACCGGCCGGGGCGGT
>NW_008238439.1:1682582-1688578 GCF_000691975.1 Corvus brachyrhynchos
ATGGTGAAAGGGGCTGGGGCAGGAACCTCGGAGCAGCGGCTGGGATGGCAGAGGCAAGCAGCCCCTGGGGTGGCAAACAAAATGTAACAGAAAATTCTGCAGCCTTAGCAAGAGCTGCAGGGGTCGGCGGACATGGGGTGTTGGGTTAGGGTGTAGCGAAAAAGCCCGAGGCAGCAGCAGAAAGCAGCAGAGCTCGATAGCGGCAGCCAGGCTTCTCCCTAGCAGCTGCTGCAGCAGCCGGGGAGATGGGCCCTCCAGAAGGGCGAGGGGGTCAGGATCCCACGTTTTTCCCTGAGGCACCCGAGTAGATGGTGAGGGTCCTTTCCAGTACGATCAGGTGTTGATAAGGTCCCAGTTCAATGGGTGCTCTTACAAGCAAAGGCTCACCCACGGTAGGAGAAACAGTGGGAGGACAACAGCTCTGTAGAGGCAGTGAATCCTCCGGGCAGTGACCGCAGACCAGCTGTCCCTCCTCCGATCCCAAGAGCAAGACAGAGCTCCGGGCTAAGGCCCAGTACCTCACCCCCCGGCCAAAATCTCGAGGTATCTCTGCCCTTCCCAAGAGAATGCCTCTCAGGTAAAAGAGTAGCCATCTGCACCCTTCCCTCACTGTGGCCATTTCTTTTGTCTCTCGTAAGTACCAGTTGTTATTGTCTCTTAGCAACAAATGGGACAAAATTCCATGAGAGAAAGAAAAAAAATAAAACAAAATATCTTAACCTCCAACACTTGGACTTCAATGGAACAAGGCTGCCCTTTAACCTGTGTACAGAACCTTCACTGATAAGTCTGCTGCTTCTGCCTGGGGAGCAGGAAATTATTAAACTTGTGTTTTCTGTTCACTTCAACAGGAACTAGCAAGTTCCTACTCCTGCTGTGTAGGGACCTCTCTCTTTTCATTACACTGTTGTTTCAGCATAATTAATCTCCAAGCAGGATATGTCACAGTGTTGGCACATGCCAACAATGAGGCAGCAGTCAACAGCCTAAAATAATTTTGGTAACATTAACAACAAGGGCAAACTACATTAGAAAACGTGTACTACAGAAACTCCACAAAATTGTTTCTGCGAAAATCAACACATGGGTTATGTACTCACACCTGCAGAATGACAAAGCCAAAGATAGGAGGAACTCCATGACACTGTAAACATACCCAAAAACTATACTGCCCTCAATAGTTATGTTTCAGTTATTAAACAACAAACAAAATTTTTCTCAAAGTTCTTCAAGTGTTTCTTATTGTATTTTGAACAAGCAAAAACTTAAGTCAGTCCCTGAAGACAATGTTTATTAGACAGGTTTTCTGATTTGAATTTACTGACTTTCAACCAGATTTTATTTGGCACTGAGTTCTCACTTTAAAAATTAATGATAGTAGAAATATTAAGATAAGAGAAGTAATGAAAAATTCTTGCTAGGTAAGTATGTGAACAATGAGAAATTCTAAAGGAAATTAGACAGAATTTTCATTATCAAGAAATAACACCTATGATGCACAACACATAACCTGTGGTTGTGTTGCAATGGTAACACTTTAAAAGGTCTTTAATTTTGAAAATGCAAAGAAAAGTTCATAACCCATAAACATAAAATACAAAAGAAATGGACTACTTTGATTAAGGACACTGAGGCAAAAAAACTGTGATGAAAAATGTTGTATGACTTCATAACACCAACTTACCAGAAACAATGTCCCTTTTAACCGTGAGCTGCCATGTAGTTTTTGGAAAAAACATAAGAATATGTATTTGAGGAAGAAAAGGACTTCAGATTGCAAAAGTAAACCATTTTCATGAGAAAATTTATGCATTGCATTTAGGTCTATTTAAAAAATGTTTATGAATTTCCACAGGTGGAAAATCTCTGAATATTCTGAAATTTCTGAAAAAATTCTGAATAAATTGTCATTTATTCAGAAAGATGGCTATATTTATGAAAACTTCTGCTTAGAAAACAAGAAACACCTTCTTTTCTTTGCAGTCAACATATCAATATACTATAAAGTAGAGTATGTAATACGAAGTGCAAAAAGGGAGGGAACTATCAGACATTATTAATGAACCACAGAAAAGACACAAATATGAAAAGGAGAAAGAGAAAATATGTCATCTTCTGCAGATTCTATAAAAACAACTACACAGGTGACAATCAAAACAGTTTGCTGTAGTGTTAACAGGGCTATTGATCTAAGATACAAACAAGTTAAATGCCATATTAAGGTATTTTAAATAATAACAAAATACAGATGGTTGTGCACAATACTACTGGCAAAATTATCTATATTTATCTTCCAGGAGAACGAAGAGAAGAACTACAGACCCCTTTTAAGAAAAGCACACCCAGGAAAAAGAGAAACTGCAGTCAATTTGCAGCTGGCTTTTATGGATAATCTTTTAATATATCCAGAGTTGCTAGAAAGCAACTGCCAGCTGGCTTAAAAAGCAAAACCAAACTTCCTTTCCTGCTCAACCCCCTCCCCACCCCCAGCAAAACCCTGACATACTGAAAGATACAAACTCTAATTCGGCCATAAGTACCTCTATGAGAGATTCTGCTGAAGATACATTGTGAAAGTAGTGGAAGCTACATGTATCTGTCAGCATGGCAATGGGAAACCACTAAAGACAGAAATGAAAAATGTTCAGCGTTAGCATCATGCACATGGTTTTCAACTGGAATTAAAACTGCAAGTTCAGGATAAAAACGGTGTATTTAAAATATTTTGTAATGTGCAAACAAAAGACAAAAAGTAATTTAGCATTCTGCTAAATACTGCAATTCATGCTTCATGTTAATTCTTATGTATTCCTTAAGCACTAAAAGGCCTTTTCTTCATACTTGGGTCAGATCTTTTATTTTTTCAGATTATTCACCTAACAAAAATCAGATTAGGTAGTCAGATTATTTCTTCTTTTCATGGATATTTACAGACTGCATAGAGAAAAAAACAAACTAGAGAAAACCAAAACAAACCCAAAACCTTCTGGTCAGGACACATAAAACTGCTCTCAAATTCAAAATAAACACATGAACAACATCAATATGACAAACCATCTCTGTCAGCTCCTGAAAACTGGCACTGTCCTCCCTCTTCTGAGTTCTGACTCACAACCTGCAGTGAACGTAGTTGATATGCAACTGCAGCAAAGTGTCCCTTCTGCTCTAACACTGTAGTTCACTGCTGTGGCTGTAGGGCAATAGAACAACCAGCATCCTAAGTTTAAAGCTACCCACGATCACGATTAAGTTCTTTGGCCACAAACCTCTTTAGGGCAGAGAAATCCATGTTTGCAAAGTTCTGAGTAAAAAAGGCTCTAATCTGTGACAGACACGCATTACTGCTGATAATAAATAATTACTTGCCCACTAGTCATCACTGTGTCCACAGGCCTGCTTTGCTCCTAATGCCTTTCAAACCTGCTCAGGGCAGCTGGAGAGCAAATCTAGTACAATTAGAGCACTCTTGCAACGCCAACTCACAATCTTGTTTGCAAGAAAGATTTCCACTGCAAAAGTAAAAAAGCCTACAATGAAATATCAAGTATACACCAGCAGGCTTATCTTGATCCCCTTAAAAATACCCCAACTCAACACACGGTAGTTAAGCATGGCATAATTTGCATGGCATAATATATTACAAATGGGAAAGAGCCAAGAAATCCCTGCCTTCAAAGCCAGACTCCAGCCACCACAAAAGCCTGCACAGAGCCATCCTACAAAACAGCTCACAGCCATCAGTCTCTTGCTGATGCCACTGAGTCACCTGAGCTTCAAAGGACTTGCAAAGTTTATTCTCATCTGTCTTAAAAGGAGATTAAAATTTAAAGGGAGAGAAAATATTATAGGCTCATTTACACTTCAGCCAGTGGTGGGTATCACATGAGAAAACAGTTATCTCAGCTTGGATTAAACAACCCTCATTCACCACAGCCTCATCTATATCCACTGATGTAAACCTTCAACTCCATCTGCACAATTCATAAAACACTTTTACTCTCTGTAATCAACTGTCCCAAATTCCACATCTTTGATGATGCAGTGGTTTCCTCTTCTGAACAAATCCAATATAAGCGGGCTCTTGTTCAGCTCCAACCCATCAGTACACCCAGCATAAGTACAATAATAAAAACAGCTTTCTTCAGGTATGTGCAGAACACTTCTTCGTGAGAGGTTTTCATAAAAGCTCCCACACCCAGATATGCTGCCACACTTCAGTCCAAGTTCACTCTAAAGTGATACTAAATGTGTGTCTTTAAACTGGTCTTTAAAACATATTCTTTTGTTTGCACTGAACTTACCAGGAACTTCTTGTACAGCAAAAGACTGTCTCCTTGGACAAACCAGTTTACATACAGTGGGGACAAAAATCAGTACTGAATACTTCTGTCTCACCAAATTTGCAGCAAACAGGAAATTACCTGCCTGCAGTCTGCACCTCCTGTATACTGTAAACTATGTAGTTTACTACTAAAACCTGCTGCCACTCTCCACTGGTATCAGCACCATGAATATCCAGAATTAAAGCCAAGAGGTTTTTTCAATCCTTTTAAACTGCTGACCTCGTTTCCTTTAGCCACTAGTTCCATAATACATGAAAAAGCCCTTCCTATTTTACCAGAATGCAATTTTCTGTATTTGCAATTAATGCAGTGCCTCTCTGTAGCATTTTGAACAACTCAAATGTATTTTTGGCTGGTTTTTTATTTGGCTGTGCTAGCTGTTATTTTTATTTGGCTGTACACTATTAGAAGAATGTTTACCCATTTTTTGGTTGAATATAATGCAGTAACTGTGGGATGTGTGTGCTCTTAGCATCAATTTCACTGATGTGGGAAAAAACATCTACCTGGAGCTATGGTGGCCAATCCATTCCAGTGTACTGTTTATTTATTTAGAGGAAAAGCAGACCCCAGATAAAAAAACAATGCTAAAGGTCTTAAGCCACTTCAAAGAGAAAGACACTTATCAGAAAGGTTTGTCTGACTTGTGCACTGCTTTTCTGATATGAAGCCTGACAATTCTACCAATTGCTTTCAAGTTTCTCACACTCTGGAGAAGAACCTTGAGTTGAGTGTTTTCTCATTTCTTTAGCAAGGGTCATACTGCCACAGGATTAGCAATATCCAGGTATTTTAGATTTGAAGTGTTCTTTTATACTTTTACAACCAAGAAATACGCCAGGCACCTTTCAATGTTGGTTTTAAAATCCAGTTCTTCCATTTTTGTTTGTCTCAAAAATGAGGCCTTTTAACTGGCATAATTTAAAGTCTAATTTGCAAGTCAAAGTCCATTCCACTTTGCTGGCAGCAACTAAGCTTGCGGTCAGAAAGCTGTGACAAAGCATAAGGAAGGGGGGCATTTTTACCTTTGCAGCAACATGAGAGATACACAAGTTTCATTACAAGGTACTCATAACTTTAAGTACCACCTGCCTTTCTACCAGGTTCTGTGGAACTGTTTTATCCATGGCCTGTATATGCACACTGTACCCTCTCTTTGAAAAACTTTGCCAGGTTCTCAAGGCTCCTCAAGCTGCAACACTATTTTGCTAATTTTAAGCAGGGATGTAATCGTTTACTGCCTACCGAACATCCATCCTCAAAAAAAAATGCCAAGAAAAGCCTAAAGCCCATGGTCTCTTTTTCACAGGTACGTAAGCAAGCTGTAAACATGTCATACATTAAACATCCAAGGCCAGGCTGGATGGAGCTCTCAGCAACCTCTAAGGAAGCTCTAAGCAACCTAAGCCTAGTGGAAGGCGTCCCTGTCCATGGGGGGGGGGGGGGGGGCTGGAACGACATGATCTCTAAAATCCCTTCCAACCCAAACCACGCTGTGATTCCATAAACCGCGTTTATTATGCTCACTAACAACACCAGCAGCGCGCACAACTCGTGCACAGCGGCCCTGCCTCCCGAGAACGCACCTCCCCGTTTCCCAAGGCCTCGGGAAAGCCCTAAAGCCACAGGAAGCTCCCGGGGGGACACACTGGG
>NW_008238439.1:1688737-1705561 GCF_000691975.1 Corvus brachyrhynchos
CCGATCTCGTAAACGCGCTTGGTGGGAAAGGAGCCAGTCAACAGGGTCCGCAAACAACCAGAAGATTTGATTAGGAAATCATACACTTGGCATAGAAGCTGGTGTAAGTTAGTCCCTGACACGCACTACAAGCACACGGCAGTGGGTTTTGCTTAAAGGGGGAGGGGGAAAGGGAGAAGAGAAAGGAAGAGATGAATTAAAGGGGGGAAGAGAGAGAAAAAGAGAGAGAGAGAGAGAAAAAGAAAGAGGAAAAAAAAAGAAGAAGAAGAAAGGAAAGAAAGGAAGAAGAAAGAGAGGAAAGAAAAAAAGAAATCCAGCTGATGTGGTGTCCAGGGCAGGGATACCTTTTTATGGAGAGGTTTCCCTGCCCTGAAGACTCGTTTTCTCTCTTCCTGTGCAAATTAGTTCTCATGCAATGTTCTTTCATGAGTCTTGAGTGGTCTTGATCCTCCCTACAGCCCATGCCCACTTCTTGGCCTCATTCCTGCACTTGCACTGTGGTGCATTGTGCCTGTCTCCAAGAACTTAGCGAGCATGTTTGTCTGAGAAAAGCCGTGCCCTGCCTCTTCATGGCCCCTTGCTCCAGTCGCAACTTGATCTTTCTCACAGCATGTTAATACCAACAGTCCGTTGTTATTACTAAGAATTCTTGTCTGATGGGATTCCTACCTGATTAGTTGGGTCCATAGCCATCCAGTTATCAGTGTTTGAGACACACATTGGATCCTTACCTTCTGGGATTCTGCAGTGGGGAGGGAGATGCTCTTTTGAGGCAGGAACACACTTTCCAGCCACTGGCTCCTCTGAGTGGAGAAGGTAAACAGCTGGCATGACATATCTCCAGCTGTTCCCAAGCTCTTGCAGTTGCTTCCTGGAAAAAGAGAGGCACAAACTGTGTGTAGAGATGGTCTCCTAAAGCCAGAGATTGCATGGAGTCATCCCAGGAGGTCGGCACTGGTTCCTGCCTGACGCTGCACATCTTTGCCTCACCCTCAAGTGAGAGTTGGTTTCTAATTGTGTTACTGGCTGTGTTTTCCACTGTGCTTCTCCACAAGTCCAGAAGAGGCTACCACAATGATTGGAGACACAGCACACCTCTTCTACGAGGGAATTGGGATTGTTCAGCCTGGAAAAGAAGTGACAGAGAAAGATAGAGAGGGACTTTTTACAAGGGCATGTGATGACAAGGAGGAATGGATCCAAGCTGAGAGTAGTTTCAGATTAGGTATTAGGAAAAAATTCTTAACTGTGAGAGTGGTGAGGCACTGGATCAGGTTGTCCAGAGAAGTGAATGCCCCATCCCTAGAAGTGTTCAAGGCCAGGCTGGATGAGGCTCTGAGCAACCTGGTCTAGAGAAGGTGTCCCTGCCCATGGCAGGGGGTTAGAACTACAGGATCTTTAAGGTCCCTTCCAACCCAAGTAATTCCAGGATTCTATAAGATTTCAGCAAATAAATCAGGGTTCAAAATGCAGTGGATTAGTATTTCTCCACTGCAAGAGCTCACTGATCAGAAGATTGTACCAACACATCTGTGGCTCCCAAAGATAAGATCCGCATTGTATGGGACATACACCACATACAGGTGGTAGAATCACTGGGGTAGGGAATGGTATCCCTACTGTGTGCTAATATTTTAGTGTAATAATACAATTTTTCACTGCATTTTCATAGCCATTTCTTATTTTCAAAAAACACAGTATTAATTATTTTCTCATGTTTTTTTAATCGTAAAACTACAGAATTATAAATAAATAAATGTAAATAAAAGGGAATTTAGGAGAGTTTTCAAAATATTCAGAAATGCAAGTCTGAAGGGTAGCAGAGAATTAGCAAGAGCTGCACTCCTAAATAGAACACTTTGCAGTTCTAGTATGCCAAATGTCTACAAGGAGGTTAGAACACTTAACGTATGGTTTGTTCATTTTTACCTCAGTATTCACATGTCACAGACTGGGAAATACAGAGAGGGGATTTGATTGATAGACTAATTGATTTACCAAATGTTAGGTAGAAATTGTTGCCAGTCTTATTTCCTAAACCCAATATTTTGTTTCAATTACAAGATCAAAGGAAAATGCAACACGTGCTGATCAATGTTCAGATTCAGCCAACTCTGTAGAAGACTGTAACCGTGTAGAGCATTAATGCAGTACAGATTGTGCTCCGTATTCCCTGGTCATACAGTGTGGCTCTGTCTCCTTCTACTGGTTTGCACTTGTTATAGATTTGCTCCTACAGATTTATACTTTTGTTCAGTTAACTGTAGTTCCTACACTGAGCGCCACAAACCTTGGAATTTCTTGAGCCAATTCACTCAGGAAATTATTAGGTATAAAAGCATTCATTTTCTACTTAAAATGGCTGCACTGCCTGTTTGTTCTTCAAGAGCAGTGAGTTAGGAGTTAAGAATTCACATTTATCCCAGCCAAAATCTGATTAAGATACACCTCATATAATTCAAATGGTTTGTGCTGGTGCTACTCTGAAAATATATTGTTTATATATGGATATCTATAGAAAAATCCACAAAAAGCTATACTGGCATTTGGAACTTAATGGAAACCATTTCGTTTGAGAGGCCTACGAATGATTATTGATTTTTCTCTATCATTCCTGAAACAAGAGAAAACAATCCTCAGTATTTTTGCCAAAGTAGTCAAAGTGACAGGCATCTTCAACGTAATTACTGCATTATTATGATGCATCTCATCCACTGTACATACTACATAATGATTCCCGCAAAGTCAGTGTTCTTTGTGGAGCAAATGTGGAGGCCAAATCTTGTAGTCTTGGCCTCACTGGAATCATTACAGAGCCTGGGTCATGCAAAGCACCACAGCCTGACATACAAACCAGCTGTGGCAACTCCATCTCCCTGAAACAATGCCACCGAAAAACCTTTGGGAGATGTCATGCAGAAGACAAGGTAAATGAAAAAATATAGCGTAGATTCTTCTGCTGTGAAGCTAGTGTGAATATAACAAAGTTTACTAGAAGCTACTTGTGACAAAAGGGTTAATAAATCATTGGCAGGATAAAAACACAGACTCTAAAGTCAGACTAAAAATCTGGCAAGCAGACCAGTTTGGGAGATGTTCGTATGTGTAGTACACGTGTGTCTGAAGGGCACCTTGGGCCTTTTGGAATAGGCATTTTGTTTTTGTGAGGCCCACTTCTTGGCAGTGTAATCTAATGAATCTGCAATCCCATGTGTGGGCAGACCAGCAAGTTACCAGAAGAGGGTGTAGCAGGAATAAACTGAAGCACAAACATCCGTTTGCCAGTTATCACCCAATGTGCACTCACTCCTTGATGGAAGAAGGGCAAGTACCTGATGTTTCCTCAATCAGAAGACAGACATTCCTAAAAGGACAGTGACAGACAGCTGCCTGACTTGATGCCCTGTTTATGGGAATTTATGCCTCTGCCTGAATTCTGCTGAGACCAGATGTATGCAGGGAGGGAGGGCAGGGACAGAGATTTTACAGTGATTTATTACGATGCATATGGTGAGTCCAGAAACAGAGACCAAGGTATCTATCTGGCTGCCAGGTTTGTTTTTCTTACTTGCTAGATGGGGTAAGAAGGGGAAGAGAGTCTTGAGGTTAATCCATATTTTCAGCAACTAAAAATCCTATAGTAGTGACATTAGCACTGTGGAAAAGAAATGTAACCTCCAAAAATTTCCATGTTCTGTTACACTTTGCAGAACTTAGGGGCAGTGTATGTGGCAGCCTAAGCCCAAGTGAATTTAGACTCACCTTTCAGTTAAAATGCTCTGGAAATGCCTTTTTTTCTGCTCTCAGATTAAATTAGAATGGCTTTAAACCTATTAAACACAGACTCTTTTTCCTTTTGAAAATGTAAGATTTCTAATCAAAATACAGATGCAAAAGTACATGGAAAGAGGGAAACTGAGATTGATGTATCTTTGGTTTAGGGAGGAAAAATAATATAATTCAATAAGACTAGCTCAAAGCCTCTAATTAAAGCTTTTTTAACATAACAGATAGGTAGGATGAGATCAACACTGAGATAGGGATAGTTGGTACAGATCAAAAGAGCTTGTATTCACGCCAGCTAGATTAAATGACAGGATGTGGTGAAGTACTGGGTTACTTTACATACAAAGCCTTATTTACTAAATGTATATATATTTATTAGGTTAAATGCATTTATATATAGAAACTGTAGAAATAAATTGAAAGCAATCTATCATGTGTAGAGCATTTGTTCTGATACTATTCTAAGATTGCATTTCTTCCGATTAGTATGTAAAGCTGTAATTTTTTTACAGCTGTTTTACTAAGATTGTGGAAGAAATTGTGTTAGAAATTGAGGTTTATTTTTAAATGCATTAGCATTCCACCTGTCTCACTTGTTAGCTTCTGTGCCTAAATTCAATAGAATCATATATTTTATACTCCGTTTTAGCAAAAAGCCTAGGACAACTTTAGGAGTAAATTAAACTTAGCGCCCAATTTGTAGTCGTCATTTAAAAGTGTTTTTTAATATTTATTTATTTGCACATGCCCCCTGAAGAAGCAGGATAGAAGTCTTTGGCTGCTGTTATGTTTCTTATTCACTCTGCAACAGCAGGATGTGGGAGAAAGGGAATGCGAATGTCAGGAAGGCAAAACACTGCCAGATAAGAAAATGCCACAGGCCTGTGCTTCACACACTTCGGCAAGGCAGTAGTGTCTGTCCCTCACATCTGCTGAACAGGCCACAAAGTCCTGCCTGGTTGGGCTGTGCCAGAAAGAAACAAGGAGGGTGTCTGTCCTCTCTGCAGGAAGACTGATGACCTAAAAATGAAAGGTTTAGCATCGCAGGCAACTGAACTGATTTCATTAGCTGCATCTACCTGAATTTTGCCAGTGGTGGGTTTAGTAAAACTTACTTACAGTAGTAAGTAGACTCTCCTGAAGTAGCTGGGCCTTAGGGACTTAACTAGGAATTTACCTAAAGGAAAGAGTAATTTCAGCTGCAAAGCTGTAAGTCAGTCTAATAGTGGGCAACTATACAATGTAATCTGGTAAACAGGCTGAGCTACTATTTCTGATCCACTGTCATACGAAAAGGTTCCATCAGGTCTCAGTTGCTGTGCAGTTCTGTGGGCTTTACTGCTCTTCTGCAACCCACACTTCCTCTGGCTTCAGAGAATGTTTTCAATGTTTCATAATCTTAAAATCCCAAGCAACCTAGGAGAGCTTGTCTGTGCTTGTTTTATTTATGCTGCTGATGGACTTTTCATAGTGAATAAAAAAAATTCATTTTCACTGCCACGCTTAAGAACCACATAATCTTACCACTGTTTAGAAAGGAATCCTTAGGAAAGATCATCAAGTTAACCCAGCACTGCCAAGCCCACCACTAAACCATGTCCTTTTAAATACCACCACGGATGGTGACTTCACCACTTCCCTGGGCAGCCTGTTCCAAAGCTTGACCACCATGTCTTCACCACAGGGAAGAAATTAGAAATTTTTTCAAATACCTAATCTCAACCTTCCCTGGCACAAGTTGAGGCCATTTCTTCTTGTCCTGTTGCTTGTTACCTAGAAGAGGCCAACCCTCATCTGGCTACAGCCTCCTTTCAGAGCAAAAAGGTCTCCCTTGGGCCTTCTTTTCTCCAGGCTAAACAACTACGGCTCCCTCAGCTGCTCCTCATAAGACTTGTGGTCTTCTACTAAAGACTGAGGCAAAGAAGGCAATAAGCACCTCGGCCTTTACCTTCATCCTTTGTCACTGTGTTTCCTCTGGCATCCAATAAAGGCTGGAGATTCTCCTTAGCCCTCCATTTGTTGCTAATGAGATGTTGCTAATGAGAAGGATTTTTTTATTGTCTGGCAGTAGCCAAGTTAAGTTCTAGCTGGGCTTTGGCCCTTCTAATTTTCTCCCTCCCAAACTTCATGACATTCTGTCCTCCTGAGTTCCCTGCCCCTTCTTCCAGAGGTCATAAACGCTCTTTTTTTCCCCAAGTTTCAGCCAACACTCTCTACTCAGCTGCACACTTCAAGAACCTTCTCAACTGTTTCCTCTCTGCTATATTTCCAGCAGACATCTGGTAAGTTGAAGTCCCCCACGAGAACAAGGACTAGCAATTGTGAAATTCCCATAGAGTCTTTCATCTGCCTCTTCACCCTGGATGGATGATCTCTAACAGATTCCCACCAGGATATCTGACTTGTTGGCCTGCCCCCCTGATTTTTACCCATAAAGACTCAACCCTTCTGTCACTATCATTAAGCTCTAGAAAATCAAAACACTCCTTAACACACATGGCTACCCCAGAAGGAGGTCAGGGCGTTAAGCAGAAACTGTCAGCCTGGGGTGGCCTCTTGCACATTGACAAGAGTGGAAAGACCCATTGGTCTGGGAAGGGAACCCCAATCCATACATTCTGCACAGGCTATTTTTACTGCCAGGCATAATAGAAGAGGGAACTTACAGGTGCCTTCACATGGTTCTGCACCTCAGCTCCCTCTGCACATCCCCAGACATGGAGATGGTGACAGAAGATTTAACTAAGATTGCGGAGGCAGGGGAGTACAGGCAGGAGAGGGGGAGATCTCTTGGAAAGAGAGAAAAGTACTCTTTGAAGAAGATAAATCTGTCCCAGAGGCTGTAGTTGTACTAAGCTAAACAGCAATAGGCTCATTCTTATGCTCATTCTTTGGCTCAGAGACCGACTGCAGGATTCCACAAAACTTCGTGACAATTGCCTTAAGGAGGAGACAGAGCAGAGTGTGGGGCAGCTACTCACTGCCCTTGAGACCCTGGATACTCTTGCAGCCATGACTAATCCACTTCCAGTGTCCTCTGTGGGACAATGTTGTGCAACTCCAAAGGCAGGCTGTGCTGTGGGAAGCAGGTCCTCCCAAAAAGGCCAGCAAGTAATAGAAATGTTTCACAGCCAAGGCTAGAACTGGTCACATCACCAAGTCGCCAAATAGCTCTGGCCCAAATCCACAGAAATCCCATCTGGTCATTCCTCTGGGCTGAACCTGCACTGCCAGAGGGAGTCCCACAGCCATGCTTTGCATTGCACTCCAGGGGATACAGCTCTTGGCTCCTGCCTGAGTCAACAGCTGCCCTTGCCCAAAGTTCTGGGACTTAGGTTTGCTACTGCAAAATATTCTGCATGTATAAAGGCTTTAAATGCATGCTGGACATATAGACTGTGGTCTGAACATTTTTTGAGGAGTGGCCAGTTCTGTTTAGAGTGCATGCTACTGAAAACTCAACAGTAACAGCATCACAAGCAAGAAAATGTGGGATTAATAATGGGGGGGAAAAAAGTAGTAAATCAATGTATTTTCCTGGCACTTTTCAATACCAACTTTAGACAACTTCATTACAGAGATGAATATGCAGGCCACGAGCCTCTTACTTACAAATCAGTCAGTTTAACCAAACAATCCCTCTTAGCTATCAAATCTATTTGAGAGAATAATTTGGGGAGGATGAGCTGAACTGTATTGACAAGCTGTGTCTGCTGTCTCTGAAGGAATCACTGGAGAACAGATGTCTTTCTTTTTCTGTGCAATTCCCCATCTTCCGTGTACCAATTCCATTATGTCCCTAACAGAATCAGTGGTTGTGAAGAGGTGAGAGCACGGCATTATAGCTTCCCATACAGAGTTACAACTTGCTTTATATTGCTTAAAATTCAGTCCAAGTCATGCCTAAACTGTAAATTACCTTTTTTTTTTTTCTGTGATGAAAACTATATATTGTATGCAAATACCGACTACATGCACAGAAACCTTGGAGGGCTGTAATCTCCAAGAACCTGTACAAATGACGAAATTCAAAATAACTATACTGGTGTGAAACAGAAAACCAAACCTGATAGCTGGGGATTTGGGCAGCACCTGGTTAAAAAAAAAAAGCACAAACCCAACAAACCTGTAACATGTCCCTGTATTCTGGCTGCAGTCATGCCTGTAAACAGACTTTTTTCTTCCATGAGCACACAGGGATGGTTTGCACAGGAAACAAGCAATAGCTGCCAGGCAGATATACTTGTTAAATGTAGTCACTCCAAATTCGGTAGCACATTCCATTTCCTGGATCTGGGCGAGGCAGGGGCTTTCCAGAGCACTCCTCGGCGCTGCGTCAGAGAGCATTTGCTCTGTGCATTACATCTCAGATGCATTAGGATTTTATTTAGCACACACTTCAGCTCTGCAGGCTGCAGAGGCAAGGTGCCAGTCTTCCACAAGAGGGGGAAGGACTATAAATAGAGCAGGCTGGGGGGCCACAGGCAGCTTTTGGTCTGCTTAAGTTTCTGGTTTAGCCTCGAAGCAGTAGAAATCCAATCTGCTGAGGAGATAATGCACAGGCACAAGCAACAGCTCTTCTCTCCAGCCAGTTAACTGTCTTTCATTTTGTAGGTACACAGCTACAGCCACTTACCTTTAATGAACAAGGACACACCACCTTCCGTCTGTGCTTTCCTCCAGCTCTCAGTTTTTTGCAAGCTCCTGATATGCAAAGTGTCATGTTTTCATGAAACCAGCTACTCAGGAGGGGAACACATTCCTTCATTTTCAAAACAAGAAATAAAATGAATCCCAAAATTAAGTGCACAGAGGTAACACACATTTCATATTTTTGAGGCCCATAGGGTTTTAAGAATTGTTTAATAGTTCTTGCTCTAAGTTGTATCCCACTAGGAGACCTCCCTGGAGTTGTTTGAATAAAGAAGGGACATTTTTGCTGCAGGACAAGTACATAAAAATAGCACCAAGAGCCAAGGCCTGTGCTCAGGAGATTTTTGTTTTCCCTTGCAGCTACCTACACTGAGAGCTTTTTCTTCCCTTACTCTGTGCTTGACTCAGAGTTAAAGACAGAAACCGTATTTCCACCAATTTCCACTGCCTTTCACACCTTTCAGTGTGTATATTTTATTTACAGCACAAAGCTAATGGAAGCCATCTTTGAACAGTGCATTTTAGATTCAAAGCACTTGAATTCTTTGAACACCATACCCCCAACGCAAGCTGCAGCCAAGAGTGCAGAGTAATGGTTCCCCCTATTCCCTCCTGCTGGAATGCATCCTAAGAGGGACAACATTTAAAATAATTCCAGGATATGCTCTCAACATTACACCATGCACAAAAGCAGATGGGATTACTTGGGTCAAAAAAATCATATACTAAATATTACACTTGAAAGCAAACCATCAAGTCTTAGGGAAGACAGCTGAATCTCATAAATCTTTGTCACCCACAAAATATTTAGCCTACATTGCCTGTGTTTTCATCCCTGCTGGCCCTTGCTAAACCTGAGATACAAGAACCTAAGCTTGTAGACAAGCTAGAGGAGAGTATCAGTGACCTACTAAAACCAAGGACTTCTACAGACACGCTGCATTTATGGTCTACTATAATGTTCCTCCTGCCCACCCTCTGCTACACAAGCATGAAGGATTTCTTCATTCCACAAAGTTTAGGGTTTAATAGCCTGTGAGGCTTTTTTATACATTACTTCTCTAAATCTCCGGGTATTTGAATAATATACTTTGTTCATATTAAGAAAACACTACATATAATTTTATTTGTAGAATATCAAGTTGAAAACAGATATAAAAACAACTGAACATATAAACTTTACAGGAAACCCAACTAAAACAATAAAACAGTGCATTTTGCTCGATAGTTTAATTTCAGTATGATCTTCAATAAAAACCTTACTCCAATAAACCTGAATATTTCAGCCTTTGTTATCATTTCTCTACTGCATTAAAGAATCCTAAGTCACTTTAACAACCATTCTAATTAATACATCCCATAACACAACAAGTTGCTGCAGTAATTCCCATTGCATGAATGCACATGAACAGTGCTATATATAAGAAAGCCAAACCATTTAAAAAGTGTGACGAGATTTACACTATGAATAAACTGAACACAAACCCAAGTGAACTCTGAAATTACAGAGCTGCGCTAACAAAAAGGCACATTTTACTTTAAGTGTGAATTCACATTTCTAGAAGGTTAAATTTTGTGCCCAGGCAACTTCAAGTCATCACAGAACAATCAGCCAAACAACTCTAACTGCACATATCTGAACTTTCAATAGAAAGATCTGGCTTCTATTTCTTTAATCCAGTTTTATTAAGGAAGAAATTAAATTAGAAACAGAAGGGCTCCCCCTCCCATATTTACAGACTGCAAACTATACGGCTTTCTCATCAGAAATTGTAGTTTTCTTGTCAAATTTTGTTAAGCTTCGTAACTATCAGCACCCTCACAGTTTGGTCAAAGGCCCCACAGACACACAGTCCCTTTTTGTCAGGGCTCCAGTCCAGGCTAGAGATGGGCTGTGTTGACAGTGTCACATTCTGCAAGAGACTAACAGACCCTGCCACCCCCATCTCAGATCCTTCCGAATCCTTCTTCGAGCGCTGGGCTGGGTACTCACTGCCAATGAGAAAAGTAAACCAAAAACAAATACTTAGAAATTTATTGATACAAACACATCATCATCCTCTTTATGTGCTGCTCTATAGATAAGGCAAATAAATGTCTTAAAAGTAATGAACAATCATATCCAGCTATATCTACACTGCATCCTTTAGTAGGTATTTCATGAAAGAAAAAAGGAGGTACGAAATTTTAAATCCTGACACCTCTGCCCTTCATTTTTTAACTGGTTGGCTTTTGCCACAAGCAGAAAAACTTCATCACAACTATGCTTCTGAAGCTTAAGGCACCAGCTTCATTGCATTTAGAACAATTAAAGTATTTTTCCATGTAATGTAAGAAGATGTAGACATAAGACTCATTAAAAGCCAAGGCTTTCCATTTTCTTCTCAGATGGAACTGCTACCATATGAGAATTTTAAGAAACCAGTTTTTTTCCATTTATCACCTTGTTAACCAAGGATATAATTAGATCTTCCTTATGTTAAGACAACAAGGACAAGATTCACCTGTGGTGTGACATTCTCTTAGGGATTAATTCAAGATTCCAGATCAAGTACTGACACTGAAATCACCTTTCTACTGCATTTGTAAGCAATAATTTTAACCAGATATTCTGAGGGTGGAAGCAGGACCCCACTCATCATTTTCAGAAAGATTCTTTCTTAAAACATTAAATGGTTGATTTCTTACTCCTGGCTGGAGAAGTGATCACTTACTATTTCCACAGATGAAGGCTCCCAGATCCTCCACTTGTCATAAATATATCTCTGTTCTGTGGCAGGTGCCGAACCTGCCAAATGGTAGATTTTTGTGCCTAATAAAAAGAAATCAGCATTATACAGAAGTCATTTGGGGATGAACCTCATAGGAAAGGACACAGAATCTTAAAACACAGATCACTTGTACGAAAAGAGCCCAGCCTTCTCATGGTGGATGGTTAATTCACTGTATTGTATCTCTTAAAATCATTACTGGAAGGGAATATACTACAAACACAGTGCAAACACAACAAATAGTCAACAAGTCAAACCTCATCCAGGGCACAGCAAGATCATACAGCAACAGAAATCACTTAGGGAAAAACCCCAACACATGTCCTGTGACTTAATGCATATCTGTCTGCAAATGTCCACAAGGAAAAGCTTAAATGCACTAAATGACCAACAAATGCTATTTTCACATTTTATTACAAAATTATTTATAAATAAATAAAATTTATTATTTTATTCAGTAAAAAAAGTCTTTGATTCAGAGTAAAGTACCTCCAATACCTTATCTGCTTTGAATGATAGTATGGAAAATACTAAGAGATACTAAGTTGAAACTCAGCCTTTTCTAAAAAACGGCAGTCCTAAAGAACTTCACCACAAAAGTGTCTTTTCTTGAATTATCACCAGATTTTGTTCACTAAACAAAAAAACAAAACAAAACCAAAAGAAAAGTTTTATAAAGTAACCTGGGCATTTCTTACCTATTTGTACTACACCTGTAGTAATTTGACAGCATGAATTTAGGAGGTTTGTCTCTTGTTAAGAAATTCTCAGTCCCCCCCATACCTTCTCTGAAACAGAAGCAAAACCTTTGGTTGGATGCTGAGTTCTCATATCAAAAACATGGAATTTTCCCTCAAGCGATGTGGCCACCAGCTTATTCATATTTATATCTTTTCTGTCAAACTCCACACTGCAAACCTGGAAATAGAAAAAGGTAAATTCAGTCTTGTAATTTAGCAACTGTTAAAACAATGGGTGTTTTGTGATTTGTAAATATGTATTAATCATTGGTTATTTCCACAATGACATCATCACCAAATTGGAAATAAACAAGTTCATCTGAAAACATAAATCCACTGAAAAATACCCCATCCTGTCCTGATCAAGAGTGTGAGGGGTACAACTTGCTGAACTTAAAAAAAATTATTCCTTGGTACAATCTCAGCAGAAATGTCTTCTGGGTAAGTTTCACACAGAGTCCTTTTAATTTTTCCATCCTACAAAGGAGCTGGGATTAAAAATACTTTTATGGTTTTCTTACCCCATTCTTAATGTTGGTCTCCCATCGTAGTGACATGGTCTTTAAGTCAAACAGTTTAATGTCCCCATTGTCATATCCAGCACATACGACACGTTCCTCTTGATTGTATGCATTGCCTGGACACAGAGAGAGAATTAATCAGAAAAATAAAACCTCTTTAAGTCTGTAAATTTCAGAAGTCCCAGGCCTGCAGTTTCAACTTACATTTATACAACAACAAAAAGTTACTGTTGGGATACTAAGATTTGGTGAACCAGATGGTTTTCAAACCTGAAGGGTCTAGAAAAATCTTGTGTAGGACACAAGCAGCTTGTTCTTTCCAAAGAAAAATGCAGATCTCACATCAAGCATGGCTGTTTTCTTTAATTAGCTCTTAAGCTTCAAGGGTCTTCTCTTAAATTAAAACCTTAATGCTTGGTAGTTGGAACTACACTATAACACTGATGTGTTCCCTGTACATGACAACATTTACACTCCTTCAGGACCACACAGCTGGATATACTGTTTTTACATTCCCAGGCACAAAAATAAAGCTTACACAGCTTATCTGTGAAACCACAGAATCATCAAATCATTTAGGTTGGAAAAGACCTTCAAGATGATCGAGTCCAACTACAAATGGTGACCAAAAGTGATCAGAGATTGAAACATAAATTTAGAAGAAACATAAAGATTTTAGTTATAGGCTAGCTGTGTTGAGATTAGGAAAGAACTTGGGCCCAGTGAGAATTAATTAAAATAGTTAGGAGAGCTGGACCTGAAATGGGTTTTAAGATGTTAGTAACTGATTGCCAAATAACTGATGATCTGTCATTTGCATGTTTGCTTAGCTGTGCTTAGAACGAGGAATAGAAACTTTGATAAGTTGGTGTAGGGAGCAAGGACAATTACCAATTTCCTCCCTTGGTGGGAACCCGTTCAAAAGTCACGCCAAGAGGAAACTTAGAGGTCACTAAAGTAATTCGGATTGTTAAAGTTCAAAAAGGCAAAAAGGCCAAAATGAGGAAGATGAGTTACTTCATCTTTCTTGGGACCACTGACCCAATTCAAGACCACTGACTCCATTCAGGACACACACTATGCATGCTTAATGACATTTAAGCTCATTTCCATATGAAGCGGAGAATGGGAGGTGTTAATGTTACGAATATGCATTTGTATTTTGGATATTCATAATATTTGGAAATAAAAAGTGTCGTGTTGGCTTGGCTCGGGGCCCTGCGTCTTAGGGAGCTATCCCACGCAGTGCCCGGTGCCAAATAAAAACCTGTCTTATTTTGAAGAAAAAAAAAGCCACACATAAATTTAACAGTGTAGAAAAGCAAAACCTGCTAATTATGCATCCATACAAAACAAAGTATTCCATAACATCCTGAAATACATTGATCATCATCAAAGCACAATCATATTAGATGGAGGAATGGTCATAATCTGATCAATTACCAAATGCCACAGTCCAGCAGTCTCTTTTGCTCTCCCCCTGTACAGGTTCCATATTAGCCACAGGAGTGTCATTCTGCCTAGGGTCCCACACCTTCACAGTTCCTGGGAAAGAAAGACAATAGATTTTGTGTTAGGAACACGCTGTCGTATTTTGTTCATCTTCCCAGAAAAACCCTTTGCTTTTCATTCTAACCATTCAAAAGACAGGAGCAACTCTTTCAATTCTAGAAAGCCTCTCTCTGTTTTGTGGATATAAGAACCACAAAAGCAAACAGAAATAGAGTAAAAGCATTTGTCAATGATGTATTTTCTCTAGCTGATATTTTGCATTTATTCTGCTTTGTATTCCTTCTGTCTCATGCCCAGTGACAAACAGTACCTTTTGCTTATCTGTGGCTTCTAGAAGAATTAGAGAAAATCGGTCCCAAGCAAGGTTCAAAAGACAGTGTACAAAGAACTAGTTGCAACAGCTTGTAACTAGTTCGGATGGCAGACTGTGCCCTGCCATCAAGAGCTTGCAGGCTCAGAGGAACTGGAAAGACTTGCAGAGTTCACTAACTCACCATCTCGACTGCCAGTCACAATTTCTGGTGCACCTTCCCCAATTCCTAAGCCACCTACACCATCTATACTGTTTATGATTTCCTTATGACCTTTCACAGAATACACTGGTATTTCAGGAGCTTCTAAATTCCTAGGCAAGAAAACAAAAGAACAGAAAACATGGCATTTTTCCTTGACACTCAGGATTTGTATAAAAATGAAAGGAAACTTGAGCACAAATCATAAAAGCTCAGATTAATGGTGAGAACAAATATGGATGTCACCACTAAGAACCATGAGTCTTTGTTGGATTCCTTCTTTGGCTACTGCTTTGGACTGTTCTGAAAGGTTTTGCTCTGTTCTGGCCCTCCCTGTTTGTAAAGGCAGTTGTGGGATTCACCACAGCAACAGCTCAGACCCAGTTTTTATGCTGGGCTCAAAAATTAATCACACCACAGATCAAAATACTCCAATTAGCTTTACTTTCAGTAAGTCTATAATTATTATAAAATAACTTGATTCATTGATCCCCACCTAGCTCTGACTACTGCTCTTTAATTCAGGTGAATATTGTATTCAGCCATGAGTTTCATGGTTCTTTCCCACTGATTCCCATTCTTCAAGAATCCTTCAGAATTTTATTTTACATTTCAACTAGCAACTGTTCCATCTCATTCTTGCTATTCCAACAAGAACCTGTAGTTCCTTGACACAGGTTCCTCGACATATAATAATAATGATAATAAACAGTCCCCTTTTGACACTACTACTTTATTTGATAATCAATTTACCTAGAAATTAATTACACAAATAATTCAGGGACCTAAAGGAAACATTTGAAACTTCAAGATTAAAAATATGTATTTAATCTAGACATGAAATTTAGGTTGAACACAACCTCTTGTTTGTACTCATGCATCCATTCAAAAGCTTATTTTCAGAGGACAATTTCACAGAACTTTTAACAGTTTTTTGTAGCTGCACACAGAAGATGAGAGTGAAGCAGCACTGAATTAAACACTGTGCAGAAATTTTGTGTTGTTTCTACAAAACAGGCATGGTCCAAATACAGTAGCCAGCAAAGCTTGCACTGGGTCTCAACCACAGGCAGCATGGAGAGCATCTCATGCAAAAGCCACATACAGAAGCCTCTGTTCAGACAGACACGCACAACATTAGGTGAAAAAGCTCCCAGAGAATATCTGTGCTTACCATATGTTAAGGTTTCCATCAAAATCTCCCGTAGCTAAATATCTTTGCTGCAGAGATGTAGCACCAAAAGTTCCACATTTTATAGGTTTGGGCTTTTCGATCTTTTAAATAAAGGAAATGTCTGTGTCAGCACATGGAAAAGGCAAAAACACCCACAGACCACGCAGTTCTTAGGAGTGTACAGGAGCAGGTGTCAGCAAAACACACGTGGGATATTTGGTGCAAAATACTATCAAAATGCTATCAAAAGCAAGCTACGCTTTGAATTTAGTCCTTGTGCATAGAAAAGCAGAGGGTCCAGTTTACTGGTCTTAAAGGTTTGTAGCCTAGTGGGGCCTTATGAACCTGAGGAACTGCTGCACCTCAGAACAAGCAAACACTCAAAGGTCAGTCTGAGAGAAAAAACCAACCAAACAAAAAAGCAAATAACCAACCAACCAAAAAAAAAAAAAACCCCAAAACCCAATCAAAAACCAACCAACAAAAAAACCCCAAACAAACAAATGAAAAAACACCCAAAAAAGCCAAACACAGGCAGAAACCAGAAACCCATAACGCAACCCACGAACAACGCAGGAAACACGGCAGTAAACAATCACAGAATCACAGACTCAATTAGGTTGAAAAAGACCTCCGAGATCATTGAGTCCAAGCTATGACCAGACACCACCACGTCAAGCAGACCATGGCACTGAGAGCCACATCCAGTCTTTCCTTAAACATCTACAGGGACGGCGACTCCACCACATCCCTGGGCAGCCCATTCCAATGTCTAATAAACCCTTTTGTGAGGAAATTCTTCCTAATGTCGAATCTAAACCTCCCCTGGTGTAGCTTAAGTCTGTGCAGCTTAAGTCTTGCCTGGGAAAAGAGACAGACTCCTACCTGGCTACAACCTTTCAGGGAGTTGTGGAAAGCGATAAGGTCATCAGTTATCAAAAACCGACAGGGTATCACTGAATCAGCACATTTAACATGCAAATCAGCCCCTGTTTTTTATCCCCGGGTTCTGGACAAGCGTCCTGGCAGCCGTTCCCGAGGGGACCGCGCTCACCTCTCGCAGCAGCTCCAGACGGGCTCCGTGCAGCTCGTACAGCTGGACGAGGCCGGTACCGCGGGCGGCGCTGCCCAGGCACAGCAGGCGGGCGCTCCGGG
>NW_008238439.1:1705739-1751250 GCF_000691975.1 Corvus brachyrhynchos
GTTCCCGCCCCTGACCGCCGAGGCGCTCGGGGTACGCGGGGCGCCGGGGAAATGCCGCTCCCCCGGTTCTCCGCCGTCCCCCGCCTCACGGCCTGCCTGTCTCTCGCCCCCGGCAGGTTGGGAAAGGCGAGCTGAGGAAGATCCCTGTGCCGGCCAACAGGTACACGCCGCTTAAGGAGAACTGGATGAAGATATTCACGCCCATCGTGGAGCATCTGCAGCTTCAAATCAGGTTCAACTTGAAAACGAGAAATGTTGAGATCAAGGTAAGGGGAGCAACTCCTATTGCCTTCCCCGTTAACTGGAAGAGAAGGTTGTGTGCAGACCTTATAGCACCTTCCAGTATCTGAAGGGGCCTCCAAGGAAGCCGGAGAGGGGCTCTTTGTCAGGAACTGTAGAGGCAGGATAAGGAGTAATGTATACAGCGTGAAAGAGAAGTTTCGTTTGGATGTTAGGAAGAATTTTTTACTGTGAGAGTGGTGAGACACTGGTTGCCCAGGGATGCCCCAACCCTGGTAGTGTTCAAAGCCAAGCTGGATAAGGCCTTGAGCAGCCTGGTTTAGTGAGAGGTGTTCCTGCCCGTGGCAGGGGGGTTGGGACTAGATGATCTTACAGTCCACTCCAACCCCTTACCATTCTATGATTCTGCCTCCTGAAAAGCAGGGCCTTCTCATGGGTGTTCTTGGTCCACAGATTAAAAACTAGAGAAGTCATAAATCTTATATAATGCTTGGAAAAATGGAAACTGTGTGGTGTAATCTAGCAATTATTGCTTAGAACAAGTAGTTACTGCAAGTAAAACCCAAAAATACAAATCTGTTCCAGAAAGAGCCAGCAGAAGCTGGGGCGGTGTTCAATTTTTGTAGGAAAAAATTGTGTACTGTAGCATTAAGGAAGAATTTTTATCCATGTCTTAGATATGATTTTGTAATTCAGTATTTTCCAGCTATTTAAGGCTACCACAAACTTACCTGACAGAGAACAGTATCTTTTAAGGGGGCACTGAATCTTCTAGTGTCATTGTTTGTGGCAGATGATAAGGGCTCATAGTTTAATAGCATGTGATTTTTCTTCAGTGGGTTGCACTGGAATACCTTAGGGCACAGACACCAGTATAAACCTGTAAATCTTGTAGATGCTCATTCTTTATCCTTATTCCTCCTGAGGAATGTTCACACTAGGAGTTTTTAAGAGCATATCCAAAGTTTTGACATAAAACTTACTGTATTAGCAACGTTGACATGAAATCTTCCAATGTAATAGTGAAAATACAGACAACAACAGGAATTCTGCTTCCTAACCATGAAATGTTATCACAAGTTTGATGGCAGGAACTGGAGGAAAGGTGATAGAATTATCCCTTATTTACACTTCCTAAAAATAACTTCAGGGGAAAGGTAGGGAGGAGCAGAAACTCCTGCAGTTTCACTCAATAACTGTGCAGGAGAAAACCCTGGGATTTTAAAACCACTTTTTGATATGAAATGATGTCTGGTGAAAAGCAAGGTAGTTTTTTTCTTCATCAAGCTGATTTCATTTTGCCCATATCCATCATGAATCTAAAACTTTGAAATGAGTTTCATTCACCTGTTAAGGTATCTATCTGTCATTAGAATAACTCTCCTGCCATCATCATCCTTCTCTTTCTTCTGCTTTTTGCTGTTGCAGTTTAGTTTGTGTTGGTTTTGGGTTTTCTCCACCAAAAGGGTTTTCCTCAGTCAGTGGTGGTGTGGATTTTCAGCAGCTTCTTTCTTCTCTCCCCTCCAAGCAAAGGCTGATCTTTAAGTCCTGCTCCTAACTTGCCTGGTCTTAATTTGCAAACATAACTTCTTGTCTTGCAGACTTGTCAAGAGACAAAGGATCTCAGTGCTCTGACGAAAGCAGCTGATTTTGTGAAAGCCTTTATACTTGGGTTTCAAGTAGAGGTGAGTCTCCCAACAACCAGATGGTGAGATTGCTCCAGTTTGCTGACCTGTCCCTGACCTTTCTGCAAATTACAGTAAGAAATAAATAAAGAAAAATCCTGAGGTGGTTTTCTAGGAATTAATGTTTGAAATTGTGACTGGAGTAGACATCCAATTTCTTAAGATAATGCTGGATAAAAAAGCACATAATTAAAATTATGAAACAGAGGACATAGGTTGTGTGAGACAAGCATAAAGCAATAATCTCTCTGTGAGGTACTCTGCACAGGTGGAGACTGTTCATTTTGCTTAAGCTCAAGCCAATAACCTCCAGTCTGTGCAAAACTCATGGAATCACAGAATTAACTAGGTTGGAAAAGACCTTTGAGATCAAGTCCAACCTATGACTTCATCAACTAAACCATGGTACTGAGTGCCACATCCAGTCCTTTTTTAAAAAAACACCTCCAGGGATGGTGACTCCACCGCCTCCCTGGGTAGCCCATTCCAGTGCCCAATCACTCTTTCTGTGAAGAACTTCTTCCTAATATCCAGCCTAAACTTTGCCTGGTGCAGCTGAAGACTGCGTCCTCTTATCCTGTCACTGGTTGCCTGGGAGAAGAGACCGACCCCCACCTGGCTACACCCTCCTTTCAGCCAGTTGTAGTGAGTGATAAGGTCTCCCCTGAGCCTCCTTTTCTTCAGGCTGAGCCCCTCCACTCTCATAGGACTTTTGTTCCAGACCCTTCATCAGCCTTGTTGCCCTTCTCTGGATGCATTTGAGCATCTGAAAGTCTTTCTTAAATTGGGGTTCCCAAAATAGTACTGGACACAGTATTCAAGGTGTGGCTAACCAGTGCCAAGTACAGAAGAATGACTTCCCCAGTCCTGCTGGCCACACTGTTCCTGATGCAGGCCAGAATGCCATTGGCTTTCTTGGCCAAGTGGGCACACTGCTGGTTCATGTTCAGTCAGCTGTCAACTAGCACCCTCAGATCCTTTCTGTTTGGCCTCTGTCCAGCCATTCTGTCCCCAGCCTGTAGAGCTGCAGGGGGTTGTTGCAGCCAAAGTGGAGGACCCAGCAACTGGACTTACTAAACCTCCTATCATTGGATTTGATCCATCTATCGAGCCCGTCCCAGTCCCTCTGCAGAGCCCTCCTACCCTCCAGCAAATCAACACTTGCACCCAGCTTGGTGTCATCCAAAAATTTGCTAAAGGTGGACTCAATCCCCTCATCCAGATCATCAGTAGATACTAAGTAGGACTGGGCCTATTGGAGAAAACAAACCCACTTTTTGCAGTGTTGTAGGGGCTGCTCCTTGCTCTAGACCTGTACTGGATTCACTAGCACTGGGGAGGCAGGGCTGAATACAGGGGCATCCAAGCTGTGTAGGGTTTTCTAGATGGAAATACTTACACTGCTGCTGAAAAATGTGGATTTAACTTCAGCTATTATTTGATAGGTTATATGTATAAAGAGAACAGTAGCTTTCAACTGTGTGGTACTGGAACAAAATAACTTTGCTGATAACAGATCTCCTGCTCTTTTAGGATGCTCTTGCTCTCATCAGATTAGACGATCTTTTTCTAGAGTCATTTGAAGTTACAGATGGTGAGTATTTTCTGCTGCAGCATTCAAGAAGTCACATGTGCATCCTGCAAGTATGGGGTTTTTCTTCTTTCCCCCTGCTCCACTTGTATCACTTGCCCTCAAGGATCAGGAAAGCCAGAAACATCTAATTTTATGTAGTACTGGCACTCCTTGTAGTCCCCTGTAGAGCAGGATCTAAACCTGATCTCCTTTATTTCTACCAGTGTTAACTTTGTGCACTTTGACTCCACCAACATGAAGTGCAGTGCCTTCCTCTGCAGTTCTGAAGGAGACTTTCGGATGCCAGAAGCCCTAGGTCAGCACTGGATGCAGTGTGCACTACTAGTTAAAAAAAGCTGAAATCCAGACGGGTCTGTGTTGACCAGTGAAGTTGCTTTCGAAATACTTGGCTTGAGTTGTTTCCAGCAACTTGACCAAGGGAAGCACTGACGGGGATACACATCACTGCTGTTACCCTGGACATGCTATTCTCATTTCAGTCAAACCTTTGAAAGGAGATCACCTGTCAAGAGCAATAGGGAGAATAGCAGGGAAAGGCGGAAAAACCAAATTCACCATAGAAAATGTAACCAGGACACGCATCGTTCTTGCTGACGCGTAAGTACAGACTGACTTCCTCCTAGGCAAAGCACAACCCCTCAGCTAATCCATGCCCTCTGCCAGGAACAAAGATAACTTGAATTTTATGAAACTGTTGTAGAGTAGTAGTAAGAAAAAATATTTAGGAGAATATTTTAGTGAACACAAGTTATTTGACCTTCTGTTATGAGAATGACAGTGTCACCAGCACACGTAGAATTCAGTCATTCCCCATAGCATAAGAATTCTTCTTATGAAGAATCGGAAGTTGAACTCACCAATCCATCAATATTTTCCTCCTGAAGCTGCTACACTGTTAAATTTGCAAATGGTAACATCTATTTTAAAAGGATTTAGAAGAGCACAGGTCTTACATTGTAGGTTTTGTGGGTTTCGGTTGGGTTTTGTTTACAAGTGTAGAAAAGAAACTAGTACACCTATATGAAATTCCACATTCATCTCTAACCTCCAACTCTCTATTAACTGTAATCTCCTAAATTGCTTTCCGTTAACTACTGCTACTTTGCTTTTTACAGAAAAGTTCATATTTTGGGATCTTTTCAGAACATTAAAATGGCACGAACAGCAATTTGCAATCTAATTTTAGGTAAGTCCTTTTATCTAATCTTAACTACATACAGATCTTGCAGTTTGAGAAACTGCTTTGTGGCTCTCACCATCTTCCCTGGCCTGTCCACACCCACATTTGGAGCAAGTAGCTTGCTGGCAGTTGGCTTGTTGCTCTTAAGATAAAAATTTAGAGAAGCACAGAATCCAGGACTTGCTTTCTGGCTCCGAAACTCGCCACATTGCAGAAAGATGTTCTGCTTTTTTATTTAGTTACAGCATTCCCTAAGGGGTCTTGAAAGCCAAGAGGGCAAGCCACTCTGAAAGCAGAAGTTCAACTCTGCACTTGCAGTAAGACAGGGTGACTGACCTTGACTATCCTTCTCATCCTTTGGCTCAGTCCTCCACTTTTAACATAGGTGTGAGTGCAGCACATCCATTTTTGTGACAGATTATCTCATTTGCTGACTGGATTTGTGCCTTCTTCTGCAGGAAGTCCTCCATCCAAAGTTTATGGCAATATTAGGGCAGTGGCCAGCAGAGCAGCTGAGAGGTTCTGAGCTGCACCACCAAGGACTAGGGCTGGAAGTCCAGGTTCCTGGACACACAAGAAGCCCAGAGCTACAGAAGCCATCAGTTTTCTGGTAGATCTGGAAGCCCAGAAGAAAACCAGGACTGTTTGTGCAGTCTGACTGCCTTTGGACATGTGGTCTGATCTGAACATACCTAATGTTTCTGTCTAGTCATTAAAAGGTATTTTAAATTGTGTCTATATCAAAAGTACATGATTTTACTTGAACAGTCTCAAGCAAAAACCTGCTTCGTTATGGATTTTCTGAACATCAGACTTAAGAGGCCGCTTCTTCAGAAAGCCTTGGTGTTTAATGTCTTGAGTCTGAAGGAATTGGCAGAGCTAAGCATTTGTAACCACACATCATGGTTTAGTATCTTCCTGAAGAAAGGAGGATTCAACTGGAATAGAGTTCAATAGCAGGTTGTCCACTGAGTCTCTGCTGCTGCTGGAACAATGCATCACATGAAAAAAGGAAGCTGAAGAGGTAAATAATGTATTTGCACTGAATCCTGAATCTGCACATGTATAGATTCCTTAATTCCGAAAAATGATCTGTAAGGACAGCCTAGCAAAGCCAAGAGCCACCAGATTAAGTACTTTCCAGTGTACCGGAGTACCAACAACTGTAAGGACCTGTGTGTCCTCCTTAAAATGCTACATAAGTAGCATAATGCAACAAAAGTAGGGGGAGAAATTGCAAAGACCAGTTCCCAGTATGATTTAAAAATGGACCCTCCTAAACCTGCCAGCCAACCTTCTGTGAAGTGTCTTGCAAAATAATTCAGTTCAGGCTTGGGAACGAAAAGAAAAATTGAAATGAGATTATCAAACACATGGAAATTGAGTAAGCATTTAGGTCAGTGTCCAAGTTTCCAGAGCAGTACTTCACAGTATGGGATTATCACTGCAGCCAAATTGATTGAAGCCTTCAGTTGTCAACAGATTTTAAGACTTGCTGAGTTACCTAAACACACATTGTTTAGCAGTGTGAGCTATCCAGGGGTCAGCATGCCCATTCTGAGCAGCTCCAGGTGCACGCACCTGATCACTTATGTTTTCTGTTCATTGGCTGCTTATGTCATTTATTTCAATTAGCTTGAAAGATACGGGAGAGTGAGGCAAGAGCACACAAAATTAATGTTTATCCGAAATCAGGTGCATACCAACACTGACCCAAAGCAGCAGAAGGGAGAGGGCAGCACCCAGAAGGTCCAAACACCTGCACCCCCCCCAAAGAGCACAGCACAGAGCTGCTGTGAAGGGCATACCTGCGGCACGGAGGGCTGGTGTCATCAGCACAAGCCTCAGACCTTTTCCTGAGAAAGGAACTGCCTTTCATTCTCCACCTACATTAATGTTAAGGTGTGTTGGTTTGTTTTGTTTTTTAAACCACTTTCCACAGGGATTTCAAACAAAGTATGTTATCCACTTCGAACATTTGGCAAAGAGAACCAGATGTGCCTTTGAAGAACCTCAACATGTCTTGAAACACTGAAATAAATTCCGAAGTTTTCAGCAGACTGCACCCTGTAGTTTTTCAGTACATCTTAATAATCGAGGAGTGGACAAAGAAATATGAACAAGTTTTCTTCAGAGCAAGGTGCAGAGCTACTTTAAGGTGAACAGGAAAGGTACTGAGCACCCCAGTCAAGGTTCAAATATTTTATTTTGTATTCATACAGTATGAAGATTCTTATAGTTCCCACAACATATGATGTAGCATGCAGAGGAGAAACTAAACATTCAACATAAATCATTTTTCCCCACACAAACTAAAAAAAAAAAAACCTCATCCCTCCCCTTCCAGTCCCCCTAAGGAAATAACATTAGCACTAATTTCTATAATGCCAGCCAAGATATGCACAAGCAAGAAAAACTGAAAGCATTTGCTAAAATGTTTGTAACAAATACTTATGTACAAAAAATTCACAAAAGACTAATTCCCCCTTGAAGCAGAGCACATGGCAGTTGACACTGGAACAGATGCAACCACTGGCTGGGATTATAAACCACGTACTGATCCAGAGGAAGAAAAAAGTTACATGTAGTGGAGATTTTTGTTTTGAACATTAACATTTACCGAAGTTTGGCAACATTATCTTTTTAATTATGCAAATTATGTAAACAAGAGGAACATTTCAAATTGATCTACATGCAAAACTTCATGTCATGCAAGGACACTAAGCACCTGGATTTCTCTCTCACAGACAGAGCCCATGATGTGCAGCACTCAGTTGAAGGAACAGCTATGGCAGACAGGTGCTCAATTGAAGAGGTTCAGACAACCTGCACTTTCCACTGCTCATTATAAAACAATTTTTTTTAAATAGAAAAACTACTATACAGGAAAGATGTACTGTCCTAAAAAATCTAGCAAATGTTTTTCTTCCAGCCAATAGTACCACTGCAGAAAAGGGAAGGGATGATATAAAGTTGTAAAACATGGCTCGCTACTTTTATATCACACAAATATATCAAGTTACCTTCCATTACAAATTATGATATGGACAAATCTAGAAAAGAAAAAAAAATTCTCCAGGAAAAGAACTGGAGAACCACAAGAGGTATAAATTTAGATAGTGTGAAGTTTTCCTCCTCTATGGCATAGGTTAACAAGATTTCCCCCCTGTATGAATCATATATACATATATATATAAAATATTACCAGTTATTTAGCTACCTGTAGTATTTTTTAAATGCAGGGGGGAAAACTATCATGGTTGAAACAACAGAATTTAAGTGGCAAGAACATTTTATAATCTTAAGTACTGTATAAAATAAGTAGATGGGAATTCTGCACAGTTATGTTGATCCTAATTTCATTAAGCTAAGCACAAGAGAAAATCATGAATGCGTCTACCACCTTAAGCAGCTGTATCTAAACTGAACCCAGAACAGCAGAGTTGTCTTGGCTTCAGGACAGCTGTAAATGCTCCCAGTTCCTGGGTGACAGAATCTAACAGCCATCAAAGCATTCCGCAGTCACTATATGCACAGGAGGACTAGTTCTTGGCAGTAGCATTAAACTATATTCTCATATCAAGTAGAACTGTACTAAGTTATTTAGCAAAGAGACACAGTCCCTGGTAATATATTAACAGGTATAAATAAATTTAGTCTCCCGTGTTACAAAAAAAAAGTAATTAAGGTGATTTAATAAGAAGCAATGCTTTGTCAGCCATTCAATATATAGAAACATCTGAACAGTCACAGGAAAGGAAAAGAGTTGACCTAAGACCCAGTTAAAATTTTACATTCTTCTACTATATATATAAAACTGTGTGAAATAAAAGTAAGGATGTATATCCATATATTGAACTGTTAATATTCTGCTTGGCACTTTGTACTCTAGTTTTGTTTCTGAATCAAGTATATTAAATTAAAGCCCACCTAGCTACTACATATAGAAAGCTACATATATATCTATATATAAATACACACACACATATATATATATAGATAGATATTTCCTTGTTATAAAAGATGAAGAAAAATAAATTAAAAAGCCAACCCCTTCCCTTTCTCCGCCACACTGATATGCTCTTTCCATCTTTGCTGTCCTTCAGACTTTAAAGTGCTACACTGAGTTATTGAGAGAATAAAAGTTCAATAACACTTAGTTGGCTTCATGAGGCTCATGTTGGAAAATGTGGCTTCACAGAGAAAAATACTTCCATTTAAATACACAGAGAGCATTGCTGGACGTCTGGAGCAGATCTTCAGAGATGGAGAAGAAAGCAAAAGTGTTGGGTGGTGCCCTACAGAGTCACACATCTACGACCATCTTTTTGTGGATATCTAGGCCTCCTACAACCTGGGAGAAAAATAAGGTTCAGAAAGATGAGAACTGAAAGTTAGCAAGGTACAAAGAACACATTCAATAGATGCATTGAGGTCAACCATAAAATAAAGGCAGTACCTTCCCTCCAAACTGATTTACGTTTTACAAGTACTGTGAGAGATAAAATTAATTATGTACAAACCAAGGTAGTTCAATATTAGTACAATTACACACTCAAGGGCCTGAAAACCAGTGCAAATAACACAATTTTGGCATTCCTCTCCATCTCTTATTATGGCCTTGCAGTATGTTTGTGCACGTTAAATAAAATGGTGACTTCGAAACCACCCTGTAAAACTGTGAACCTTCCCAGGAGAAGGAAAGGGCCTTAGGAACAGCAGCAGGATTTCATACAGAACTGCACACACCCAGAAAAGAATTACCAGTGTTCACAGGTGTGTGATCCATGCAGAACAGAAGGCAAAGGAAAGCTGCCATGTACAGAGGAGCGTTTGATAATGCAGGAACAAAATTCAATGGCCAAATGGTATTTGCCAAAGACAACAAATGAAAAAGCATTTTTGTAGATGCACAGGACAAGATTCAGAGAGGGTAAAATGCAAGAAAAAGGGTAAAAGGTTTTAGAACTGGAAAGTGTCCTGTCAGGAGGTCAACAAAAACTTAAGAAATTAAAAGAAAGGAAAAGGAAAATCCATCAGTAGCACATGACAGGAAACCTGGGCAGAAGCCCAAGGACAAAAGAAGATGCAACATCACATTTGATGGATGGCAAAGATGACAGCCCAGTGCAAGAAATAAACAAGTAATGCACTAAATCCAGGCATTTGCAGGCTGTAGCTCTGACTCCTTTGCAGATGAAGTTTTTTTTACATGATGTCACAAAAATAATTAAACTTAAAAAAAAAAAAAAAATCCCCGAAATGCAAACAATAGAACCTTTTCACTTTAGTAGTTGGCGGGATGGCAGATTTCCACCACCCACCCTCCCCCCCGCCTTCTTTTTTTTAGAATTCACATATTTTTTTGAGTATGAACAAGTTATGTTTGAACTGAACTTGTAAATTCAAAGATTAGGGAAAATAAAGCAATGCCCAAACCATGCTATCAAGCGTATCTTCCTTAATATACTGTTTAAAAGCTGATGCATAAACACTCATTATTTCAATTTTCAAAGTTTCAAGATTCAATGTGTCATTTACTTTTTTTGAGAAAAGAATTTAAAACTTGCTGTCAACTAATTAAATAAATATACCACATGGGTTGAAATCAATCCCTTCAAGCATTAAATGCTACATTTAAGCATTCTGTTCTAAGTTCTTAAAACGTGCCTTTTAACTGTTTACTCTTTTTCCAGAGCAGCACTTGAGAGGCTATTTTTTTCTCTCTGTAAATGACAAAAGTTTTCTTTAGAAGTTACTTACAGCACAGAATTCTTCAAAGGATATTCTTCCATCACCATCCTTATCTGCATTAATTATGGTTTTATCTACAATTTGCTGTAACTGAGTGTCTTTGAGATTGTTCCCAACCATCATCTTCAGCACCTGGAAGAGCTCTCCATTTGAGATATAACCATCTTTGTCCATATCATAAATGCGAAAAGCAACTGCAGAAGTAAAAAAAAAAAAAAAAAAAAAAAAATCAAAGATAAATAAACCAACCATTTAGTAGCAACTGTGGTTGGAAAAGAATATATACTCACTTTAGAAAATGTCTTAGCACCAGCAGTAAGAGAATTCTATAAACACCAAAAAAGAAAGTCTTCCCCACCACAAGTAAGGCACCCAGGCAGCAAACAAATTACATCTTCCAGGAAACAGATGACTCAAAATCTGGTTACTTTGCTGCAAACAACTTGGCATCAAGACTGAATTTACTTTTAAACATTTGAATCTTAGTTATTGGAAGCTACATCCATAACCAAACCTGTCTCTTTTCTAGTCCAAAAGCCTGAGTCTGGAGATGCAGTTCTGAAACTAGAATTTAATGCTTTTCTACTGTAATAGCAAAGAATTGAGTATTGTTCTTAGGCCCTGTAAGTTCACAAACTATGCAGCAAGCTGTTCTTAAATGAATTTACTTTTTTAAAAAACAGAAAGCAACTGAAATTCTTCAGAAAGCAACCAACGTCCTCCAACCTTCCCAGCAGAAAAGAGTGCTGACAAATTTTCACACAAATAAATGACAAAATGTGCAAAAAGCTTACAATCTACTTTCATTATTTTCCACTTTACATTCCATTTTACAACAATCTGGATTTGTCAATTTCTTAACTTACAAAAGTATATTTTTGAGGATCAGAAAATTTTTGTTAAGGAAAAATCAAAATACTTACACCTCAACTTCTGTTCTTTATCTCCTTTGACACTGAACTGGGAGACTCCTTCTATGAATTCTAATTAATGCAAGGAAAACATGTACAAGAAAGTGTATTTTTTAATAAACAAAGAAGTCAACATTCAGAAAATTTTAGAAATTGTAAGAAGAATCTAAATTATTCTCAAATTTTTAAAATATTGCCTACCTTGTGACACATAAATGTCTGTGTACTTTGATATTTTAACGTTCTTCAGTGGGAGGAACCCCAAATCCAATGCAGCACTCACTAAACAGACTTGGTCACACCAGGATTTAAGTAATTTTGTTGCTGGACCTTCACAAGAACCTGACAGAAAGCTCTAAGATCTTTACTAAAGCTACTCCAGTTGGGACTCTAATTGTACAACTCCTCTCAATGTTACAAATGTTCTCAATTTAAAGAATTACATTGAAACTGAAAACTGCTTTTAAAGAAATACCAAAATAGTATTTTTCTATAAAAGAAAATTGATTTTGCCAACTTCCTGTTCCCTCCCAAGAGGAACAGCCCTCGATAACTGTATTAATCACAGCTCAACGTCACAGACAACATGATCCTCATTGTTCATGACTACCTATTTTTTACAAGGGAATTTTGAATAGTTCCATGCAACCATTACTGCTTTCAATCAAAACTCAACATTCTGGTTATACTGTAGCTATCCCTACAGAAATTTAAGGGGTTTTCCAAAGGTTAGCAGCTCTTGTATATTAATACCTTATCTAAAATGTCACCCTGTCAGTATACATAAAATTCAAGTACTTTCTCCAGTTTAAAAAAAAAATGCAAGAAAAATCAGTATTTCTTAGCTCTATTTAGTAGTGTATTTGCTCCAATAGTAACAGAAATTGTATCTTAACTTCTACAAGGCACACACATCCACCTGATCCATTTCACGTCACCTTCTCTAGTCATAAGCAACAAGAAATACTAAGTATTTTGTATTTGAACAGAACTTGTACAAGTGCAGTACTTGAAGAGAAGTTACAAACATTATCACTTCTAAGGGTCAGAGACTGTTTAAAGATGAACTAGTAATGAAGATAATAACCTGCTGGCCCTTTTAATCATGAATATTTAAAATCAGTCTAAAATTTTCAGAAATGTACTAAATCGAATCTTCTAGGTTGTTTGGATTTTTTTTCTTCAAGTGTCAATCTAAGATCTACCTAAAAAGAATCCCATAAAAGAAGTACCAACAGAAAAACCTGAGCTCCTTTCTATTTTCTAAATACTCCAACAAAGGACAGATTTTATTTGGGTATTTGGATAAATACAACTTATGCAGAAACACACCACTTAGCCTACCCCGCTTTCTTCAGTCTCTCCTCAGCATCAAAATGAAGAGTCTAAATTGGTGTACTTTAAGAGATACTCAGTGAGTAGTCCTCAGTCACATGACCTTAAAAGCTATTACTAAACAATTTGCTCTTTTAAACATTTCACTCAGAAGTGCCTTAATGCACCAGAGAAACTAGTTTTACTGGTATTTAGTTTCACTAGGAATTAGCACCTTATTTTCATTAACAAATCTTCTTCAACTTTCCTCTTTCTGATGAAGAAAAATATGAATTCTAAAGCTCCAGGAATTCTGAAGTACCACCACCTGTCACAAAACACTGTGCCTTACCTTTGAAATCCACTTCTCCATTGCCATCTGTGTCAAATATATCTATTACTCGCTGTACTAACGGGTTCTGTTGCAATTCAGGTAAAGACATGAACTCTTCCACGCTCAGAGAACCAGAGTTGTCCAAATCAAGCTTCTTAAATCTCTTTCCTAGTCGTTTTATCTCATCAGCATCAACTGTAATGAAAAACAACCCCATACTTATTCTCAGAAAGGCTTCAGTAAACCCTTTGCCGTTAAACACAAGGCACATTTAATTGCTTTCCTACAAGATTTTCTCCTACTTTATTATAACTATTAAATACCTATAAAGATAACATGAAATTCTGACGACAAACACAATTTTATTTTAAATAAGACTTACCTTTTTTCCTCCCTGCACCTGCCATGATGCAGTTAGCCTTGTGACTCACTGAATATCACATGCTGACACAACATTTTGAAGGATTGAGGATGCTTAGCTAGTTAGTTCTTAGTCAGATGGCTCTTACAAATACCAGGTACGAAGAAATTAAGGAAGAGACCAAGTGTTCTTTGAAGGAGCTAGCATTATGTTTACACTAGACTAACATAGTATGTTAGAAAGACAATTATATCCAAGTTATTAGCAAAACTAGTGCCCTTCAGCACAGCAAACATGAGACCTCCTGGGATATGTGTCAAGTTAAGCAGGTTAAGAGTCCTACTGTTTACCAGTTATCTCTCACCTACTCAAAACATCCCTCTGACTGACCTAAGATCATTTTTCCTCTTCATCACAAACAGGAAATAGGCACACCTGTAGCCCCGACCTGCATACAGCTTTTTTTTTTTTGTCCCAGAAATTAAAGTAGGTTTAGGTTCTGCAGCAGCACCTCTTCATCTAATCTCTTCAAATTTATAGAGAATCTCAATTAAACATCTGATTATGCCAGGAATAGACTAAATCTGTTAATCCATAAAAACAATTACAAGAAATCTTGTACTTTGCTACTGCTGAAAAGCTTGAAAAAATTTCCCCATAATAACCTGAAAATACCCTGTCAGCAACTTCATTTACAAGACCCAAGTTTGTTCACATGCTGCTCACCATTTTTGGCTGTGAAGGAGGAACTGAGGTTCTTAGGAAGCCTAGAAGGAGCCCAGCACAGAGCAAACCACAGCAAACATACCTTGCAGAACCTGACGCTGGCAAATTCCCCGTACCAACCTTAACATGAGCAGCTTCTTCAATGTTTCTTAGCTCCATTTAGTAGTGTATTTGCTCCAATAGTAACAGAAATTGTATCTTAACTTCTACAAGGCACACACATCCACCTGATCCATTTCACATTAATACCTTCTTAGGTTTTTGTAAAAGTGCAGCATAAAACCACACAGCTCTGAGTCTTTTGATGTTTTGAAATTGCAGCCAACTCAAGGACCTGATCCTCTACCAACAGTAATGAACTTCCACTTCAATTCCTTGATATCCTTGTCTAAAATCCAATGAGACACAGAGTCCTCAGAACTGTACTATTTCAGAACGAAAGACAGAGCCTGCCAGAACTCCAAAGGCACAAGATGATTTTCTGTCAAGACTTATTTTTTCTGAATGGTAAATTCTGACATTCTGCAGTTAGTCTGTCTCGGTTAGTCAGTTACGGCTTGCAACCGCAGAGGCAAAGGGCAAAAAACAGTCTCCAGTCCCAGAATAATCTTCTCTTTGCTGTGCCAGAAAGTGATGGACCTGATTCTCCCTCTAGGACCATAGAAGTAAGACTAAACATAATCTGCTTTCCTCAGTTGCTAGTAAGCAGTGTGGTATTTCACGTAATTAATCTCTCGATTGCAGTGAAATATTCCTTTTACCCCCAGTTTCTGCAGAAGCCTTGAACAAGACTGGAGATGTGCCCTGAACAGTATGACACCACAGCAATGGCAGGAGCACACTGCACAGCTACCCAAGAACCCCTCCAGATGACACAGCAGGAGATGTAGATGTAGAACATCATCATGTGACTAAATGAAGACAGTATTAAAAATGAATGGCAAAACAGAGCTCCTCGGGCAATTTTATGAGTCCATCAGCACAAAATGCTGCTTCTCACCAACACACTGAAGGTATTTGCCAACTTTTGCTTCTGCACACAGAAACTCTTTTGCTTCCATTCTTCCTCACTCCCAGTCCTGCCAGTGGACAATTACTGGGCCCACCCCAGTTTAATGTAAAGATAGCACGTTGGCAAGCTGCAAATGTGGAAAATTCATTTTTAGTGCAAGCTCTACTTGCAACTCACATAGAAGGAGTTGATATCCTCAAAGAATTCTCACCACACAAGCATTTGAAAAAGCATAAAAATATTAAGGGTGGCTTATCACACTACCTACATAAGCACATTTTCCCTTGTAAAATAAGTGTATGAATAGACATAATTTATACCCGTATTACTTCACTTTAAAACAACTAAACAGCAAATTGAAAGTAGTATCTATGGTGTATATAATGCACTGCCAGTTTCTTACAGATCAGTGGAATCTCACTTCCAATATTAATAGAAAGACTAATCTTTCCATTTTGGTGAGTTCTCAGGCCTCCTAAGCAACCTGAAATACTTCCTAGTTCTGCAGTTTCACAAAATCAAAATGGAGAAAAATGATAGCAGCATTAACACAGCTGGATCTCGTCTCCCTTGCCACAAAAATGAATGAGTTAAGGAACTGCAAGTTCTATAACATTTCTAAGTAACATGTAAAAAACTGCTAAGTACCAAAACACAGCGATGACATCTTCACAAATTAGGACGTAAACACAGAGCTGCCTGAAGCAGGACTACAGACCTCTGATCATTAGGTAACATCATTTTCTCACAACCCAGAGGTCGCATTAAAGAAAGTCTTATTTCATTACTTCAGTTCCATTTCCTGGTGTGGGAGCTCAAGTCCATGCTATTTTTTCCTCACAAATATATGAGCAAAGACTGAAAAGTGACACCCAGAGTTCTGTTAGTGTTCTGCTACAAAGTGGAGCTAATTACCACATACACGAGTCACACACACGCTGCTACACAGCTTAAATTGGCACAAGCTGGCACAAAAGACAGACAAGACCAACTCTGCCATTGCAGAGAGACAAGACCTCCCACACAAGATGTGCTAAGAAAACAAACTTTGTCACAAAGGTATTTTATCTCAAGTTAATGTATCTCTAGCAGGAACTACCAATATGAACTATAAAAAGAACATGTTCTTGAGGCACTCGGAAATTGATCCACTGGACACAGTATTAACAAGCAATGCTGCTCTGCCATCGTCTGCTCGGCACAAGAACCACTGCCGGGTTAGCTAGCCTCGCATTTATAGTTAACAAGATCCTGAAATTTACAAACTAGCAAGTGTAAGAGAAGAAATTTGTTTTGTTTTCAAGATTGTACAAGGAGGTCAAGATTATGGATGATAAAGATAAGAATCAGATCACAGGAAGGGGAGGAGGTTGCAGAGGCATGTAAGAATATTTCTCAAGAATGTTAGCGTTTTGCTGAACTGTAACAAAGCAACAGCTGCCTCAATTATGAAATTAAGGAGTCCTGATACTTTAAAAATGTTAATTACTCTTTCTCCACATATACACACATCCCATTTCATAGCTCATACCACCTCAACTCCAATGCACAGTCCAGGTAAAAGTATCTAGCAGCAGTTTCTACTAGAAATAGGATTACAAATTTCTCATTCCAAACAGTGAAACATTCAAGCAGAGGGTTTGCCTGCACTGGAGATCTGAGAGAGGTTCTTTCCTTGAGGGGAGAAAAAAAACCAAGTCAAAGAACAGTACTGAAAAAAATCAGTATCTCTGCCAAAAGCTGACCAAATAGTGAACTCTTCCAATGTTTTGTTTCTGGCAATTGATAATCCGTGAATGACAGCTCCTGGAGGAGAAAATAATGAAAAAGCAAAGTAGATGCAGGACTAAGAAAATTTCCTTTAATAGTTCCTGAGCATAAAAACCTCTGTTCCTAATGAACATAACTGGATAAACATCTGGAGACCACTGTGTTCACAACTGACTGTATGAGATTTCATATCAGAATCTCATTATTTTTCCTTAAATATATTGCCATGAAATCCCTTCCACAAGCTGAATTTTAAAAAGCTTATACACTTGAAAAAAATTTGTATTTGAGTAGCATCTCTGTCTTCATAGAACAGCCTGAAGAAGTAAGAATATAAATATAAAATAAGGGATGAATACATTACAGTATAAAATGGCTTCAATTTGCATACCTTCTATCTATTCTTTCTTCAGTTCGCAGTCTTCATTTCTGGCGACTCTCCCGCCTAAGCTGAATTAACCTAAAAACTGTGTAGGTCTTCTGGGGTTTAATGTTTGTTTCTTTGTTCTCCTTTGGATTTTTTTAAAGGAAAACATCATACATTTATGTGTAACAGCAATTTCAATAATATCTTATCCATTTTTTGTTGACATTATCTCCAAGAACGCACACATACAACAGTTCCCATCCAAGATGGATGTTCCCATTTTTTACAAGACCTTTATTTTCCTTGTCCTTATCAACAGACTTTCTTAAAATTCCACATAGCTCTCACTGAAGAACAGAGCACTAAATTAAATTTTTAGTGTCTGAACAAAATATGACTTTGCGCCCACGCAAACTTTCTTAAGTACTGCTGGAAATGCAAGGCACAAGATAGTTCAGATCAAGGGAAAGCTTCTGAGCTGAAAGGACTGATGGTGGCAGTAGCAGACAGAATTTTAGAAGACCAGCTCAGGAGACCAGGACAAATAAAAACATTAGGAAATCTAGGAAGTCCAAGTTCACAGTAGTGTAAAAAGGGTGATACCACCACTGAGGAAAATCAGGAGGACTGAGCTTTGTTCACACTGTTTGAGGCACAGTTTGCCTGTGACTCATCACCACATTCTGAGCAACCCTGAGCATTCCTCTACCTCAGATCCGAATTAGCCTTTTTAGTGCTGTGCTCCCCAGATGACAGGGGGCTCTGCTCTGTGCTTCCTATGCTTTTCAGCAGAATCAGACAGTATTCCATCAGCTTGGCACTGATGCCTGAGCTCACAAACTTACCAAGTGGCTGGAAATAATAACTGCTAAGTGCTCTTCTTTAAAACGCTTTGTTGGCAGTCCTGTACCAACATCAAGTTCTGCACTGTTCTAAAACACATGGAATTATTTATGTTTATTTCATAATCCATTTTGAGTTTTGTTCCCCTTGTAATTAACATAAGGTGGGTGCTAAGTAGTTCTGGTAGTAAGGAGTTTTTTGTTAAAGAACTATCAGTACTTTCAAAAGATTCCTCTTCCATCCAAGTATTAAAATTCTTAGGGCCAACACCTGCTTCATCTCTTCAATTCCTTTGCATACATCAAAAAATACGATGAATCACATTAAAATGCTTCCAAGAAACTACATGCAAATACTTTGCCTCACTCCCATTTTAGTGCAGGAGTCTTATCTCCCAGTTGTTCACTTTCTAATATGCTGATCCACACGACTGAGTTCCTCACTCCTTCCCCCCAACACAGCAGTAGGGGATGATCCATCATACTTTAAACCAATTCTGTTTCTAATTGTTATGCATGTAACTGATGCTCAGATAAGACTGTAAAAACTATTCAAGTGGCAACTCGAAAAGCTTTATTAGAAGCCTATTTCAGTGTGCTCTATGTTAAAAACAGTAATTTCTGAAAAAAAATTAATATTTTTTCCAGTTAACATAAAGGTACATAGCTAACTTTTTATTAATGTGAGAGCCAAAAGTAAAGAATGCCTTAAAACTACAGATTTCTGAAATCCACTACATTCACTGATGCTTTAACAGGATAATTGTTTACATATTAAGAAGCATTGGGCATCCATTGCTGCAAAGTACACGATATACACACAGGCATCTGCAAAGGGTACAGACCTTGGAAAAGCTGCACATCTCTCACCAATTAGGTGCTAAGCACTTCTGAAATCTAAATGTTTACCTAAATGTTTAAAACTGTATTTAAAAGGTTGGCTTTTCAGCTACTCTTAGAATACTGGCTCAAAGGTTTAACTAACAAAAACCAGACCAGAGTGTGGTCACAGAGAGCCCTATTTCCACTTATTTTTTAAACATGAAATCATTATAGACAAGAGTATTTCTAAGGTATTAGGAAAAATATTGTCTAAATCAAACATGTTCTGAAATGAATTTTAAATGTTTCCAGACTAATTCCCCCAGAAGAATTGGGATTGCAGAGATCTCAAAATAAAACAGACCTTCAGCAAAACTCTCACCTCTACCTACAGTCTCATCTGATTCACAAATATAACGTTTCAGAGTAGCAACCAAGTCAGCCATTTCAGTCTTGGGAGATCCGGTTTCAAAAAGATGACGCCCTTGAGAACACTTCAACCACTTGTCTTGTCTATGCTTACACACAGCTGGCCTAATCCTCTTCATGACTTCAGATGTGTCAATTACAATTTCCTAAGTTAGAAAAACTAGTCTCCTTGTCCTAAAATCCAAACACTCTACAAAAGAGTGTTTATATTAAAAATACTACACTATAAACTATTCTTTACTCTATTACAAAATAGTTTTCTCCACATCTTTTTGCTATGATAAAATTTTCTTATGGATAATTTTACAGATTTTGGCTGACATCAAATTTTCACCATGGAAAGCAGTGCTAGGTTTTCAGCAACTTCTGGCACAGCACAGCTGAGAAACAAAACCAAACCACTTCAAGGAATCCAACAACACTAATTCACCCACTGAGAAGAACTAATGTTCTAAAATGAAAGGTTAAAAGCATATGCTTGACTGTTTAATGGTGTGCATCCTCTCCAAGGTATCCTGAATTTGCTTCACATAACTGCCAACTTTAACACAAAAATATTCTTACAAGACACCAAAGTAGCAACTGCAGCACCAAGCAGAGGTTATGACCCAATGCCTCCATGCAAATAGCATTAATACACTATTACTAACTGGCAGTCTCCAAAAAGTATAACCATTCAAAATCCGTATCTGATAATCTTCAAAGACATTGCCTGGCCTTGCCTTGAAAGCTTTAAACCTGTAAGTGACAATTTCTGGGAAGCAGCAGGAACATTTAACATTTGAAGAACATTGTGAACGTCTACTTGGTGGACTTGCTTCCAGACATGCAGCAGTGCACATCCACGCCCCAAATCCCTGGCTTTCAGAACATTGAGGCATGCAGGATCTTTAAGCACAGCACTATCATTGCAGTGACTGGGCTCATCCAAGCAAAGGGACAGTGAAAACTCCATTTTCCCCATGTGTATAGTTATGTTGCCCAGGGACACAGCTGACCTTCTGTGAGAAAGGCCATCAGAGCAAAAAAAGCTCTAATCATGCAAAACTTCACATTTAAACAACAACAGCTCCAACATACAGTTTAACTATAGAATATAATGTGGAAATCCTCACCTTCTCTGCAATAAAAACGGGCAAAAAGCTCAGTAACAAACCTTTAGGCTTCCCGTTGCCTACCAATGAATATAGTTCGTCCTAGAATCAGAAGTTAAGGATGGCAACAAACTGCTTACAACTCTGACATGAACACGACTAGCTACAAAAATAACTCTTCAGAAACCAATTTGTCCCTAACTAAACACTGACCAATGGAGCAGTAATGTAAGATTGAGAGAGAGATATATATGATTCAGGAAAACACTACTGAAGTCTTCATTGAATACAAAACTCCAACCATATATTTGCATTTAACAAAATGTACTGAGAACATTACATAGCTATGTACTGCTGTGGATAAGATTCTCAAGTGTTTGCAAACTTATGACTCAAATTAGAATCCATGTAGATGTTCCTATTAGGCACAGAGGCCTTTCAAATTACCAGCTAAAGCCTCATTTCTCTGAAAAAAAAAACATATTTAGACTAAGATTTCTCCATGATTATCTATTTTCTGTTACAGTTTGAGTTACAAGACCCAGAGGCCAGTTATGACAAGCACTGTGAAAGAAATCTAGAAAACATTCCCTCCCTTGAAGAGTTACTCTGTTTAAAAACAAGATCCGATTCATCCAAGATAAGGAATTTTATCAAGTGGTTCAAAAGACACACACACACGTCTACACACACTTTAGGGCTGAAAAAAATCATTCCATGGAAAAAGTAGCTAAGAATAGGTACACTTAGCACAACACCACAAGGACATTTCAAAAGACAACCCCTTCTTCGGTCAGCTTTAAGCAAAAAATCCTTCGTTTTTACAGGGTAGATTAACCCCGTGAGATGGAACACCAAATTTTATTCTCACGTGACCAAAAGCAAGTAACACCAAGTGAGTTCTCACCTAACTGCTTGGCTGCAAGCATACACAGGGGAAAAAAAAGCTCATTTAGTCTCAACCTCTCCTTCCTCTGAGGGCACAAAGCCAGTTTAAGCAATATACTTCACTCCTAACACAGCACAGACTGCACCATGAGCTGCTCCACATCTCTGAGGAACTGGCACCAGGACTGAGGGAAAAGCTCCACCAGTCGAACTACACTTCACTCTACAGACATCAAGACTATCGTAAGGTTTTTTTATATTCTAATGGAAGACTCAAAGAAAACCCTCAAAACTTTAAGTGATTTTTATTTTAAAGATGGACTGATTTTTGATTTTACAGTTAACAGCAAAAGCTGTATTGTTTCCAAAGGTAATTTTTAACCCTTTTAATTTTGCTCTTTTGGTTAGTATATAAACTGCATAACCTACATGGAAACTGTACATATCAATCCCCAAGTAAAATTCACTTCTGTAACAATATAACGTAGCAATTAAAAAAAACTTACAGTGTGAGCACATTTCCAAAGGGTAGCTTGCCTCATTTCCCTGAAACACAAGAAAAAAAACCAAGTTTCAATTACTCCCAAAATAGCTTTAAGGAACTACTTAGATTTCATCACTGCAAAAATCTCAGGCAATCAAGTTACATTGCTATTTAAAAACATGTATTTCAGACCCAACAACCAGAAAGAGTGCTTTATTTGGATAGATCTATGTTACCAAAACATACAAAGAAATATAAAACCATTAAGAGGTCTGTTCCCATGAGAATTCCCATGACAATGTCAGTTCACATGATTATGGTAAGAACTTCAATCCCATATTCTAAACTCAGAAAAACAAACTCACTACTTAGATATTGAGCAAATGCTCCTTTTCAAGTTAAAAATATTTAATTACAGAACTTCACAAAGCCTGTGTTACCATTTTATTTCACACGCAGAAAAAGACGTCCTTATGAACTCCGATGACAAATCTTACTCAATTTGCACAAAAAAATTTTATCAAGTTTTCTTCCCTGAACCACCTGCCCATTCCCCCAAAAAAGGATTCACACACCAAGAATGATAGAGAAGAAGAGTTTTATATGACCAGAAACTCATACATAACAGCTTTACATTTAAATATTTTTGTAATGTTAATTTTGTACTATGTTAATATGTTCCTGCTTTGTAACTGAATGGAAAGTCAAACTAAGATTTTAAATCCTTGCTATACTACAACACAGTAATAGCACAAAAAGCTTAAAACTTTGAGCATGTGAACACTTTAAATTTGCATATACAGAAATCAACATGAACTACTACAACATGAACACCGAAAGACACTAAAACTTGGTATTTTCCCCCAAATGCCTCACTTTGCACCAGAGATCACAATACACACATGCTTAATGACTTTTCTGAATCCATTAGCAAAGGACCAACCAGGTAACAGAAGAGATTCATAACCATTTTCAAAACAAATGTTTTTAAGGGAATGTGTTACACAAGAAAACAAAACATATTTCAGATGAGTCTAAGACACTATTCAGCAGCAATTCTCTTATGGTGTGGAGCATAAGGGTTTCCACAGCTGAGCACTTGCAAAGAAAGGCTCATCAAAATTATACAAAATTGAATAGAAATAGAGATATTACTTGACAGAAGGGGGGAAAAAAAAAGGAAGAACTCCATTTAGCCTAGAAGCTAAAATGCAACTGCATTTCCTAATTAGAGCAGAAAGGGGCAGAACAAACATCTCACAAATCTAAACATGTTCAAGAGGAGATTGTGGTGGTGGTGTTGCTGAGGGGAGTTGTTTGCACTTTTGTATCTAGGGAACGCTTTCACTTTGCTTATCCCCCACAAACCACAAGGTCTCTTGCTTCTTTAAAAAATGTTCTAAATAGGGCAGCAAAAGGTACATACAGCCTTAATGTCTTCTCCAATGTCTACTTAGAGCAAGACAAAGCAGCAGAACAGAAATGTAGTTGAGGACCATCAGGTCACTAAAACCTCAAAAGCACATCAGGCCTGTTCGACAAACTAATTGCAGGGACTAAACTGTGGCACGGAATCCAGGAGAGCCAACACCACATGGAAAATACTGGATGGAACCCAACCAAAGTTTTAGGATAAACAGCAAAGACCAAAACAGGTAGCAAAAAGCTAGTATATGCATATGAATATAAAAGGGTAGGGAATCTAAAACGGGAGAAAGCAGAATTTTGAAACAAGAAGAAACAGGAACCAGGGGATCCAGCTAGGCTGCTCAAGACACGAGGTCATGAAGAGGCAAGAAAAACACCAGACTGGAAGGCTGCAAATTAAAGGAGAAAGTTGAATTAAAACCAGTGCATTTATGCACATGCACACAAATATACAATATTAACTACTACTGTTCTGGCATTTACATCCCTGTTCAGGTCTTGGGAGAAAACTTCTAGTACAGGTTACCAAAATCAATCTGCCCAAAGACACATAAAATGCTTCTGAAAACTGAGCAAGACAAAATGAAAAAATGGGAGTAACTTTTTTCAGTTCATGAATAAGTGTAATGTTTATAAGGAGCCTTACTGTGCATTTAGACACACATGCTAAGTCATAAGCAAGTTATCTAAGGAGTAGCCTAAAAAAAATATTTTGAGATCAGAGAAAAAAGTGAATAAACTTCATCTTAGCTTTTATTTGAAACAGTTACTGCTAAAAAAAAGTGTTCAGAATACTTACCTATCTAGGACTGGATCTTGGATATCTAAAAAGGTAGAAAAATCTAGTAAATGACAATGTACAAATTACATGATTATTCAACATTTTCCACATAGTATTTAAATAAAGTATTTAAAAAAGTAGTTACCTGCTACTGATGTGTTGAATATTCATCTTCACAGGAGAATTCAAAATTCTTGTAAGATTTAAAAGGATGTTGGTTGGGGGGGTTTTTTGGTACAAATAAACATTTGAACTACTCATGCCAAAATTCCTGTTTGCACAGCTGTGACCTGGACAAACACAAAGATGGTGCTCTACACCAAAGCCTCAATCTTCAGAGATTAAGACGAATGATTTGGTCTCAGGAGCAGGCATTTTTTATCATATTCCGAGCAGCAGTACAAGAAGGTTGCTTACTTGTCCCCAAATACAACCAGTATGTGTAGACACTCTATGAGACAGGAGATAAACCCTGAAACACAAGCATTAAGTACAGGCTGAATACTCCTCTTGCTCAGCATGCAAGAATTGTTTAAAAATAGGCAGGCAGTAAGTCAAATGGACGGTCTAGAGTTATATCCATATTTGTGTGTTGAGAAAAAAAGCAGGGAGGTAAGCACAGCTATAAGACATCATTAAGTATCAAATAAACCCTCTAAGAAAAGGGAAAGAAACTGGGTACATTTTCATCTGTACAGTTTTAATGCAAAGAACTATCTAATTTTAACACCAGGATAAGGAAGCATTCTGAAGAATGCTGAAAAATATTCTTTGTGATTGAGTGCACTAAAAGAAAATTCGAGTTGCTGCAAAAGGTGACTATCATTATACATCTCATTCATTAAAATAACACTGCATTTACACTTTATTTTGAAGTTTTAAATTATACTAATTTATAAAGACAAAAGCCAGTGTAAAACTCCAAAGATGTAATTTCACCTCTGACAGAGAAGTTCATTTATACAAATACTGTAGAGTAACAAGGTTCTGACACAGCATAAAAGTGTCAATTTTAAAATCTCATTACAATATTAGTGTTTCCTGCCAGATACATATTCAACATACCTCACAGAAAGTGAGAGTATCTGCTCATATACACTATATCAGCACACCTAGAAACCAGTGACACATGGTCTGTAGAAGAAATACAGTTTTTACAGTCAGCGCTCCACAGGAGATTTACTTGGCACCTACGCCCAGTGTAAAACACACCTTCCTCAGGTGTATCTGGGTTATTGCTACCAGACTGCTGGAACTCCACTCTCTCTCAAGCTGCACCAGTAGAAAAAGCAGCTGAAATACTACAGGTACCTTGAATAGCCTTATAATTTTAGAATAGTCTTGAAATTTTCTTGAATGCTGTTAGAAGCCTACGAGTTAATTCCCAGTTAAGCAGCTGCAAAACCATGACTTGTTGACAGAAATAATTACAGATAAAGGAAAAGTCCAAAATCTACTAACAGAAAGTTGACCTAATTCTGAATACTGCAGAAATACCAGTTTCCTAGAGAGAAGACAAAACACATCACTAAAGGAGCTGACATGACACATAATGTGTTCCTTTAAGAACAAAAGTGGTTTTTGCAATTTCTACTAAGTATTTTCCCCTTTCAGCAGCTGTGCTTTTTTACTAGGTCAGAATAACTTCTTAATGGACTTTAGCTGTTATATCTTCTATAGATTATTTAAAAAAAAAAGTGTTTCTTGATTTTTTTTTTCCCCTGGCAGTTATTTCAAATACTAATCGCTCTCTCTTCTTAAGATCAGTTCTGTACATGCTGCTCCAAGGTACAATAGTTAAGGCAATTATCTTGACAAGTTTCCTCTTAGTTAAAGACATGAAGATCTGTGGATAGAAAATGAAAAAGGAAATTAGCGATTAGCAAAATCAGTAACAGAATCTCAATTCTTAGCTGCAGCTGTTTATACAAAACAGCTTGTACACAGTAAGACATCACACTGCAAAGCAGTTCTTCACCATATATTACTAGAACACTGTTTCTAGGTCTGATTATACATTACTTTTCTGCACGATGTGCAACTTTTTGTAAGTAGTTCAGAGAGCTAAATTACAGCATCAGCCTTCAATTAGTTTTCTGTTTTTATAAAAGCAGAAAATGTGTATAAATGTCAGCAAGCCACAATTTCACTTTAGGACTAATCTCAAATTTAATCCTCCAAAGGGGATGTGAGAGTCACTACAAACGAAAATTACTTCCTGGACAGTTTAAAACATTAGGTTCTTTCAAAGATTTTGATTTGTTTCCACAGCCAGGCAATTAATTCAACAAGGGCAAGAGTGGTCTCCTGATCTGTTTAGTACATGCACAGGAGTAGTTGTCCAAGATTTACTACTTTCTGCAGCAGCATACAAAATCAGCGTAAGAAGTTCTTATTTGTAAACTGCCTTAAATATACGAACTGCCTTGTCACAGCACTGGCTGTTCTCTGCACTAGATGTTCCTGCATTTGTGTTTCTGGTGCAAGGGCACCTCCTGGCGTGTTGGCAACACCCTGTATGTTGTGCTCCGGCATCTGCTCCTATACCTTCAGCACTACTAACTACCACTGTTAGCACAAGCAAGAAACTTCAGCGGACAAGTGAAACAGTCCAAGCCGTGCAAGCTGAGGGCCAGAACTAGGCATTATCAAGATAGTCAACTTCAATTCTTAAGTTATACAAAAAGCTGTTTTCCATCATCCCCTACTACAACTCAAAAGAATGGGAATATTAAGAAGAAAGATGGAAGCAGCTGGCAGCTTGCATTTAAGAAGAGCCCACACATAAGACCCTTCTCCCTGTTCCACAAACACACAAAATGCTTCTCTGTCTTTTCTCATTCTTCTCCATACCACCAGAATAAATGATTGATGACAATTACCTGTTGCAGAGAATTCTTCCTCCTCCTTCGAGCTCATTTTCCATGTATTGTCATTTTCATAAAGCTTTAACAGTGAAGAACTGCTTGGTGAAAAGGAGCTTGATTTGGATTTTTTTGGTTTGGGGTTTTTTTTTTAATGATCATTGTTTAACAGATTACTAGAGCTCTGGCTGTCAGAGGTTGGCACTGTATTCCTCATCAAAAACCAGCAGGCAAGTAGGCAAACTAAAAACGATGGTATATGTTTTCAAGGCTCTACAAACTTCTGTATGAATAGAACACACCACATAGACACATCTACAGTGGTTTAAAATGAATTTCACACAAGGCCCAGGAAGCTTTAAGCCACTTTATTATTTGAATTTCTGAATTAAATGTTGGTCACAAAAATATGCAAGATCTTATCTACTGTAATTTATACATTTTATATGGAACTTACCAGAGAATTAAAGACTGAAAGAAGTTTACCAGAGCACAGATGAGACATACCCAAAGTTTCTGCAGACACCACAAAAAATAGAGCTTAAAAGAAGAAAAGCAGGAACAAGATTTCAATGCAAATAAGCAGTAAGAAAAATACTTTTATCTACCCCGTTCAGAAAGAGTATGAATATACTTATACTTGGCCTTTTCTGTTAAATTCAATTAGAAGAAGAAAAAAACCCAAAAACCCTTGAACAAACTACTCAACACAAAAGAGTTGTGTCAGCCCAAGAGGAGTCTATGAATCAAAAAAAACATGTCAATGATTATCTTCTATTTAACAGGAATATCTAATTTATACACTGCAAAAGGAAACTTTCGAAGGAAATGCTATAGATAAGATCACTAGGGAATTTGGCATTTGTGTTTTGACTTGGAGTAATTAAGTCACCTCTTAGGCTTTTTACTCCAGACAGTAAACAAATCTCCCTAAAATTTGGATATCCAAACATAGTTACCTGAAAACAACACTTAAGTTAAGAACTGGTAATAGTGCAGACTAACTGCCAAAATTTAGAAAGCAACATTTAAAACAACTTGGTGACTTCTGTATTGTTTTATACAAAGCAACTACTAAGTAGCTGCTTTGCATGAAAGTATTTCAGGCAGAGAGAGTGCAACTCCCCCAAATACTTCCTCCTTGAATTAGCAGTTTTCCAACACAAGACTTCTACTCAAAGAAAATAAATCTACCTCTGAGGTTCTTACATTCGTACCAATGTTGAGTTAGATTTTGCAAAGCAAAAATTAAGTGAAGCCAAGAAATTAGAAGACACTGAATAAGAAGGCTTGTGGAAGTTCAAGCAACTGAAGAGCAGTGACAGTTTCGCCCCAAATTCTCAGCCTGTTTTCTAAGATCATGTCCTAAAGAAGGAATTAAAGAAATACATAAAAATTCATGGGAGGTGACACCCACCTCACATTCAGTAAGTTCAAAAATTACGTATCTCCTAGCAATAAGCTAGACTACACTTGCCAATGTTGCATTATGTCTTCAGGTCACCAACAAATCCAGTCTATCCTGAAGCTAGGACAGTATGACAGCAGTTTAAGATCCAAGACTTCCAAGCTGAATCCAGCTCAAATGACAATTTATTGAGCCTTCATGACTACACTACAATTTTCACAACCTCAGCTCTGCTTATTGTAATTGTTGTAATCAAAGCCCATGACATTTCATAGCCATTACCTTGGCTATCCAAAAGTTCAATATATTTTCTGGCATTGTGACTGTCAAACCTGGGCATCTTGCTACCCTTTGGTGTGAGCATTCAGTCATCCACATGTGCAACAGGAATTAAACAGGATACAAACGAGCAACAAATTCTTACAGGTTATACAGAAAAGTCAAGGATTAAAGTAAAGTAAATAAATAAGGAAAGGAAACAGAGAAGCAGCAATAATGGTACCAGGCAAGTAGCACAGACCACAAATGTGAAAGTAAAGGATCTGGGCATTCCACTGGTATGTAAGAGTTGTACTTCTCTGCACTTCTTTGAGTAAAACTTGCCATTATAATCAGTAACTCTTTATTATGAGCACAACTCTAACAGCTAGAACTAGCAACATATATTGAATTCACAGAATAGCACAAGTCACGAAAGAAATCCGTTTTGGTATTTCTTTACCAAATAAATCTTTCAATGGTCTATATACAAAAGAATGAACGGTACTTTTATGGAAGAGTATCCACTACTTGTTTCTTCAATTCTTTAGTCAACCAGCAACAAGACAAATATTGCAGCAATATATTATAGTTATTTTCTCCTGGACCCCTGAAGATATAGCTACAAAAGCAAACTATGAAACTTATGAACTGACCTTAAATGTTAGTATTTAGATTATCTTGGTGCAATCACACAGTGCATGCAGGACGAGGGCAGTAAGTGTCTCTATCAATCCCAGTCAGCCTGGATTCAGCAAGGCAGGCTCTGCTTGACCAACTTCATCTCCTTCTATGACAAGGTGTTCCACTTAGTGGATGAAGGAAAGACTGTGGATGTGATTTACCTGCACTTTAGGAAATCCTTCGACACTTGTGTCTCACAGCATTCTCTTGGAGGAACTGTTTGCGCATGGCTCAGATAGGCCATGGGCTCACTGGGTAAAAAATCTGCCTGGATGGCCAAGCCAAGAGTGGTGGTGAATTGAGTTGCATTCAGCTGGAGGCCTGTCACCAGCTCCCCAGGGATCAGTTTTGGGGCAGGTCATGTTTACTATTTTTGTCGAAGATCTGGACAGGAGGATCAAGGGTACTCTAAGTCAGTTTGCAGATGACACTATGGGAGTTTTCTTCTGCTGGAGGGTAGGAAGGCTCTGCAGAGGGATCTGGAGAGGCTGGATGATGGGCTGAGGCCAACGGTATGAGGTTCAACAAGGTGAAGTGCCAGGTCCTGCCCTTGGGTCACAACCCCAGGCAGCATCACAGGCTGGGGGAAGAATAGCTGGAAAGTGGCCCAGCGGAAAAGGACAAAGTGGTGTTGACTGACAGCAGCTGAACACAAGCCAATATGTGCCCAAGTGGCCAAGAAGGCCAATGACATCCTGACCTGTATCAGGACTAGTGTGGTCAGCAGGACCAGGAAAGTCATTCTTCCCCTGTGCTCAGCACTGGTGACACTTCAAAACCTATATCCAGTTCTGGGCTCCTCACTTCAAAGAGGACATTGAGCTGCTGAAGCAAGTCCAGAGAAGGGTTTGGAACATAAGTCCCACGAGGACCAGCTGAGAGAGCTGGGGAAGTTCAGGATTGACTTTATCTCTCTACAGTTCCCTGAAAGGAGGCTGTAGCCAGGTGGGGTTCAGGCTCTGATCCCAGGCAACTAGGAAAAGGCCAAGGGGAAACTGCCTCAAGTTGCACCAGGGAGGTTCATGTAGGAAAAATTCTTCACTGAAAGAGTGGTTGAATATTGGAACAGGCTGCCCAGGGGTGTGATGAAGTCACCAACCCAGGAAGTGTTCAAAAAATCAAGTGGACATGCCACTGTTCTGGTTTACTGGGCATGACAGTATTCACTCAAAGGTTGGACTTGATGATCTTGGGAGTTCTTTTCCAACCTTAATAATTCTGTGATTATTTTGTACCTTCCTTTGAGCTGTTAAGAGTTCCCTAGGTATACAGAGATAAACACAAGTATTATTCCAAAGTTGGTTCTACAGAAGTTGAAAAACCAAGAAGCAAATTTTTAACGGCCCAGAAAATGTAATAAATGAAGTGTCAAATGCTTTAGAAGTCTAATAATCTTTTATCTTTGAAAAAAAGAAATCTAGAAGAGCTCAGAAAACATAGAAGTTTCATCTGGGATTAAAAAGAAATCTTACAATTATATGTAGTTAACACATTGCTGCCCAACCAATTTAAGGTTTCCTTTAAATAGGTAGAGGCATTTTCCATTTTCTGGCAGGCACAACTTCCAAGAGGCTACAGCTATCTAGCATAATACATCCACAACTCCTTAGCATCTCCATTACAATTCCACCCAAGAGTTAAAAACCAGTGACACAAGCCAGCCAACACACTCTTACATTCCACTTTCATGTTTGGATACAATCTCCGTTTAGACACTACAGCATAAACTATGTTCTCCCCTGCATCTGCCAATGAGTGTAATCATCATCCCTTGAAACTTTATAGTAACTTTTTGTGCACACTTTCAGTTACATTTCTTATAAAGTTTACCAGAAATCTGATAAACAACTGAACTTGTATCAGTGCTCAGTTTATGTGTATGATCTTAAAGGTGAAACACATAAAGGTACAACAGGCAGGTCTTACAGTTGTTAATATTCTAACTCAACACCTCACCTGAACACTAATCAACAGCAAACATCAAAGAAGGCTGTAAGTATTTTATAGATAAAAGAGGGCACTTCAGCGGAAAAAAAAAAACAACAAAACAAAAACAAAACCACAAAACCAAACACTGCTGGTTTTAACTTACCTTTCAAAGAAGATTTCAAGTTTTAAATGTGTTACCCCCAAGGCAGTCTAAACTTTTAGTCCTGCTTCTAAAGAAAACACTCTGTGACCTTCAGTACTGAAGGAACTCAAAAAAAGATTAATACCTAATTCTTCAATATATTTAAATTGCAGACATTAGAGATAATGAACCAACGCAAAGGGGATTGGTGGATTTGGGATTACAGTAGAGATCAAGTCAGGTTAAAGCTGTTACAGCATTCTGGCATTGCTTCTTTTCAAGTATGCCGAGTGTTAGAATTCCCTTTGTCACATTAAAAAAAAAAAGGAAAGTCTTATTAAAAAAAAAAACCAAACAAACTTTTTTGAATACATTTACTATTTGCTCCTAACAAAGTAAGTGATGATTCCTTAGAAGATTCTTCCCTGTTGCATGTATGTCAGGTTCTACCACACCACTTTTCTGGATATAGGAGGCAAGAAAGACTGTCCAAGTCTTAGGAAAAGCCTGCAGTTTACTCCTCAGTCACCATCTAATCCAGTCATGTCTCTGCCCAACCTTCATCAGTCATTTTAAGGGAAGCCACTTGTCCCCTGGCTGGCAGTTGGCCAGTCACTTCTGCTATGCTTTATTTAAACCCTTCACTGTCCATGGGTCTCCTCCAATGTAAGATATTAATGGCTTAAGGCCATCACAGTCAAGTAACTATTCTAGGATATCACAGGGAAGCCCTAAACCAATGAAGCACAAAGCAAATCCAAAATTAGAGATGGCTACTGTTGCCAAAGCCTCTACCAGACAGGAAACTGAAGGAATCAAGAGTGTAATTTATAAGAGGATTCGGCATTTAATACACCATTTGGCTCTATTAAGGGAAACAGTAGAAACAAAAAGTGCATTTATTCAAATAGGATAAAAACACCCATTTTAAATTTCAATGTTTTGAATTTCAAGTGTTCAGGACTGAAAAGCAATCTTAAAGTCTGTCCATTTACAGCAGGGATTATATGATATATATTCATATACATTCATCCCACAGCATTTCCTATCTAAACTCAGTTACAATTGCTGAGCTCCCAGCAAAAATCTAGACTTGCATGATCCCGAAGGTATGACAAAGCACTTGGTTTAATCACAGATCTGTACATGCAGACATAAACACTAAGTACTCACCTGCAGTGTCTCCCAGAAAAAAAAGTCACCCAAGACAGAATGAGACATACGAACCCAGCACAAACAACAAAGAGCAGTTTGTTAAACTGCTCAAGAAGAAAGAATGAGCAAAGATAAAAGCAGTTTTACTGCAAAGTCCTTTTCCTGAATTTGGAGGACAAAAGAAGCCATGAGGTCAGAGCGTACACTGATAATATGATTTACTAGGTATGTATGTATTCCCCCAAATCATCTCACACAAGTTTGTAGACATAATAAAAACCTTAAGGATAACTAGGTTACTTTAAACTTTACCCAGCTGTTCTATCTGTAACATGTGAGACTATTCAAATTTTCTCTTCCATTTTATAATCTCCCTAACAGACCTTGCAGTATGTCACACAGATAATAAACAGTGCTAGAAACAAATACAGTGAGTTTTTAAAACAAGGTAAGGCAGAGAATAGATTGTGTCACATTTAGAAAACTAACAAATTAATCTTGTTAATTGAAGGAGAAAAGCAAAACCTCGTATGTATGAGAAACCATAGAAAACAATAAAAGATCTCGTTGTAAAAACTTGCAAAAACATTGTAATCTGTAAATAAAACTTGAGAGAAAGGCAGTGACAGGAACTAGAGTGTTCACTTCATGAGCTAAGGTACAATTCACAATTTCATTTTTGGCAGTTCCCAGCTGCTACTCTTTAGAGACAACAACCCAATCTGCTTATCCAATCACTTCAAAGCTCACATTTCTAAAGCTTGCATCACTCTCAAAAATTCTCAGAACCCTGTAATTTTAGGTGCATAAATGAATAATGAACTCTCGAAAAGCCAAGGAAAGGGGTTTCCCAGAAAGATTCTGACGCAACACAACCTTTAGTAGGAGAATAATAAAATTCTGCCACCACTAAAACAAAGTTCTGATGCAATTAAGAGTTCACACTGGGAAGTCTTTGCGAGTAACGGGTTGCTCCTCCACTGCTTCTGGAAGAGTCACAAAAAATTTACAAGATACTGATTTATTTGTTCCACTTAGGTTAATATACCAGTTTCACCTACAAAACCTCTTTCTAGGTTTACAAACTGAAGTTTATTCTATTCCCTTAGCTACAGAGGAGACCATGACAGCTGTCCTTTTCAGCTTTAAAGATAATTGTAGTAAAGTTTCTCAATCAATCCACTCCATGACTGTACTGCTATATGGACTAACCTCACACTAGTAAAAATTAAACCAAGACCATGTCCAGAAAATTTGTAACCCAAGTACGAAACAAGGTAGAAAATATAAACAACTGCAAGAGAATAGACACATCAATGACAAGTTACAATAAAAACCCCCACAAACCTGAAACAAACCACAGATCTTTATGCGTAACAAAAGTAGAATTGAAGAGCTTCAGAGAGCATTTCAAAGAAGGCAGCTTTGGAAGTATATAGTGCAAAAGCTTATCTGAAGAGTATGGGAGAAAGCATAAAATGCAACTGAAGACTTTATCAAGTGACTGAGGTGCCCTGGGATTTTCAGAGTCAAGAGTCAACATCTTAACAAAGAAATTACATTACCTTACATTTAACAAGATATTAAAGAGAAAGAAAAAGCCAAAGCATATCACACTGATCTTGTTTTTTGGGACACTGATTGATAAAAACTCGATATCAGACACTTAAGAGCTCCAATTTAATCACTTCATTAATAGGAAGGATTTTTCTTCCCCTTTGTTGGTGAATATGGACACAGAAAATCCAAGCAACTGCAAACAGTTAAATTGTGTCACGTTCATGTGAAAATAAACCAACTTCAGATTTGGAAAAGTAAAGGAACACGGAGAACAAAGGAACAAAACTTCACTCAAAACATCAGGCCAAAGTGTGCAAGCATCACTGGAATCTGGAGAACTACAGAGTTCCACAGTTTTCACAAGAAATTAAGAAGATTATACTCAAGCTGTTCTTTAGCATATCATACTCTGTCAAATGAAGAAAGACAAAACTACCCAAGAGTCAAAACACTCATTTTTTGCATGTCAAATACTTAGTAGGTAATTAAAGCTCTTTCAGCTTCTCTCTTTCTCCACAACAATTTGAAGATAAAACAAAATTTTCTCAGAAAACAGACAATGCTCCAACCTTCCACTCCAAAACAAAGCAGTAACAACTTCATCACTGGCTGACCTACATATAAATAGGAACAGAACAATTACTTTACAAGAAGATATTAATTTGACCTAAAGCCATAGTGAAATGTAATTTGCTATCTATATTCTCATGAGGCTGCTTTTAATTAGGCCAATTTAATTTTCACCACTTCGAGCTACTATAAAACAAAACAAAAAAAAAAAAATTGGGAGCTTCAGCAAACAGCTCTATAGAATTATCCCTGTAAAAACTCTGCCAAGTTAACTCCTATTTCAATATCCATCCAAAATTAACAGTATTAATCAAATAATTATATTCTCTGTAATACTTCCAAGTCAAGCACTCTCTCCACTGGATTGACAAGGACTGTGAAATACAGGCTTTCTTTTCTCTGAATTTTCACCCACGTTTAGTAGATTGTGGAAATCACAGTCACTTAAGCTATAGTACTTGTTACCATGCTTGCAAATTTAAACTTCTTTTTGAGTAATCTTCAAAAACCCAAAGGCTATCTGTAGAATCAAAAATTACTTCTTAAAAATATGAATTATGATACTCCAAATACTAGAAATGAGTAAATATAAGGACAGCTCAGTCTTCCAAAGTTTCTGAACTTCTGAATTGGCTTGTACCAAGACGACATTTAATTCCAAAAGCCCAGACTCTACAGGCAGGGAAAAAAACCAATAACCATTAAATCAGTTTCCTACTAGTACACTTCAGTACTGCCATGAGCATTAGAAAGGAAAAAGAATACTTCTCTTTGCAGAGGGTTTTTCCAAAAAGCAGAAAAGGAGCTACAGATGTCACAGAACCCCAAGCAAAGAAAACAAATCTCCTTCCCAATTTCTGCAAGAAATGGCTACAGATCCTTGTGCCTGATTAGGCTGAGACAAATATGAAAGACAAGAATTTAGCTAGAAATGAAATGTAGCATGCTATCCTGTGACAGCAAGCAATGAATGTATAAATTAATATATTTGTTAATATATCATTATATAACTAATTATCTACATTCATTAATGTTATAGACAATTAATGTATTTCTTCCTCATGTAGCTAGAAAACGTCCCCTGCCACAAACTGTTAACAAACTTGAGCAAGCAAAGAATGGAAGATCATTAGCAGTTAGAAAATAAATTTAGGTGGCTTCTTTTTTTAGGGGGGTTTACACAGCAAATTCACTGCAAATGGTATTTGTAGAGGGCAAAGAAAATAGCAAAGATATATTAACAGATTATACTGTATCATATAACAGTATTAGGCTACTTAGTGTAAAAGACTCTACTGCAGTTCAATATAATTCCCTCTTCACAGAAGTAGGTTAGAAACAGTCAAGAACAACATGACCTGAACATCTTTCTCTACCAATTGACTCTCCTAAGTTTTTAGATTTCAACAGTGTACTCAGTCATGTGTTAACTGCAAAGGCTAAGGCTTTAGGAACAGCTGCACAGGTTATTATAAATTAATCTGAAAAGGCCTGGAGCAAAAAAAAAGGCGATGCAGCTCTATTGCATACAACAGTTTACTACCAGTTTTAATGAAAGTCCTTGAGCAGGGAAGTGTAAGTACCAATTCAGAAAGTATCAGTAAACTCACACAGGTTCTACCACAAGGGCTTAGAACAGTCAGGAAAGTCACACAGCTCAGCATACAGCCCTGCATAGAAACAGGGTGCATAAACAGGTGCTGTCACCAGCCCTTCTTCCCATGAAAGAAACATAAATAGCTTGATACCACTTAGGAAATAAAAAAGGGAAATCCGAGTCTGAAAGGAGATAAACGTCTTATGGCTGCCCAACAAGAAAGGGGAAACGGTACAATTTAAAAAAAGATCACAAAGTAGGCAAAATGTCATTCAGGATCCATCACAAAAGAGGCTGAAGAACATCGTGAAGAGTTGTGAAAATGACACATACCTCAAAACAGAAAAGACAGTTCAAAAATGGGATTTGATTTCACAAACTGACATGAACAAAAAACAATCAAGGAGGCAAAGATGCAGAACTGGGCAAGATGTGCAAATCAAAGGAAGAAGCAGGCTATGCGGAAGAGGAATTGTTGCATAGATACAGAATCTGAAATACAGAGATTGTTCATATTCTGGTATTCTCAACCAGTTAACACTATTCTTAGTTCTTGTCTTTTTCTTTTTTACTAAAGGAAAATAACTTAATCAGAACTTGCAGGTGTCAGCTAATAAATGGAGACATTTTAACGAGTCCTGGTTTAGTTTATGCAATTCAAGTATTCACAAAGAATAAAAATGAATCATATGGTTTGAAAACAGGCCCTACAAACACTATGATCCAATACAGAAGAATGAAGAATTTTACAAAACATTAAACAGGTCTTCTTGGCATTACCAGCTTCCATTCTAAGTGAACACTTAATTTCTAGCACTCAAGAATTTTCCACAGATTAGAAATTGGTTTTCTGAAGATGTATTACAAATTTCCAAAGTTTTCCAACTATCACAGATTTCCCAGTGAAAGGAAAGCAAAATGAAACATAATAAAACATAAAAAAACCCCCAACCCAAATGTTTTCAATTAAGGTTTTCACTGCTATGGAACATTTCAAGCCCTTCAAACAGTTTTCTTTATATGACATGTGACATGGAGAATGTACTGACTTTTTTTAATCATAATACTGAGGTGATGTCCATTCAGGAGTGGTTATATTAGGTAATACTCAGATGCTATTTAAAAGAAAATGCTATTTAAAAGAATATTTTAGGTTAAGTTCTTCAGGGCAGGAATTGGCTTGTTTCTTACATACAGGAATGCAAACATTGTGTATCAAATAAAGACATTTGTCACTTTTGCTACAAGCTAATAAAAGGGTACTCAAAGTACAAACCAATTTCAGTAGCTTATAACATTCATGTCAAATGTTTAAAGAATTATTCAAAATCTCATTACCAAAATAGTTCTAACATCTCTAAATAGAAGAGCCCCTACACTTTCTAAGATTGCTTAATCTTGACAGAAATCAAAGCTTATTAATTGCTGTAATTGACAATACATCCAGAAATAGCTGTCCTGAAGAACTGTAAATTTTTTTTAAGTAGTAAATGTACATAACATTGTAAGTGTAGATAAAAGCAAGCATAAGAGTACACACAATGCAGCATTACAAAAATTACTGCTATTTATAGTGTCTACAGTCCAGTAGATGCACCCCGGCAGAGCCCCAGGGACTTCCAGTAATAATTACCAGTTGCTCACAATCAAGAATCCAGTCCAAGGAACTGCACAAAGACTGACACAATTGTGTCATGTGCATGTAATCACAACCTGCCCACAGAACCACATGCCACCATCTTTCTGCTATTCACCATCTAACCTCTTCATATGCCATACTTTCAAAAATGTACAGTTTGCAAGCATTAAAGGCAGTATATAATGCATATACATTTGCACACCAGTCTGTAATATGAACTGCAAATCACAGAACACTTGTGATTTTAAACAAAGTGTTTTAACAGCTCTTTGTGTAACACTGGATTACAAGGATTGACTTGACACAACATTTATGGCACTGCACAGATGCTACACAATACCTCTGAGAAAGCAGCCAAGATAAAACTACTAGTAAAACCCATCCTTTCTCTAAAACAAATTTTTCTGGAATCTTTAGTTTTTCTACCCCTGCTATAGAGCAGTACACTATTACTACATCATTACATAAAAATGCCTAAATCTAAACCCACCGTCTTCTCATACTGCTCCATTTTAGTCCCTTTTACTCACATGACTTTTTCTTTTCTCACCACAAAAGGGCATTTGGCCACCTTTTAACTAACCATTCCATTTTTTCAAGGCCTCCCAAGAGAATTTTTCAGAATTGACTTTTAGCAAAACACAGCTGCACCAACACTAGAGTTGCACTACAAGATTCAAGAGTATGCAAGATTCAAACTTACTAACCTTTCATATTTTACGAATTACATTTATATGATTTTTCAATGCCTGTCTGAAAACCAAAAAAAATCCCTAACACCAGTGGCACCTACTGCAAATGCTTTAGTCTTTAATAAAATAAAGTGTTTTGAACAAAATATTTCAGGAAAACTAACACTGCTTTTATAAGAATCACTGGAAAATTTAAGAATAAGTAGCAAACAGGTATTTTACTTGATATCGCTGAGAAGAAAAGTTATTAGAGTGCCAAGACAGTCTACTTAAGTCAAATATAAAAATCAAGTCTATTTATTCATCTGACATTTTTATTATTGCTGCTTAGAAGTTCTCCTATTTATCATAGATTTTTTTCTAGACTTGTTAGCAGATCTACATGCAATCAAACTTTAATCTAAAAAAATCTGTGAAGTGCCACTTTAGCATTATCAACAGAACTGACCCATGACTGCTCAGATACCACGGTGCTAAGCCTGTTAGCAGTGGCTCAATACTAAATTAAACTTCCCCAAGGGAACATCTTACATACGCAAGACTGAAAAGCTGTTCAGTCATCATGCCTACAAAGTACATCAGCTCTCCTTCACAAACTCAGGCCTGAAGTACAGCCACGGAGTTTATTGAAAAAGAAATCCAAAACCAAACCAAACCACTCCTTTTAAAGTCCTCTCTGCTAGCCATAGTGTCATTCAGCAGAGGGAATTCAAGTTACTTCTTTCAACTTCAGTGATGCTATTCAGAACCTACACAGTCAGCAGTGAAACAACAGTTGGTTTTGTCTTTACAAAAAAACCCCGAAACATCTGATAAATGTACATAGAGGAGATACTCATAGGGTAACAACAGAGAAGAGGTAGAAAAAGAGTCCTGTAGTTTCCAGCTGAGGAAAACAAGGGGTAAAAAACCTCCATATTTGTCACAAATATATCAGAGGAAGAAAAAGTTCCACAGCATTTAAAGATGACCCTAGGATTGTATTCTTCTGAGAATCACAGCTGAATCCACTTTTCCAGTAGCTTGGTTCTTCCCAGAAATGTATCAACCCTGGGCTTTATTTCTGGGCTTCCTATCTGTTGTCCCATTCCTTCCTCTCCTACCCCCCCCAAATTCTGACTGAATTTCTTCCATAAATGTCTTACTATATTTTTTAAATTCCTACCTTACCAAACTTAGGCAATGTTATAAACTGTTGTGAACTTCAAGCTGACTCAAGCTTCAGTTCTTTGCCTTAAGTTTGCTTAAAAACATTCATTACCACAGACTTTGCAAATACTCACTAACTGACACAACCTGTTAATGGCTCAGAAGCCAAGGTTTTTATTGGCAGTTCGTGAGAAATGCTGTCCTTTAATCCAAAGCATTTAATGGGTTTCCAAAACTTCTTTAATGCAGTTAAGGATTATATCACTAGGATTTCTTCCTTAATTGTGGAAGGGCGTATCAATAGCAGGGCCAAATGACTGTCAAATTACAAGCGAGTCAGATATAGTCTCCAGCCTGTTTTGTACCACCAACACAGTTTTGCCCAAGCAGTTAAAGTGCTTAGTAGTATATAAAACATGGTCCTTATGGAAAAAGCCTAATAAAGTGTAACTACCAAATTAAAATTTTCAAGCTACACAAAATGTCAAAATTAAGAAGAACTGACACTCTGAAAATTACTTTAGTGGAAAGATGGGGGTTTTATTCTTAGACACACCTGAAACTTAAAAAAAAAAACCACAAACAATTCTCCACAGACTTTTGCGACTCAAATTATATATATAAGACCTGAATAGAAAGACAAGCCATAGTTTAAGCTTAGCCCTGGTTAAACTAATCTCATTATTACTAAAAACAGTATTTCATGCAGTAACCAAAATAATCTAGCTACATCATAGACCAAGTAGAATATATTGCTTCTAGTCCTGAACTTTCTCAGGATACTTGAACTGGTATACCGAAAGATTTATCTGTTACAGATTAAAAGATGTTGGTGCACATCCAAGACTTTCCCACTTCCATTCGGCACACAAAGGTAATCTCTGTAGCTGATTTTTCTGACACTGTTGGTGTCAAGATTACTTTAGGCCACTGCCAACTAAGAAACAGAGTAGCTCTTAAGGGATATTAAAAGCCCATCTCCAGGTCTGATCTCTAAAAGCAGTCACTTTAAGCAACTAAAACACAAAGATGTTGGAAGAAGGCAGCCTGTGACCACTGAACACTATCACTTGCCCTAAGCCCAATGGACAATGCATAGCACATTTTCTAGTGGCTGCATTTTAACTCCAAGTTACAAGACCCCTAAATTTGGAATAGTTAATTTGATTTAGACATATTTTTTTTCAAAGCTACAAACACACTATCCATTTCCAGTATTACATACTAATTCTAACTTCTAAACAATAACAAGGACCTTGAATAAGTTATTACCCTGCCATGGCCTCAACCTCTTTCATTTGCAGAACAAGGGCAATATTTACCAGCTTCACAAGAGCATAGCAAGTTAAATTCTTATGGTCTTCGGGAAAAAAAGAACATATTTACGTAATTTATATAATCATGTCGGCAATTAAAATTCTAAGTGTTTCAGGAGTTCCAACTTTTCTGTATTTTAATTAACATAGACCTGCAAGTCAAACGAGATGCTTATTTTCTAATGGTATCCTGCTCAGAGGTTCCAGCTGCATAACCTTTAAGCACAAGCACTTTTCACTCCTCTTTTTATGCCAATCCATGCCTCTCATCATTCCTTCCCCACCACTTCAATTTTTACTCCCCCATCCTCACAGTGCTCACTCCTCCAGCAGCTGAAGAGTTGGATCATGACAAGGACATCACACAGTAGCACCTTCTGTTTCTGCTGATTCTGGCAAAGAAATAGCATGTAGGAACCATAGAAACAGCCAGCCCCCTTTACCCCCATGGTCCTTCTGTAGGGAACACAGAAGAATAAATAAGCTTAGGAAAACAAAAAAACATACAGTCCAGAAGAAAACAAGGATGGAAAACTAGGAAATGTGTCACTAAATGAACTGGCTGCCAGTGAACAAAGAATAGTACAGTATAATTTTTCTCCCAATTACAACTTGACAAATACTACACAGAGAAGGGAGAACAGGCTTAGCAGGGAAGAGAAGGGGCACAGAAATCAAGAGCAAAATGCTTTCAAGAAGTCATATATTAGCTCAAACCACAAAAAATGTTTTTCTATTAAAACAATTTTTGGTCATCGCTTCACATAGTTAAACCAAAGTCTCTAGAATCACAGAATCAGGTTGGAAAAGACCTCCAAGATCACTGAGTCCAACCTACAGAATTTTATGCTCTACTATCATTCAGATTTAAAATATTTTAGGAGAGGATAAAATTTTCTTTAGTGAAACACAGCTAAACTCAGGCAGTAAAAATGGGGACGGAAATCAAAACAATTCTTCAAACTAAAGAAAAAAAACCAACCTGATGTTGAAAAATCTTATGCAAGTGTAAATTATGAATTACAGTAGAAGAACACTATTAAGCATACCTACAATTAAAAAAAAGCTATTTCTTCTGTAACACTGCCAGGTAAGCACCAATTCAGCACCCAGATTTAGGGAGAGGAGCACCTCTCTTACAAGGAAAGGCTGAGGGAGCCAGGACCTAATCAATGTGTATTGGTATCTGAAGAGAGGGTTCCAAGAGGATGAACCGGGCTCTGCTTGGTGGTGTCAAGCAATAGGACAAGAGGCAATGGACAGAAACTGATGTTCCACTTTAGCATGAGGAAGAACCTCTTTACTGCGCAGTGACCACACATGGAACAGATCACCGAAAGAGGGTGTGGAGTCCCCCTCCCTGGAGATATTCCAGAACCATCTGGACACAATCCTGTGCAATGTGCTCCAGGATGACCCTGCTTGAGCAGGGAGGTTGAACTGTGGTCCCTTCCAACCTGACCCATTCTGTGAGGAGGCAGAAGCAGAAAAAGAGAAATGGTTTGGCATTAAAAGGTGTATTTCTGCCTCATCTTGTTTCCTCAGAAATACCAGAATTACTCTCTTTTTTCTGGCACTGATTGACAGAAGACAGTTCCATATACTTTAAGAAATTAATAAACCCCACAGTTTAAGTGTTATTAATCTCACTCCCTTTAAGTTTCCCTTTCACTGTTAAGCCAGATGGCTTAGGTGATGAATATACTGAAGCTCTTGAGATATGCTCACCATAAACAATTTCCTCTTCAACTACTCAATTTTCATTCCTCCCTATTGTTAATCGTTTAACCAAATAAAAACAGAATTCTACTTCTACCACAGGAATGGTGAAAAAATACTACTTTTTAAAGTTTTTTTTTCTTCTCCACCAACAGAATCTATCTTCCTTTTTAGATCACAGAGTCAAGGAGACTTGCATATTCAAACTGGCCTCTAAACCATACCTGTGAGAGTTATTTCCAAAATGAAATCTTTCACTAAACTAACTGGCTTAAATAAGACTACCAAATACTTCTCAAGACCTATACATGAACTTCACAGTTTAAATCCTAGACCAGTTATTCCACTTGTGGGAAAAGCCCATCAGTAGGCTGTAACCCAGACCCTGTGAGTGCCTCTCAGTTTCTGCCACCTGTTAAAAACCAAACTGATTATCCAGATAATTGTCATGATAACAGTGAGATCATGATTTGGTAATGGAATAACTAGCTTTTTGTTCAGCTAATAACCAAAGTATTTAATATCCTCCCTGCTAAATAGTAAACAATTATTTAAGATGGTCTTCTGCGGCTATTTTTTTGTTTTATTGCAAAAAACCTGTTTAGGAGGTTCTTTACTCCAGTAATTTAGAACCAGTGTTAGATCAGTTCTGGCTGGAGAAAATGCACCAGAGGCACTAGTATTTAAGTGAAGTGAGTCAAAACAATTGAATAAGAGACAAGTTAAGATGGATGCACAATGTAACATGCTTCGGGTGATTCCTGTAGAATTCTGGGGCTTCTGTACTACATCTATAAAGTTCAAGAACTGGATATGAACCAGAACACAGATCATCCCAAGAAGACAGAATTTATCTATCTAAAACTAAGATCATTTAATACCTTTATCTGTGCTGTATACCTTTTCCTAGAAAACACTACTCATAGGAAAAACTTGCTAAGTCAACTCTGACAAAAATAGCTTATCAACATTACTTCTAGCATTATGTAATGGACTCATCATCCTATGCTCTGACAGATTATTTTAGAACTGGCTATACCTAAACATCCAGAAGAACATTCTTTGACTCACTAGATGTTTTTGTTTTATCTTAAGCTACCTACTATAAACACAACAATACATTCACCTCTTTTTTTCACCATAACTGTCAGCTCTCTCATCCTGTAAGAACATGGAAGAAATGTTGTTCTAAACTGGGAAAAAAGAATTGCTCTAATACCATAAGGGTTGAAACAAGATGTACTCCTTCATTAAAACTGAACTCCTTTAAGGAAAACATCCCCTGATTAATGACAATAAAGTGCATAGGAACTTAAATGCTGGCAGGATTTTTTTGTTAATGTATAGTTTTAGATTGGTTTTCAGACTAAAAGGCACCTAAGATCAGGTATTACCAGAACCAGTGTAATGATATAACTACAGTGGTGCTACACTTATTTGAGAAAACAAGCACCTTTACTGGTAGAGATAACATCCAGCACACCTTTTTTCCTCAGTATATGCATTTCCACATTGCAATGCATCATAGATAAATACTATTCAGGAAGCAATAAAGTAATGATCAACATGATTATACCATCAAAAGATGATAGGAAAGCTTTAGTTATAAATGAATGAAGGAAAAAATAATACATGAAAGTTAAGTTCATTAAAGGTCACTGACAGACACATGGGCATCACAGTTCAGTAACATTTATTTCCTTTTATGCATGTTAGTCTATCTCACCTGGCAGGTTTTTAGAACACAATTTTCACAGAAGACCCAACTACTGGCAGGATGAGCACACCTGTTGTGTGGAAGATGATCACTGTTCAAGATGATCTATACATCCAAAATAATTAGCAGTATTGTAACTATGGCATGAGTGACAATAACTTTTTTAAGTCTCAAATTCATTAATACCTTGTTCTCAAAATACGAGCTTTTTTTCCCCTCACAGTCTTGATGTGCTCCCAACCAAAACCAAAGCTTTATACATTTCAAAACATTTCTCCAAACGCACATCTATTAAAGTGTACATACAAAACCAGCCTGAGCATGGCACATTAGTTTCTGCTTCAACTCTATTTTTTTAAAGGAAAGGCTGCAATACCTTGCTTAAAAACAAAAGGAAACCCATTTTTGACTTCCAGGCCCTGTGAGGTCTAACACGGAATTTAAACTACTTCTATTTCTCCAGCTGTAAAACCAAAATATTGCTAGGCCTTCCTGCAGCCAGGGTACTGGATAATTTAGGCTAAAATAAATGTTTATTAAAAAAAGGGCGTTGATTTCTTGGCAGCAGTGAAAAGCAGGAGACACCCCTAGTGTCGACGTAAAATACTACAGGACTCCATACTGTATCTCCGGGTTAATTTTACGGCAGAAAAAGGGAAATTTAAACCCATCATGATTGAAAAAACAGAGCGATTCTCGCACACACACGCACACCTGGACACGCCGCACTCCCGCAGCCTCAAACCTCGGACACCCATCGTACGTGAAGTGTCAGCCTTCCGCCCCAGCCCAGTTACAGCGCACATTATCCAGCCCATTGGGCTACGTACATTACAGCTTTCCGGTCCGCACACGAACAGCACAGCGCTACTGCTGCTGCACCGGGGGCGGGGGGAGAACCCCGCGGAGCTGCGAAACAACCCCCGCACGGCGGCTCTGCCGAAATTGCCGGAGTTTCGTTTCGAAACGGCTCCGGGGGCCGATGGTGCCTCTGGGGAACAGACGAGGCGCAGCCCGGGGCACGCGAATCCCCGGACGGCAGGGAGGGCCGGGTGGGGGTGAGGTGAGAGGGTGCCGGGGGAGGGAAAGGACGAGC
>NW_008238439.1:1751599-1768439 GCF_000691975.1 Corvus brachyrhynchos
GCTGACCCGCGCACGGAGCGAGCGAAGGAGGGAGGGGGCGCAAGCAGCGCTGGCGCGGGGCGGAGCGGGCGGGGGCTCTCACATCCGGGTCCTCCGCCGCGCCGGGGCGTGGGGCGAGGCCGTGACGTCATCTGGGGAGGTGGAAGCGCAAAATGGCCGTGAGGCGATTGTCGAGTCGTGAGGGGCCGAAGAGATTTTGAGCCCAGTCGTCAACCCGGCATTGCCACTGTAACCTCTAAACTCCTAAACCACTAAATTACATCGCTCAGCGCAAAATCCAGGCGCCTCTTGAACACCTCCAGGGATGGTAACTCCACCACCTCCCTCGGCAGCCCACTCCAATGTCTGACCACCAGACCAGTGAAAAAACTTTTTGTTCTAATATCTAATCCCAATCTCCCCTGTCTCATCTTGAAGTCATTTTATGAGGTCCTCTCACTGCAGACAGGGTAGAAGAGGCCGGACTCCAGCTAGTTGGAGAGAGAGATAAGGTCCTCCCTGAGCTTCCTCCAGGCTAAACTTAGCCCAGGTCGTTCAGCCGCTCCTCATAGGCGCGTGGGGAAAAGACGATTTTTGGGGCTGCTGTGCTGCCAGCACGTCCCTTTTAGTAGGCCTTTTGTGTTGAATGTTACTACAAAACACAACTTTTTCTTTTTTCTTTTTGCTACTAAACCAGGACTGATTCAGGATGATGGCATACACTTTCTTCCTCCCTTTATGTATGATTTGACAGATCAACATGTGATTGTTTTCAGTGCTGGGCCTGGCCAAATGTGGTTGTGTGGCGGCAGTGAATGGCCTGAAAAGTCTTGAAAAGGGCTCCAAGGTTGTGGATTTCCTGACCTGTGCAGCAGATGTAAGTACAAAAATACCTCAATAAACCCGAGGTTTATTGCTACTACAGCTACTGGTGCTAACAAGTTATCTTTGCTCCTTCAGGTCTCTGCCCAGGGAAAGGTTCCCTCAGGGAAACTGCCAGAGCTGCTGGTCGTCCTTGTTCTCCCAAACACCCTCTGCTAAGGCTGGTCTCCCTCAGCTATAACGTCTATATATGCTATTATTACATAATTCTTTTATATATATTTATGTGTGTGTATGTATGTAGTTTTATAAGCTGTGCTGCTGGAGCCCTTGCTGCTCAAGCTTCCTCGTGTGACTTCTGCTTTCTGCAAAAGGGGAAAAAAAAAATCCATGCAGGGAGAAAGCTCTGTGCAAGGAGGCCTTTGGAAGCGTGGCTTTGAGAGGTGCCTGCTCTCCCTGTGTTCTGGCTGTTATTTTCCTCAGGTTTTTAATGTTGTATTGCAAGAGTCTATCCAGGCTTGAAGCTGCTTGGTAAAGAGTCACAGAGTATTTAGTGTTTGTTGGAAGGGACCTCTGGAGATCGTCTAGTCCAACCCCCATACTTAACAGATTCTTAGAGTATGGTGTTTCAGTACTGTTAATCGTTAATTATGCAAAACTAAAGGAATTGTGCAGTGATGAGATAATCCTTAAAAGTGTATGCATGTATCTTTGTGGTTTCATGCCAGCTTTGTACCCTGCATAGTCTACAAAATAAAATGACTGAGCTGAATGCAAACTCAGATGAAAGATGTAGTCTCAGTAACCCCTTTGAGACAAGATTTAGGGCACTGCAACTACTTGCATAAGTAAGGCTGACCCTCGGGGAGTGATCTCTATATATTGTGAAGTTTTAAGTAGGCCAGATGACACCTTTAAAAACCTCTGTAAAGGGTAAGATAAAATAGGTAATAAAGAGGGTGTGATTTCACATTTCCTTTGCTGTTTTTGCCTTTCTGTCCTCTCTTTGATAAATGGGTTTATTTTGGAGCACCATGACACAGCGCATAACACTGTAACAAATTAGGTGGTGCTGTGAAAATAATAATTATGTATTGTTGTGTTAATACTGCCAAAGAGAAGACTCGGTACCATGTTGATGTTGTTTTTCAGGCGTTTGTTACTTGGCTCACAATAGCTAGACACTTTGCCAGGGAAATGCAAATTAATTCTGCCAAGTTCAAGGTGAATGGTGAGCTAATTCGTGGGGGAAGGGAAGACTGGATTAATGCTTTAAAACCAGGCTAATTTTTTAGGACCGTAGCTGAGAGCCTGAGCTTTCCAGTCTAAAATGGTAATTTCCTCTCCCTTCAGCTCCTTCTGGAAAAGGTACTGCCTCTTCACTATTTTTGGGAGCCTAAGCTGATCAAAGATTAGCAAAGGTTACCTTAAGAGTTCATAGAGAAACCTGGAATCTTGAAATTAAATGCACAAATGCTAAGAGGAATGGGAATCTCCCATAGGGAAGCCTGCTTAGGGACCTAAATAAATGAAGGGTGACTGTGCAGTTCAAGAACACATCAAAAAGTTGTTCTGTTCTAGAAGACTGAAGCAAAGCAGAACAATAACCGTGCAGTTCTTAGAAACTGTTAATGACTGACGAATGTTCTGTTGCCAAACTGATATGCAGCAAGGGGGAAGCTTGAACAGGAAGAACCAAGAGTGGATCAGGGAGATGGCACAGAAAAGTCTGGCAAAACCAACTAAATAAAGGTGGTGGTGATAAGTGAAACTGAATAGTGGCAATTTGCTCCCGAAGAAAACAAAACAAGCACTAGAACATAAGTGTAAGCTTTGAGTTAATAACAAATCAGCAAAACAGGCTGGTGAGAACCTGAGCCTGGCCACAGTGGGAGGTTATATATCAGAATATGATCTAGTCCAGGGAAGGAATTTTCTGCCTGTTTTTATTAACAGATACAGATGGTTAGGATGTCTCTTCTTTTGAGGGGAAAAAACCCTAATTGATAGGATGTCTAGGAATAAAATATTCCCAGATTTCACTCAAAGTTAGCATTAAAACTGACTGGCCTCTAGCCAAAAAATAATAACTTGAGACCTCCAAAAGAAAAAGGAATTCTTATGTAAAACAGTCCTGCTCCTTGCATCTCTGTCATTGCAGCTGTATCTAGCAGATGCAAATCTGGAGTAAAATCAGCTAAATTAAATTGAAGGAGGCTAGAATTTCTATTGCATAATGTAATGAGACTAAAATAAACAGAAATAAGGAACATAATACCTTATTTGTTACCTTTTTAAGTTCCAAGTAGAGAGAGCCAAGAACTTAGGAAAATACAATATTAATCTTGTAATGCAGTTATGTCACTGATAATAGTTTTGAACCTCTAGATGCAGTACAAAGAAGAACTAGTGCAGTTTTAATTCCCTTTTCTTTTGTTTGAATCTGTCCAAGTTGCTTTTTTTTAATATCTAACTTCTAAAAGAAGTTAAAAATGAAGCATGGCATTTATTAGTGTGTAGGTGAGAGTCTGTAGAAAACCATGACTTGCATTCAACACTTTGCATTATGTTACCTATATTTCTGACTTTTTTTGCAAATATTGATGTGATTTTTTTTAGAGTAAGTTTCAGACAATGCTTTGTCATTTTCTGCTGTTAGTAAAGCTCATAATTGCAGCATAATTGCAGCCATTCAAACTAGGATCATAGCATCATGGAATCATTTGGATTGGAAGGGACCTTTAAGGGCCACTTAGTCCAGCCATGGGCCATCTATGTCCACTGTAAGCAGGGACGTCTTCAACTAGACCAGGTTGTTCAGGGCCTGGTCCAATCTGACTTTGAGTATTCCCAGGGATGGGCCCTCCACCACCCCTCTGGGCCACCTACTCCAGGGTTTTACCATCCTCACTGTAAAAAACATCTGTGTCTCCATGTAAATGGAAACTGATTAAGCTACAGGTAAATAAATATGTAAACTCTGTACCTGTTTGGGATCTTCAGTGTTACTAACCATTATGATGTGGCTTGCACAGTGCTTGACCTAATGCCTGGAAAAACAGTTTCTGTGCTCCTGCTTATGTGTCTGGACTCTAGCTCATTTCACAGCATGTTTCTTTGAAAGTGCTATTTGTGATGCAGTAACTGTCTCAAAGTTTTGAGGTTTTTTTTAATACAGCATGTGTCTTTGATGTCCTGAGCATATCCTTCTTTGTCTTGCCTTGCACTAGTCTTCATATTAACAATCCTGACTCACAAACCTTGCTGGATGCAATTTGTAAGAAGCATTCCCCTCTCTGTTAACCCAGGGTTAGGGCTGCCACCTAATTAAATAATCTTCTGTCCTGACCCTTAACAGGCTGTAAGCAGCTTTTCCCAGAAAGGCAGGTAAACTCTTGGGACAGTGCAATAAAGCTTGAAAATACGCTATTTTTAAGCATGTTTGTGTGTTCATATGTGCTCTAGTAGTGTTTTATAAAAATCAATAAACTCTTATTCTTCTGTAATTCTGTAGAAGGAAGAAAGGAAAGCAACCTTTTATGAACTGGCTTGGAGAGAAAGTGCTTTCAGTTACAGCAGGCAAGGGAGGCTGTACTTTATCAGCAAAAGAGGAAGCCTTTTCAGATAGAAATGAAAACTGTCCTTTCTCAGCATGTTTGAATTGCCCTGTTAGTGCAGGTAGGTCCTGAACTCTTCATATCTGTAAAACCAATGCACCATATTGATTCATTGTTTCAATTGTAATAAAAAAATAATAAGCAAATCTAAAGATACAATACTGACTAGAACTGACAAATGGTTGGAAAGAGAATGTGTCTCTTATTGTATCTCTCTTAGTCCTACATCTGTCTTTTCAGTTGAAAGAAATCAAAGGGAATCTGTCCTTATTTTCTCACGTATCTGTGAGACCATGTATAAATTGCCAAGGCTTGGGAGGAAAGGGAGATGATACTTTTCAGATCCATTAAGGCACAGCTGAAAAAACTGATCTAATGAAAGACCAGAAGAATGATGTGGGCCACAGGAGCCTTGTGAAGCTGTAAATAATAGGGTGAGTTTTAGTTAACCATTGGTTTATTTTGCGTCACTGTGGGATGCTGGATTTCAAACTGCTAGAAGAGGTACAGATGTACAGTTGTCTCTTGCATATGTGCATTTACTGAAACAGTGTTTGTAAATGCTTCTGATCTGTGGATCTTGGTGCCCAAGGTGCTGTGAATTAAATGATTGTAGGATTATTTCTTTTCAGCTCTTGTTGGTCATTAACAGCCCCAAAGACTTGAAGCCACAAACTGAAAATCCTTACAAGAAACCTTTTGGGTTTTTCTTAACTGCATTATGAAGAGAGGCCTTCTGATTTCCTAAACTTACTGCCAGTTCTGACTAGGATAAACTGGGAATAAAAATGCTTTCTTTGTCTTTGTCATTGTGCCTATAATAATCACATTACCAGATAGCTCTCTGCAGAACAATACGGAAACAATTTGCAAGAAAGCTTGAGACTAGGAGGTTGTATTTTTCTTGAGACTCTGCAGTTAGCATAATACTTTCATGTAGAGATCTTGTTTGCCTAGCAGTTTTTAAGAATTCCTGATGGCATCCAGCTGTAGCTGGGGTTGGTATAATTGGCTGCTTTTTTTCTGAAGACATTTCTTCTGGGGAGCTGTTATGGGTTGACTGCTCAAAGACCTTGCAACAAATGGAGGCAAGTGCTAGAGTACAGTGTTTGATTTTTTTTTTTTTTTTCCCCACTTATGTGCTTGTATACCACCTTTGCAAAGGCTTATTTATTTTGCTTAATTCTGCTAGAGATACACATGTATCACTCTGACTGGCAAAGTTCTTATCTTCCTGCAGTAGCTGATAAGGCTGTAGAGACTGGCCTGCACGGGTTGTTAATGAGCTATTAGTGTATGTAACTCCAATATTGTAGAAACAATCTCTTCAATTACTGTTTTATCACTGGTCATGTATTGGCTGACTGGTTCAGGTTTGGGCCAGTGCAAATGTTGAAAGTGATGACTCAGGCAGCAAACTAGACTAATGATTTAATGGCAAAACAACAATCTAAACTAAAACTATGCCAAAAGGTTTTTATTTGTTCATTGTCTTTCTTGTAGCAGAGAAAAAAGGAGGAAATTGCTTGGTTGCTGATCCTCTAACAGTTTGAGTTGGGGACAAATTTTGAATACCAGTTAGTAACCTGACTGTTTCAAAACAAATCAGAATACATGTTGTTCTGTGGAGTACCTTTTAACATATCAGTATGTGTTGTGGGGAATTAATTAGTGCAAGGTTCTGTGTCTATTAACCTCTTTTTGTTGTCATGGAGGGGAAAAACAATTGCATTAAGAAATGCTGTCTGTGGTGTGATATGTTAAATTGCATCTAGGTTAGTTGTACATTTTTGTACAGCTTTTACTGCTACGATCTGTGCTCATGTAATCTGTTTTCATTTGCAGTGCAGTCAGCAGTATGAAAAATTAAGTAGCATGTTAGAGCTTTCAAGGAAAACATGATGCAGCATGATCACGTATATTAATGTAAACGTTCAGAGCCCTTTAGCTGAAGCAATGAAACCACACTGAGGGAGTCACTGGTATGTGGAATTCTCTCCTCAGAGCTGCTGTTCTGTGCAGAGACTCTTGGGAGTGCAGATTGAGGACTGTGTGGTTTGTCATTGAGGGAGTATAACCCCATTCGCCATTTAGATATGTTTGCCACAGGATGGGATTTTTTTCTTTCCCAGAGAATTCAGAAGGTGGTATCATTTTCTCAAGGTGCAAAGCACCTGGTCTATCAGCCATGCCTGTTGTCAGTGTTTGGATCAACACTGGATACCGACTTTTTCTTATCATGGTAGTATTCAGGTATTTTGCACCTGCAGCACAGGACTAGAAAATCACCTCAGCTCTTTAGTGGTGGGTGGAAGTTTCAGTGGAAAGTGAAATTACACTCAAGATGCTGGGTGGGGACTCTGTGTTTTGTTCACATAAAACAGCTTCCAGAATCCCAAGCGTTTAGACTTCCTAGGTTTTATGCTTGGTCTTTGCACTTGTAGCATAGTATGGTTACCCAAGGAGTCATAAATAGGTTTAGCTTCCTGTGATCCTCTTCCTCCTTAGAGGTAGATGACAGACTGCAACTTTTTTGCAGTGTGTGTCACTAAAGCTACTGGGAGCTCTTGCTTTGCACTGAAGTTAAAGAATCTATTACAGGAATTAAAAATTGGCTGGACTTGCTGTTGATCTCTGTTAATCCGAAGATTTTGAGTGATTTAAGTCTTTGGACTTCATCTTGCAGAAGACTGACTAATTAAAAGGGGCACTTGCCAGGGATGGTGTGCAGCATATTACACTGGTACAGTGTTAAGTCATGGTGCTTTTGCCTCCTACTTATATGGCAAAGTACCATCAAGTTTCTGGTGTGGAACTGGTTTATAACTTCAGTAGATTTAATATCATCTTCTGATCCATCATGCTGTTCCTGAACTCTCCCTCAAGAAAAAAGTAGAAATTTTCCTTTTCTGAAAGGACCTGCAATGTTTCCAGAGGAGATTTCAAAAATCAGAATAAAGACACTTTCTCTTTTTTTCCTATCAAAAGTCCTGCTGATTCTGTCTCCCTGCAGACAAAATGTATGCATAATGACAGTGAGGTTCCTAAGTAAATACCATGAAATTTTGTGTGTCTTAGTCATACAGTGCTATTTTTCTTTCCTCTGTCAATAGGGAAGAATACTGCTCTCTGAAAATTGTGCTTTTTTTTTTTTTTTTTTTTTTTAGCCTGCTTTGCACACTGAAAATAGTTCAGATTTTGTACTGTAAAGCACCACCACTAGAATTTTGCTGAAGCCCAAACAATTTTCCACTGGATGATAATATCCTTAAATTTATTGTCCCTAGTTTATGCAGCATGTGTTGTACAAGAGATACTCCAGGCTGTCCTCAATGTGAAATCTAGTTTCAAAAAACCCACTTCTGTAGGCCTTGTCTGTGGCAGGAACAATAAGGCCAGTAATGATTCTAATGCTTTTCAGCTGGTGGGGAATGCAACAGAACATTTTGTGACTTTGGATCATGTGTTTATGCATAAATAACCAAAAAGAGGCTTAAGAGAACAGTATCAGAAAAAAAATAGTGCCAATTATTAGTTATCAGGGTAGTACTAATGAGATGAGACTGTGTTGAAAAAAATTTTATAGTCTTGTAAAGAACTTCAACTTTGTCTTTTTCCATTCAGTTGAAGTTGTCATATGACCCTTTCTGCAGATTTAGGAACAGCTGGTAAATTTGCAGAGGAGAGTTAATGCCCAGGGAAGTAAGGTATGCACTTGAACCGCACAATGCCATGAGAGCTTTGTGCTGCATGTAAATCTCGGTATTAAAAAAATATGGAAACTTGTTCAATGTTGCAGTAAGCATGTTACTAATGCTATGACTGCATGGGTTAAAACTGACAAAGATTTACCGACGTGTATCCAGTTCTGTTGAATCTGCTGGGACCCAGTATTACCGGGGTAAGTGCAGCCTGTGGAGTTGCAGTCAGTGTCTTTTTCCTGTTATAGCTCACACCAATTTTGGACTAGAAGAAACAACACTATAGTGGCTTTTTGGTCAACATAATTTGCAGTTTTCTAGCTGACTTATGCTCACAGGAGTATTTTGCTACCTTCCCAGAGCTAAATGTGTAGGATGTGTCTGGGAAATGTTTATGTTATGTCCCTCTTGCAAATAGAAACCATTCTGAGCACCACCCTCATGGCACAGTGAGGCAACATGCTACTTCCCGATTCTGACATCCGTAGCAAAGAATAAACACAGGTTATCAATACTCTCTTGTCCTGCTGCATATGACCTCTCCAGCTCTAGCAGTACTTAAACTCAGGAGCAAGCAGCTGAAAGCTTTCATTCTCTGCATCCTGTAATCATTCTCGGGGATGGAAGGGACTAATTAATGCCTGAATACCAGGGAATACATACCCACTCTGATCAAATGCAGCAGCAGTTAGCACTGGATTTAGCTTAAGGTCAGGGAAGAGAGAAGGGATGCTGTTAGGGTGAAGGAGTAGTCTGTAATCTTCTTGGTAGTGAAAGCCAATCTCCCTCTCCTGACCAAGTCAGTCTATATGGGTAGCACACCAGATATGCCCACATCTGGTACAGTGAGAGAATTTGTCTGGCATGTATGGAGGATTCTACTTTTTCTCACACATGTAAATGGAGATCTACATTTCATGTTGAACAACCTGCAGCCCTTCTTGTGTGGGCTGTTAGCTTTTTTTTTAAGCACTGCTGTTCTGAGTGCAATAAATAGAGCATATTTTAGATTAATTCTCCAGAGAAACAATTTTCAGTATAACCTGGTTTTCAACACTCAAAAGCCTTTGGATATAGCCTAAAGCTGTTGTAAACACTGGGAGGTAAGAGCCTTTGAAATAGCTGGGTGGAGTAAGCAGTGTTTTAAAAACAAAACAAAAAACTTCCCCAGATATGAGCTGTGTTGCAAATTTCTGCAAATTTCTGAGTGACCCTGCAAATGGACTTTTTAAAGAGGAAATGCTGCTACACGATCAAGGTCCCCGAAGGTGCTAAAAAAGAGCAGCAAATGTATAAAGCCAGTAAAGCTTGAGGTATTAAGATAAAAAACATCCATCATTGAAGCAGTCAGGGCTCCCCTTTTAACAGTATATCTTGATGTTACAGTGTTCAATTATGTACCTAGTTTGTATAATCATTAAGGAAGAACTAGCCTCACAGTGTAAATCCTTTAGTTTATTGGTATTTTAGTAACATACAGTACACATTTTACTGCTCAAATGGTTAATTTGTTTGTGATGATGGTTGTTTATGTTGTTCTGAGCCTGTGGGTGTTCACTCTGACTGAATGCATACATGTGTAGATGTATGTTGTAGAACATGATGAAAGCTTGAAGTACTCAGTTCTTGGCATCATAGTAGCCTAAGTATTTGCTCAAGATCTACATTCATGAGTAGCCAGCTTTGAGGCTTCTCCTGCATATCTCATGACAGTTTTGGGATACTTATATTTTGAGAGAGTTTGGACTGGAGTAACTCTGCAGATAACTTCCAGTTAAGGTATACCAGCTTCTCAGGGATTGTCTAGTTTCACTGAGCAGTGAGGCTGAGCTGGAAGCATGCTGCATTCCTGAGCAGACCAGTGAAAAGCTGTTGCTGTGGGCAGCCCCTCTTGCTCACTCCCTTAGAGCTAATGTATAGGCTCTGCAGCATCCTTAATTGTCCCCAGGTGGTGTGTGGTCCTGTTCAGAAATCACACCTTGGTCAATTGTATCCTCAACTGTAGTCAAGTGCTCTGGCCTGCAGCTGTTGTGATGAAGACCAGAGAACAGGTCCAGACATTTTATCTGCACAAGGTTTAGCTTGCACCCTGATACTGCTCGTCTGGTTTATGGGATCACTAAGTACTGGAATATTAAGTTTCTTGTGGAGCTTGGGATGCCAAATCTTGATCAGGACCACAGTGATTTTTTTGCTGCAACTATTAAGCATCAGTGAGGTTGATAAGTGATAATCCTGATACCTACGACAAGTGTTCTAGTGCACATGCTTTTCTGGATATCATTTTGGGAACACCTCCACTAATACTCAGTTTACACCACTGAGCTGAAATAGAGGGTTTTTAACACCAGATTTGTCATTCATTTTCTATGCGACCGTACACATGAGGTATCTCAGGTGGACATGTAGACTTTAGGCCCTCTTTTGAAATGTCCTCTTTGAAGGGCAATAGGTGGAGGATTCAGAAATTCTTACACAAATGCATAGTGTATTTATATGTGCATTGTTATTTACATAGCATAATCCATATTTAACTTACCGAAAAGTACATGATATTAAAATATGGTAAATTCAACCTTGCTTGACCTGTCCAGCCTAAATACTTTTTTGTAGAGGAAAAATGGAAAGAACAAAAGGATTCTTACTGACTTATAAAAGTTTCAAAATGTAATGTCATCAGTGTTAGATAAACTTTTGTATCTGCATAGAAGAGATAAACAGACAAGCTCACTAATGAAATTTCAGGTATTAAAAGCAGGACAAATCTTAAAAGCTGCTTTTTTCTTTTTTTGTTGTTGTTTGTTTTGGGTTTGTTTTGGTTTTTTGTTTGCTTTTCTTGTTTTTGTGCGGGGGTTTCTTGTTCGGTTTGGTTTTGGTTTGGTGGGGTTTTTTTTGGTTTTTTTGGTGCTACAGCCTAAATTGACTGTGATTCCAGTAAAGGTATTCAACTAAACTCTCTACTGTTTTATGTATAATTGAAAACAGGATCTTTAAGACTGTATCATAAAGGTTGGAAACAAAAATATTAAAGGTATTGATAAAAAAAAAAACCACAACAAACAAAACACTTTGAAATTGCTTTGCTGCACAATAGTCAATTTACCAGGCTCTCAGCACAGCCAGTAGCTCTAGTGTCTGTGTTTGGGGATGTCTGGTCCCTTGCTTTGGATTATCTTGTAAACGTATGTTTTGTGAATTAATAGTAACACATGGCTTTTAATGATAAAAGGACATTTAGTTTGACTTAATTATCTAGTTACTGCCTTTTGCAATAACACACTGCTTCCTGTAGCTAAACAATTGAAACGAAGATAACTTATATAGATACGTAAATGTTTATCACTTAAAATTCCCTTGATAGAAGATGTTTAAGCTGTAAACCTTGGTGTTTGAGAAGGTATTTTAAAATTTGGATGGTTTCTGAAGAGATAATCAGATTCTAAGCCAAGTTTCTTCCCTCGAATACCTGCATTGTCTTCAGTAATAAATTTGCATGCAAACTGGAGGAAGGCATTTGGCCTATTCTTAGAGCAAGTCAAAATTATGCTCTGCTTCTTGATGATCAGCTGTACATCTTCCCTTTATATCTTGTGTATCAACAAGTGCAGGGCACTGAAGAAACTCTTTGCCTTGGAGAAACTTACAGCCTATATGTAAAGAATAACTAAGTGTTATTCTATGAGTTTATTAGGGTTAGGAACTCGCTATTCCTTACCAGTAGGTTGTAGTGTGTGGGTAGATAGCAGGTGTGTGCATTGGCTCCTGCCATGCTGCTGGAAAAGGAACTATACCATTGGTTTTGCCCTTCTTACTGCAAGTTTCCCACCTGTGATCTGCTTGTATGAACCTGCATGTCTCTGCTTCCTAACTCAGTTCTTAAAATATTATCTCTCATAGCTTAAACACTTCATGTAGCTGAACTTTTTGTAAAGTTAATTTATCAAGCAGTTGGGCTGGGGAGAGAATACACATGTAGTTATGTTGGCAGACTGGAGAATGAATAAAAATTTCAGTCAAAAAAAAGAGCTGTATTAGGTGACTGGGACTAGAAGCCTCTTTACTTGCCCAGTGTCACCAAAGCACCATTTCTAACCACCAGTCAGTCATTGGTGTCCATTGGGTGGATAAAGCTTGATTTTGTTATCACACTTGAGACCAGGGCTGGATCTGGGTCAGGCTGAGAGTCAGAGGACTGTAGTGCATATGGATATGCAAGAGCTGGCAACAGATGGTATCATAGTGGGAAGAAAGAGACAGCTCATCAGCTGGCAATGTTTCTGCTGCATTTTGTCAATTATTTCTTTTTCTTCAGGGAAGAATTCAGTGTTTGGTTAAGTTTTGTTGTTAGTTTTTATAGTTATTGATCCTAAGAAATCGTCCGCTCTGAACTTAGTATTCCTTTATTTTAAGGCCATTTGATATCCTAAGTAATATGATTAGTGCTCACATTTAAGACTGTATTTTCTTAGTTAAAAAAAAAGCGCCCAAGTTACATGTAAATATTGTGGCAAAGGGTTCCCCAAAACCCTGAGCAGAATATTCATCTTTGTGGCAGATGGTTCTACAGTAATTGCTGATTCATAGTCTTTTGAAAAAGGAAGTAAGCTACTAATGAGTTTATGGACTAAGCATTTTGACTAAATTAACTTCTTTTTATCAGCATATTGCATTTGCAGTAAGCTTAGAGTTAGAAAATACTGCTTATATTTTACAAGTAGGATTGACTTAATTTAGTGATTGCATGGAAGAAAAGGACTCATACATTAGTTTTTCATTCAGTAATATATCTTAGGTTTTCTTAAACAAGAAGATAGTTTTATTAATCATTCCTGTTTTTCTTAAGCAAAACCCTAAAATGTTTAAAACCAAGCATTAGCTTATTTTGTAGGGCATTTACAGTGGGGTTTTCAGAAGAGGTGGGTTTCTCATCGACTAATTTTTTTTTTTTTTAATTTTTGCTATAGATTTAAATTATTATTAACTTGTGGACGAATAATAGTGCTTCTTAAGCTTTAAAATTTTAATTTGTTTTTACATCTATTTAATGAAAAAAATATGAGTAGCTGCCTGTGAGAAGGATGACTGCTTTCTTGAAAGGATAATTTAACTAATTATATATAAACATTTATTCCATGCTTATCACCATAGTAACTGAGGCCTCAAGTCAGTGTGCTTTGCTGAGCAGGGTTGCAAATGCTGTAGTGAGCCAAGGCCTGAACTTCTGTATGAAAATACAGTTTCACATTTTGTTGAGGCACAGCTAATCCCTGCTACACCTTTTTGGCCTCATGTCGCTATTTGTATTCCCGGGGCTGCAAGCATGGAAGAAACCTGGGACTTAATGTGTCTGAAAATTAACCTCCCTGAAAATTAGTGTGCACCAAATCATCCTTCTGATCTGCTCAAGCATGTGACTGTATGACCACTAGTGAGCCACTGGGGAGAGTCAGGAACATGTGATTGTGATAAGTGTGGGGAGAGACAGCTAAAAATTAATCTGATTACAAAGCTGCTCTGGAAGCCACTTGTTTAGGGCTTGACTATGCTGTAGCTGAAATTGTTGAAAAATTGTTGGGTTGGGAATTTAGCCAGTTTAAGTGAGGAAATTATCTAACCAATATTAATTTTGAAGTGCTTAGTGTGACTTTAGAAGTATATCCCTGAGCCAAGTATCTACTTGGTCCTGTTCTGAGAATGGAAGATGCTATCAGGATTGACTTTTGGTGTCTCTTCCCGTATGCTGACCTCTGACAACTGGCCACAGAATTTTATCTGAATGTTCACTTCAGGGATTGTTACAATTAAGTTACTGCATCTCTTTATTTTCATCTTCTTTTTATCTGTACCTAGACAATTGCTGTCAGAGAAACCTCATCTTTTTACTTCAGCTTTCATTTTGACAGCAGCAAGGGTAGTACTAGCTATTTCTGCAGGCTGTTTGTAAGTAAATCTCAGATGTATTCATGTTTCAGATGCTCCTTCTGCCTTATAAAACATGGCAATAGTATGTGTTTTATGACTATAAAGCTTTAGAAACTCAGACTTTAAAACTCTGAAAGACTTTAAAACATTTATCCTAAAAAACTTGATGAAGGCTTTTACTTTTTATCTGCTACATTAACCAGGCCGTCATTTTGAGCCTTTAAAATTACAGTGCCATTTTATTTTCCAGTGCGCTTTAGATCATCACTTCACCATCCAAGGTCCTGATTCCACAGAGACTTGCACACTTGTTTAACAACGCATGTTTCAAACAATACTACTGATTTATTACTCTTCATTTACTGTTACCTGATTTGAAGACAATCAAACAAATCAGGGACATCGGCATTAATTCTGCAGTATTTGCAAACAGAGAAATTATTTGCAGGTGTAGCACAGCACTGCAGTTAATCACACTTGCAAACTGCAGTATGAAGTGTGATCTTGTATAGCCATTTATAGCCTGAGTTTTCAAGAGCTGTAACTCTGCTTTTGGCTTGGCTACCTTCCATGGCTGTTGTAGATTACATCTGCAATCAAGTTGTTGCCAAACTTCCACTCAGTGTTAAGGTCATGTTTACTACTGCGCAGCTGCATAGTGAAGAGTTGCAGTAAAAGCAAAATAAACTTAAGACTATTTGAAGAGCAGCTCTCTATGGGATTGGAGAGCAAGTGGATGTTGGGCAGAAGCTCAAATTGACTGTGGACGAAAGCAGAATATTTTTGGCAGCATTTAAATTTTACTGTTTCATTATAGCTGATGTGTCCTTGACTGCAGCTCTAATAAAAACAACTTGTGCGTGTTCTGAGTACTGTTTAAAAAGAACATAGATGTAAGAAAACTGGAGTCTGTAGCTCTCCATATGTGGTGTTGGAATGGTGCAAGGTTTTCATCTATTAGCCAGAGTGAGTAGCCTTCTAAAAACCCTAAAAAGAACCTAAAACCATTAAATTTCTGGCACTGCTCATGAAAAGAATGCTGTTGGAACACTTAAGGTCCTGTTACTTTTACAGGGAATGGCTACAAAGGCTAAATGTGGTCCTCCCAGATGAAGGGTTAAAGTATACTACAAATGAGCTGCAATGGAGCTTTAATTATGACTTAACTGTTTTGGATTAGACACCCACACCCATATTCCCCTTTTGTGTTTTAAAATCTTGTAGATGGATGCATTTTTGCTGGTGTGAATGCCAGTAACTCTTTGAGCTTAAAAAAAAATGCAAAATCCAAAAACCACGGCTGGGGAGGGACTATTACTGCCACTGACATTCTGACACACATCTTTTAGCTAGCTTTAAGTAACGAGGTGTATGCAGTAACGATCAGCTGCACTTGACAAGCAAAATTCTCCACAATACTAAGTTTCCTGTGTGAAAACAGACCACAGAGCAGAGGAGAAGTATTTTTGTATTATCCTTACATGAGGAAAGAGACAGGTTTATATCTTTTGTTAAACACCAAAAATCCATAGAGGAGCAACACCTTATTGTCCCACCTGTATAAAAGCTTCAGCTGGAATTCTCAACTTTTTAAAGAGTCAGTCAATCAAACGTAGAATACTAGTGTGCAGGAAACCTGTAGATACAAAAATGCTGCTAGCGAGGACTTTCTTGCTATTTTCTAAGTCCGTGAGAGACTTTTCTCTCTCACAGAAGAGGTAGCAGAGTATGTAAACAACAAAGTCACCTGCAACCTTGAAAAATCTTGTTTATGGTATAGTAGAAAAATATTTTGACAATGGATCTTTTGGGATTTTAGCCAATCACCCCAAGGGGTGGCTGATCCTTTGTCCAATTAGACTATGAACAAAAAAGTCTATAAAAGAGTTTGTAAAATAAATCAATCAATCTTGCTGCACAATTCCTGCCTGCTGGATCTTCTCTCCTCCTCCTCCTCCCTATGGCTGCAGGACATGATGATACACCCTAAGGCCCAGGCCTGCGTTAATATTTGGTGACCCTGACATGATCTGCACTCTCTGATGTGTCCTGCTGCTGCGAGGCAAGCCGAATTTCTCTAGAGGTACGCTGTTCCCCTTCCCCCCCAGGACCGGGAGGTCCGACGTGACTGAGAAATGGCGAACAGCGGCTCACAAACCGGCACTGTGGTAATGGTCTGGAAAGGTGTGTTTAGCAAAATGCACACCTCCATTTCTGAAAACTCAGTTCGGGAATTATTAGATTGGGCTACCTTAAAAGGGATTTCCATGGACAGAGATACTGCCCTGGACTTTGCCTTATGGCAGGAACTTGGCTGTGCTGTCCGGCACGAACTCCCGTGTGGGGACCCAGCAGCATTACAATTATACCAGACCTGGCGTTCGTTATTTATTCTGCTGACAGACCTTGACTGTACCAGCTGAGGTGGCTCGCCTATTTCGGTGATGAGTGATGGAGGAATGTCCAAGGGGGCAAGTGATGGTGAATCCAAAAAAACACCCTCGGCTCCACAGACAGAGCCTGCGCTGCCTTGCCCTGCACAGTCGCAGGACTCCGCGGCCCCCAGGGACCCCGCGCTGGCAGAGGCGGGGATGTCGGGGCAGCGGGAGGGCGCACAGTATACCTTGCTGCTCAGCTCGGCAGCGGCCACTGCTTATCCAGGGCCGCAAATTAGCGGCTTAGCGAATTGGACCCCCGTGGCGGCTCCTAGCCCCTTTGCCTATGCACCAACAGAGCCAAAATCGCCTGGATCTAACTTCTTAGCCGGCGTAGCGCCAGGCGTGACTGCACCGAGACCGC
>NW_008238439.1:1769262-1770846 GCF_000691975.1 Corvus brachyrhynchos
GGTCGGGATCGGCCGAGACGGCATCCCGTAAATAGGCTGCTGTTCAAACTGCAGCGCACCCAGCTGTAGTCTGTGCTGTCTGTTCTGCCGCTAGCCAACCTAGCCAAAGTGCCCCTCTCCACCCACCTCTGTTCACTCACAGCGTCTCTGAGTTGCCTTTGCCTGATGATTCCTCGCCAGAAAGTGAGGTAGATGAGGTTCTGGCCCCGGGGTGTAAAGCTGCCATAGCCGGGCGGCAATGGAAAGGCTGCTGCGGTCTCGCCCCTGGACCTTTCTGGACTGCACGGTAACAGTGTGTCCGACCCACTACAATCGCTTCTTAGAGTCAGTTAAGATGCGAGTGTTGGAGGAGGGAGATTGGAAATTAATGGAAACACTTGGAATGCCAAATAGATTTGAGGATTCTGGGGATAATCAGGAAGCTGTTACACTCCAGCTACAGGCTGTGCCAGAAGTTCAGGATGGTAGTGATTCCCCAAAAGGGGAGATCCAAGCTTTCCCAGTGTATAAGGCTCTCCCAAATTCAGGGGAGCATGACAAACACGAGGTGATTGCTTGGAAGGTTGCCCAGGATCTGCAATCCAAGGTGGCACAACATGGGCTAGGTTCTGCTGAGGTTATGCAGATAATAAGGGTGATAAATACAGATTTACTTGCTCCGTTTGATATCAGACACTGAGGTCAAATTCTATTTCAACCTGTACAATTTACAGTTTTTGAGAAAACCTGGAGAAAGCTGGCCGACAAGGCTGCATTAGGGACTATGCAGCTCCCAGCTGCTGATCCTAGATGGACAGCGGGAACGGATGCTCTTACGGGAACTGGTCCCTTCTCTGATCCCAGCCTACAGGGTACCTTGTCCTCTAGCATCCTGCAGCAAGCTCAACAGGTCAGCATGGCTGCCCTGTTGAAAACCATAGAGTTGTCAGCACCCAGAAAGCGATATACTGAACTAGTTCAAGGCAAATTAGAGTCATTCCTTTCTTTTGTAGAGAAAGTTGCTGCTTGAGAATGACGGGTTAAGACAGATCTTGTTAAGGCAGTTAGTGAGAGATAACACAAAGAAGGAGTGCAGAAAAATCATAGATGCCTTACCAGGGGACCCTGAGGTAACAGACATGGTCAAAGCCTGCGCTAAGGTGGGATCTGGGAACCAGAGAAGGTCTGCTTTGGCTGCATTCCTGCAGCCTGTTCACCCGATGGTCGGCCTTTGTCAGGAAACTTCCACCTCCGCAAGGAGGGGGAATTGCTGTCCCAGACAGTGGCACAGGTACAGGCACAGGCCTACTCAGCCACCCTAGAGACAGCACCCAGAGATCAGACGGTTTTGATGTCCAAACCTCAGCCGCAGTTGTCTTAGACTCTAGCGGTATTTATAAGGTTCCCTTGGATGCATACGGACCCTTAGCCCAGGGATCCAGTGCAATGCTGGTGGGAAAACCTGATGTTGCCCATCAAGGAATCTTAGTGCACTCAGGAGTTATTGACGCTGACTTAAAGGTCAGATTTGTGCTATGGTCTCCATGCAAAAACCCCCTGTAACTATTCCTGAGAAAACCTGCTTTGCTCAATTAGTGCCTTATA
>NW_008238439.1:1772291-1820995 GCF_000691975.1 Corvus brachyrhynchos
GACTTTTCTCTTTCACAGAAGAGGTAGCAGAGTATGTAAACAACAAAGCCACCCGCAACCTTGAAAAGTCTTGTTTATGGTATAGTAGAAAAATATTTTGACAATGGATGTTTTAGGATTTTAGCCAATCACCCCAAGGGGTGGCTGATCCTTTGTCCAATTAGACTATGAACAAAAAAGTCTATAAAAGAGTTTGTAAAATAATTAAATCAATCTTGCTGCACAATTCCTGCCTGCTGGATCTTCTCTCCTCCTCCTCCCTATGGCTGCGGGACACAGTGATACACCCTAGGGCCCAGGCCTGCGGTAAGAGAAACCAAATTTCTTTATTTCTGGTACTGTAAATGTTTTTTTCCCCCTTTCTGAAAAGTTGATTTTGAAACTGGTGTTTGGGGGTATGGTTGTACTAGCTTTGTGAGGTGTTGCAAATACATGTGCAAAAGTTCACAGAACACTATTAGAAATGGAGATGTAATTGAGTTTTGGTGTGACTCAGTATGGGTTGTGTGCTCTCAAATCTTAGGGAACTTGGGTGGGGTCTGAAACCTTTTTCTCACACCTGGAGTCAGTTCTTTTTTCTACTGTTAATTTTTGCTGATCTATTTTTGTTTTAGTATTATTTCTCTTTATAGACATAATTAAAAGTAATTTGAAATAATTCCCATTCTTACTGTGGTGGATTTACCCTGGCTGAACACCAGGTGCCCACCAAAACTCTTATAGCCCTCCTTAGCTGGACAGGGGAGAGAAAAATATAACCAAAGGCTCATGGGTTGAGATAAGGGCAGAAAGAGATCACTCACCAGTTACTGCCATGGCAAAAAAACCTCAGCTTGGGGAAACCAATTTAATTTATTAGGAATTAAATCAGATTGGGATGATGAGAAACAAAAAACAAATCTTAAAACACCTTCCCACACACACTCCCTTTTTCCAGGCTTAACTTTACTCACAAATTCCCAAGATGCAGGCACTTTTGCCATCTCCTGCTCTTATTTGTTGTACTCAAAGTATTGAAAATAAGAACACTTTTGTGTCCATTGCTATTTCACAGATATATATTACTCAGAAACAGCAGTGCATCACATAGACTGTTGGAAATCTCTTTTACTAGACAGGTGAAATACCTTAAAAGAAAGCCATTTTGCATTGTAAAACTTTTTAAATGATTGAATGACTTTGGTAAAGCCGAATGAATGTTGCAATAATATCCAGGGATCGTATGAGTATTTCCTACTCCATGGAAGTGAGCTTCCAAAACAATGTGTTGAATTTGCTTCTGAGCTGGAGGTGCTGTAGTTGCCCAAGTTCAAGTTTCACCTTTGAAGAGAAATCTTAACTGAAGCAGAAGAGTCCTCATAACTGTTGTTTTTCTGTGCTTGCTTCTTGTATCTGTTCTGCCAAGCTACTCATGCCATCTGGAGACTGTGGTTCAATGCTTCAGTCAAAATCCTGGTATGCCTCCTATGCAAGAGTAGCACAAAAAAGAACCATACTGGGATAAAAGATCTGGTTCAGGTTTAAGTAGATATGTAGTATAGGAAGGATTGTACCCTACAGTTTCTTTTTGCTAATTTGGAATAAGAAAAAGTTGAGGCCAATAAAACCTTAGAGAGCCAAATGATTATTTTAACCCTTCATCTTGTTAGAAAGTAATACTTTGAATTTTAAAAAATCACACGATGTTTATCACTTATGTCTGTGAGCCATAGTAATTTTACAGGTATGATAGAGAGGTGAGTAGTTTATAATATTACTTAGTTATATACAGTCTTAGTTATGAAATACTACTTACCCAACTCTTTAAATCAAAACAGGTTTTGCAGGAAAAATTTTGTCACAAAATTTCTGCCTTCTAGATAAAACAAATTAAGCATCCCAAAAGTCCAGTTAACTCTTTGTGTGTGTATATATTTCATTTTTGCTAGATATGCTTGGAAAGGAAAAAGTTTTTTGGTTCAAGTTTTAGTTGGCATTTGTTTTTCCAGTCTTTATTTGAAAAGTAATTTTTGAATGATCTTTAATATTAGGTAATGCTTTAAATAACAAGGGACAATTTTCCTTTTTCAGAATGCTCCAATTTTTTTCTGTTTCTTACAGCCTCTAATGTTCTTTTTTCTTTCAAGTCAAGTAAAGCAGGTAGATGCCTAGCAACTCTGAAATTCAAACTATGTATCTAGATATCTACCTTTGGTTAAAATATTGTGGATCCATTTATAATAATGAATATTGGAACTGTAGTGAAACCAAGTAATTCTTGTTTCCCAGACAAGTTCTAATTACTTACCTTATACTCTGTCCTTCGCCTTTTTATCTTAGAGCAAAATTGACTCCAGCACTTTGAGTTTCACAGTTGCAGTTTCAAGTTGTAAGACAGTGGTATTTTTCAGAATCTTTAAAAGCTCCATAATTTCTTTTCAAATGCAGAAAACAAACAAATAAAACCAACCAAAACCCCTACCTAAAGAAATAGAACAGGAGTCATGGAATGAATGTAATTATTGACATGCTGTCATTTTAAGATAAAAGTCCTACTGGGAAACTTGATGTCAAATTCACTTTAAGTTCGTGCACTCCCAGTAAGTCAAGTGAGTGCTGATACACAGTGTTGCTCAGTAAAGATTTTTACTTGATTTAAGCAGATTTTCGAAGATGATCTTGGCTACCTTTCAAAATGTATCACTGAGGATGCTTTTTAATCTGCTTTCTGTCTCCAAGCTTTATCAGTATTCACACTGAACTTTGAAAATACTGTTCGGACATTTCATTGTATGAGACATCAGCAACAGATGTAATTATGATGAAAAGGAACAGCTAAGGTGGGTTTACACAGCTGTCCCTTCTCCCTCTGGGACTTATTAATGTTAAACAAGATTCTGGTTGCCCTGCAGTCTTTTTTCAAACGGTGCTATCTGGTCTGTATAGTTTCTTTCTTTTTTTTTTTTTTACATTTACCATATAGCATGGTAATTTTGCAGGGTTATTTACTTGTGAATAGGAACAGTTTTGTTCTGAAAAACTACCCCGAGCATAGAGTGTGATCTGATGTGGTCTGCAGATTGCAGATATTTTAGATAAGGCTTTGATTAATGAAAATTTAACACTACAAAGTTATCAATCAGAGCTGGCTTTTCTGAGTTGACATTTAGCCTTCTGTGGAACTGACCGTGGCTTGCAGCTGAATCTGTCTTTACTAGGTGTTGATTATGTGTAAGCCAGAACACAGCCTGCATGATTATACCATAGGTGGCTATGAAATAGTAGCAAGTATTGAAGACAAGGAAGATTTGTAATATTTTTTTCACTTATCACTTTAATAGGAGGAAGGGTTCTGAGCAGCATATAAGACCTTTGAGCAGAAGCTGTATTTTGTCTAATCCTTTCTACCCCATTTTGCTCTACAGGGCTTTGATCTGGAATTAGATCTGTGTGTATATATCTGTGTATATATATAGCAGTTGCTTACTCCTGGCAGAACAGTTTCTTGAAGTTCCTGCAAACCTGGAAACAGGATGAGTGGGGTATCTCTAGTTCTCTGAGCGTGCAAACCCATAATACACTCTTCAACACAGAAAATGATATTGAGATTTAATACTTATCACATGCAAAATATGTTTACCCTGATATTTTGAAGTCACTACTACAACAGGCCTCAAGGAATCCCTGTCCTCTTTGTGTGCATGTGATATTCCCACTGAAAGTGATAAGAGTTAGCTATACACATGAGGAGGAGGATATACCCATGGGACTAAACTTAGCAGGGAGTACGAAATTCTCTCTTCTCTAAAACTGTGAGGACAGTTTAAGCATTACTCTTACCTCTGCACTTTGTGGTATTTTTACTAAGGAAACCGTAGTGGAAGTAGCAGCTGGGAAACGTGATAATAGCACAGTGTTACCTTGATGGAAATTGCAGCTCAGAGCTGTAGGTCAAGTGTGGTACAGAACCTTGAATGATGGAAGTGAGCTGTTTTTCTGGACAAAGCAGCCATTAAGGCTCACCCTGGTAAAAGGTGACTGTCACTTAATGGCTTAATAAATAGTTGACCAAAGACAGGATTACATCTTTTTGTGTTAAGATGTATTTTCAAGTTCAGGTATCATTTTCAGTTGTTAGGCCAGATGTTAAGGTCTTTGTATTATTGTGATTTATTGTTCCTCACCTACTACTATCTGGATAGCTGACACTTTTGGCCACCTAAGTGACATTTGTATACATCAGATATATCTGGATGTTGTAAACGAGGCTAAGACTTTTGAAAAGAAAAGCCAACTCGTTTATTTATTAACAGCCGAGAGCGGGAACCCAGGATAAGCCCAGGCTCCACGCGACAAGCCAGAATAAAACAACACACACACAAAAAAGACAGTGAGACCCACTGGGTGCTCCCTTGGACCCCAACTTCTGCAGGGGGGCACCTGGTTGCTTTTAAAGTCTTTGGTACCACCGGATTGGTGCGTTTCTTAATCCTCGTGCTGATTGGTCCCTTTCCTGTTCGCTGGTTGGTCTATACCTCCGTGTATTCCTAACCAATCATTTCCAAATAAGTCCACTTCATTGGTTGGCTCGTTCTCCAATCACAGTCTAGGGCGTCGTCCTCATCCCTTGTACCCTATGAGGCAATGTGCTGGAAGGTTCCGTCTATTAAACCCATTGGGTCCTTGTTATACCCCCATCCAGTGGTTACATTCCAGTATTACACCCGTACAGTCTCGCAATCTCTCTTCAGTTAACATGCCCATTTATTCAACTTTTAACTCCCCTCTTTTATATCCCATCCAAACAGTAATAACCAACACCCCGAAACTGATTCATTCACATCCTAACAGTAACGATCAACACCCCGAAACTGATCCATTTATTACATGGACATAAATGGTGTTGGACTTGATGTGCTCAGGTTTTTCCACTACAGAACTAATTGCATTAGGGGATAGTAATAGTGTGGCATAAACAAGGGTGCAAATATGGTGTCCTGGGGTGACTGTATGATACCGTATTCCCTATCATCTTCCCTATGCCAGACGTGAATCCCATGACTTTCTGTGCCTTTAAACTGAGGCGGAGAGTGAACTTTTCACAGCAGTTTGTGTTCAAGGACACAGAGACACACTCCTCTGCGTGCTTCTACGGCGGCAAGAGCGGGGGAAGCACCCTTCCTTTTTCTTTTCCGAGTTTTTCGGCTTTTTCTCAGGAGAGAGACACAGTTAAAATTCTTTGGTGTTTAGCCGGCTCGCTAGCTGAGGCAAGAACTTTTCCTTGGACTGTTCTGGTCCGGTCCGGATCACCAGCACCGGGAGGCCCACGCCGCGGCCTGAAGGGGCCACACCCCAGCTCCGGAGAGAGAACAGCCACACTTACAGAAGGACTTTGAATTTTATCAGGTTCTCTCCACAGCGAGAGGTTTTATTATTTAGCATTATTCTATTCCCGTGTGTTTGTTAAATAAATAGGGTTTTTTCCTTCACTTTCCTCTGAGGAAATTTTTTTTCCCCGAACCTGGTGGGGGAGGGGCGGCTGTAACCTGCCTTCTATCAGAGGATACTTTCCTCCAAATTTGTCTCAAACCGGCACATATGGTTTAGCTTATAAATGCTTGATCGTTTTTTTATTCACTTTTTTGAATCTTCTTTGCTGACCCTGTGTGCAAGCTGTCAGCCATGGGGCACTCCAGCATGTTTAGAGCTTCTACACGTTTCCAAATTGAGAACTGAGAGAGTGTCACCTTAGCAAGAGAAAAGCTCCCTCCTGTGGAAGAGGTGAACCTCTGCTGCGACAAGGAGCAACCATAAGGGCATCACACCGTGATTTAAAATTAGCAGGAAAAAGGGTTAGAAGCACTGTGGGAGTTTGCAAATACTGGAATGCAAAACCCTGCTCTCGGTTATTTTTGTCTCAAAGTAAATTTTTAATATTTTGTATGACTTATTTTTAAAATGTATCTGAGTTATAACTGTTTGCTGTAAGTAAAAATGGATAGTTTAAATAATATAATGTGGCCACAGAGGACTCTGTAGTGTTAAAAGGATCTAAAGCAGCTGATATTTTTACAGATTTTGCTTTCTGTAGCTCTTTGCTGAAAAACCCTAGTATTTTGGACATTTCTCTGAATTCGACTTTGTACAGCTTACTTAAATTTTTTTTTTCTTTTTCCTTTTTTTTAAAGTTTGATGTGTTCTGTATATCTTGAAGATCTGTATTAAAATTATTTTGAATCTTGCTGTGATTGGTGGTCCTTGGTAGAAGGCTCTGCTGAGCTCAAAGCCCTGTGTGACTTGGAAAATAAAGCTGCATAGAAAGCATAAAAATGCAATTGTGATGAAGGGGCTGGAACTACAACTTGGTATCAAATTCCTGCTAGAAACAGAATTTTTACCTTTGAGCTGCATATGATTCATGCTTGTGATCTAAAGGTGGAAGGCTCTACCTCATTAGCAGATTAGCAAAACCCTGAAGCATGTACCTCCATAAATGCTAATGTTATCCCCTGAGAATGAAATACTTTTGGGGAGGGAGTGAGATGGATCTTTAGTATGACAGTGGAGTTTTAAATTTTACCAATTCCAATTTACTACCAGCTAAAGAAGACTGCGACAGCACAGAGCGCTCTGACCCACTGCGGAAAAATGCTGTGTTGAGATTGGGTATTGGGATCCTGTCCACTGGCAAAATGGTAAGTTGTCATCTTGTTCAGAGATAGCTAGGTTCTAGCTTGTGGCACACAGCAGCAGAACTTTGGCTACAAAAGCATGAGATTAGCGATGGTATGTAATGGTGAAGTGAGATTTGGTTCTGTGTTTAGAAATGTTATGGTGTACCTGCTTGATTAGAGTTTGGATTTATCTTCGAAGTAGGGAATAGTTGCTCTGTTAAGGAAGTATTATCCTCGTTTATAAGAACTGTGAAGGTGTTACAGTTTGGGTGAATAGTCGTTATGATTGTGCCTGTCAAGAAATGCAAGCTCCCGAACTTGTGGACAAGTAAAAATTCTCATGAGGCTGCATGAAACAAAAGCTCAAGTCAGGGTTATGAGAGAAATGTTGGCAGAAGTGCCTTATCAGTGAGGTTCAGTGCTGTGTGAGCTCCCTGGACCTCTCTGATCTCCTTCTGGACCACAGGTGCCAGTTTGGATTAAAAGAAAATCAGCAATAGCAAAGGGGAGTCCTTTTCACATATAAGTACTTGCACTGGGTTCTGCAAGACTGGTGTGTTTGTGGGGGAGAAGTGGTCTATGCAGTTCGAATGGGGATGGGGAGGCTTTTACATGTGGCTTACAGCATACTAATGGCTCCTAAGATTGAAAGTTCCTTCCTGATACGTATGAGTCACCATGCCTGGAGGAATTTAAGATGTGTGGATGTGGCACTTGGGGACATTTGTGGTGGCCTTGGCAGCGCCGGGGGATGGTTGGACTCAACAACCTTGGATGGCCCAATTCTATGGTTCTATATTTCCTCTTAGTAGCTCCATTAGTGATTGGCTGGAGTATTTCTGATTGCTGCTTTTTTCCCTATGGCAATTTTTGTCTGGTTTCTTAAGAAATTGAAGCTTGTGTCGAGCACACTTTGTCTTGCTCTTCTCCTTCCTCTGCACCCCTCCACCCCCAATATTAAAAGTTTTTCATGAAAATCAAAAGAGGGGCTGAGGGCCTCTACTGAGTTGCTTTAGTTATATGAAATTACAAATCCGAACAGAGCACACTGGATGAAATTAGTGTCCATAATGATAGAGGGGCTGCATCATGAGTTGAATTGAATGTTATAACACCAGGTAATCCACAGGAGATGGACAGGAAATTAGTCTCTATAAGTCCCATGGTTCATCATGATACACTACAGAGAACAAAAGTAAAATAAAAGTTTTATTGTTTTTAGTATTCACATGGCAGTGATTTCTGCACAGCAACTGTGACCTGGAAGAAATGGCTTTAAATCTCTGAATCCTCAGCAGTTAATTTTCTTCTGCTGGAGCTGTGGGAATTGAAATAATGATAAAAATACAGAGAACACTTACCAGAGCTGGACATTTACTCTTGCCTATAATCACTAATGATTTGTACCTGTTCACTTTAAATGAACAAGTTTGAAAACTTGGACTATGGATTAAAAAGAATTTCAGATATATGTTCTGGTGTTTTTGAAGTGATTTAAAGCACTGGTTTGTATCACCTATTGCAGATTGCACTAAAGCCTTGTCTTCCTCCAGGAATTCTGCATTAAAGGGGCTACACAACAGGTTAACTCAGACCTGGTCTGAGATTTGACAGTCGCCTACTTTTTTTCACTGCATCCTAAAGACCATTATCTCATTTAATTTTTTATTTCTATGAGATTTTAATAAAAGGCCAAGAGGTAAGAAGGAGATGGGCTAAAACTGATTACACCCTTTTTTCTCCTCAACTGAAATTCTTTGCTATATAGTGTAAATCCAGCTTGAATGTTGTTCAGCAACATGAGCAACATGCTTGATTTGGCTGAGCTGTGCCAACTTCTCCCTGGAGTACTTCTTGTCTTGAAGGAGTGCTGCTCCACAGGGTATTGATGTACTCAGTTGCTATGCCCTCTGTATTGGAGGTATAAGGGCTTCCTTGCTCATTCCATACAATGGAATATAGTGCTGCTTCTCCCACCCTCTTGGATTATTACATTAAAAGTTACTGACTGACTGGGGGTCTTATATTTTGTAAATAGCCACTTACTCCAGAGCCTTCAAGGAAAATGAGTAATGATTGAACAGCAACTGCTGAGAGAAAAGAAAGGCTTCTCTGTCCATTACTGATGAAAGATGAGAGAGGTGACATTAGGGGATGTAGATAAGCAATGACAGGATGTGATACCTGAGAAGTTTGAGATTAGTATGAAATCTGTGGAAAGTTACTGACACTGAGCTTAAAGCTACTTACCAATAAAAACCACGGGGAGTTCAGTAGGAGATTTTTGAGGTTAGGAACAGTCTTTCTAGCAGAACTGGAAAGAAGTATTAAAGGGGACTGAGATGGAGACTACCAAAGAGATTTTTTGGGAGTTCTCTGGTATTGTTATACTTTCATATGGAGACTACTAGTGACTGTTTCCCCCAGTGCCTGTGGGTCAAGAGCACACTCTGAGATTCTCCTGTCTCCTTCTCGTACCATGACTCCAAGCCCATGCCCCTCCAATATTTTCCCTTTAGATATCTGGATGGAAGCCAGTGTCTCAGATAAGGCATGGTTCCTCATGGATTTACAGAATGGAGTGTCAGGAAAAACTTGCATACTTAGCTGTCCTAGTCATGGTTCTCCAAGAATAAAGGCTATAGGCACACTGCAAGATGGCAAATAATCTCCCTTTCTTGTGCTGTTTGGATCATCTCTCAGTTCTGGAGCTAAGTACACGTCAGCATTCCTTCTTTGCTTGCTTATTTGTGCCTGAGGGCTGCTGCTGACATTGCAAGGCTGAAGCAGAAAGAAGTCAAAATTCATAGCTGCTTTTATTAAAAGAAAAAAAAAAAACCCGCAAGAAAATTTTCAGCTCTGTAAATTCATTGTGTAACTGATTCTGTACCTGTTTCCAGGTGCAAAATTTTAGTTCTTGCTCCCTGGAGAAAAATACATTTTCTAAGATAGGGTAAATGATCTGTAGAAGAAATCTTTTCACTGCATTTAAAACAAACAACCTCCCTGAAAGTGTTTCCTCAACTTCTTTAGTTCTACTTAATCTGTATTAAAATATTTAGGTCTAAATTCTTACAGTTCTGTTTTAAGCAAGGGCAGTTCATTCACATTTTAGCATATTAGGGCAAATCTGTCTCTCATATTTACTTCATATGTTTTGGTGGAACTTTGTACCAGGAGTGCATTTGGTACTTTTGTTTTCTTAACCATCTACCTCCCACCCACCTTAACAGTAGCAAAGTTCAGTGTAAACATTGTGAATTTAAAAATGAGGTGACCAGCACATTTATATCTGGCTATTACCTTGTCCTGATACACAAAATGTTGCCAGACTTGAACAGAGTAGATGCATGATACCTTTTTGTTTGTTTGTTTTAATGCTTTTTAAATCTTTGGAGGGTAGTCATATAACATCCATCCCAGAACAGGGATGACTGCAGTTGTATTTTCACACCCTGGTGTTTCCTACATTTTGTCAGCTTGCCTGTAGCATAGTATTTAGGCAGAGATGTCTCAGAAGTGAGAATTAAAAATTACACAGTTAATTAAAAAAACCCCAACAATCAACAAATAAAAAAAGCACCAACTCTAGTTATTCTATGTGCAGAATTGGCCACAGCTTGTTCTCTCCAGTAAGTCTGAAATGTGGAAGTACATTAGGTGAATCTCTTGGCATACCAACTTAGTGAGCAGGAGAGATTCATTCATCACAGTCAGAAAAGAGTGTGTGTTGTGATATTGCACTACTGCCACTTGTTTGCAGACCCTCTGAGGTTCACATTAAACTCAGAGAGATTCAGTTCAAACTTCTGAGAACATTTGGTCCCTGTAGCACATACAGTATAGTTTCATGTGGATACTACTGACCGTGTTGTCACTTGTCCTTTCTGTGCTGAGAATGAGCAGAAGGTCCAGCTAACCACCAGCACAGTTATGTGGTTCTTGCCTTCATCATCCACTGATAGTTTATCATTTCTTCGCCCACAATTGTTCAAAGGCTGCAGATCCTAGATAGGACCAGGCTGTTCCACACTATTGGGATAAAGGGAGTAGGAGTGCCTGTTCTCTGGGGGAGGGAAACTCAGGTGTTACAGATAGCATGCAAAGCACTTGTACATGGATGGCAGCATCGAGACTCAAGTTTGTGTGAGTGAGGACAAACAGAATATCAGAGCCTTACACTTGGTCAATGCAGACATGCTGCTATGAACTTTTTTTTAAATTTAATATTTTTTAGCATAAAAATTGATGGAGAGACGGTCATTGCTTTTAAGCCATGTCTCCAATGGAGATCTGTTTGTGTCTATGTGCTCATAGTGCAATTCACTGTGGGTCAAAAGATTACAAACTCCAGTAACTGCAGTGGGAGGGCTCACAAAACCTTACGGTAGAGACAGAAAAGTGATACAGAGAGAACTGGTTTGTCTCTTCCTAGCTTGATGCAGCCTTGTCTTCCTAAGACTGAAAGCCAAGGCTCACAGGGATTTGAAGCCTTAAATCCTGGTATCAGGGAGAGGGGGAAAAGGAAGAAGTCCAAGGAATGCTGGTGAAAGCTGCCAAGCATGCAGTGGGCAGGAGTGCATCTCTCCTGGCCAAAGGTCTGGATTAGCTGCACTAAGGGGACTTTGCAAGTCATTGCTTGTGAGCTTTGCAGAGCTAAGGGAAAACATGAATGTTGTAAGACTCGTTATACTGCTGCTTTGTGCTTCAGGGCTGACGTAGCTATTAAGGCAATGCTCACTGCTTTGAATTTTGAAAGTCACAGCATTTGTTTCAGATCTCAGAAAGAGGTTAGCATTTACAGTGTGCCACATCCTTATTTAATCAAAGCTTTGCATGGAGACTTCAGAAGAATGGAACACATAGCACATACATCAAAATTTTACATAGGATGTGAGGGCAGTGCTCTTAACCAAGTGGAAAAGAACCTCTGCTGGCATGCAAGAGCCTTGTATTACAAAACTTACACCTTCATTGTATAGAAGTTCTGTTCACATCTTTTATACAGAGAATTTTATAAATGAGGTCTTCTGATTCTTTGCTAGTCTGGAATCAGTAAGGGTCACTGCATCTGCAAACCAATAGACAGAGCTTCAGCTGAAGCCAGTAAAACCTCTTTACCACGTGAAAGTAGTGCATGGAGATTTGATGTGTATCATTTCTGTTTCATATACAGTCAGATGGTAGGAGATACTAAAGCCTGTAGTAGCTGCAGTAAACACAAAGCCTTGTGCAAAATCTAATGATATAATACAAGCCCTATGCAGGATCACAACTGTAATAATTGTGACTAACAGCTTGCTTTTGAATCCTGTAACTCAGCAGTATCATAGTGCTAACTGCTACCTCTAAATATAGATGAAAAAGTGACACAAAGATTTGGAATGTTTGTTTCAATTTTTCTTATGAAAATGACAGCTGGACACTTCATGACAAAAATCTTCAAGTCTCTCATTTATAAAACCTCCAGCTATGAGTGCTCTGTGGTTTCAGCTGGATCGACACATTGTCAGCATTTTCTGACATATATATTTAGTCCTAGTGTATTGTGTCCTGAATTACAGAGTTCTGTATAAAAATGAAAATATTAATTAGAAAAAGCTGTGTAAAGAACAAACCTGTCTGGAGATTAAATGCTGCTGATTGAATAATGCATCAAACTGTCACAGCAACAGTTTTGTAGTGACTCAAGTTCTATGAATATTCAACAGAGTTATCCTGGATGAAAGAAATTCAAAACATTACTTTCCAGGAAACTGCTGAAATCTTGGGTCTCCTTTAATAGGAGCAAATGTTTACTTTGTTAGCAAAGCACTTGATGAGCAAGGGGAAGTTGATGGGACTATTTTGCTTTACATGTGTGGAGTATCAGAGCTGGTGGTATGGATACTCAATCAAGACCACATGAATAGTCTTCTATTTAAGAAACACAAATCATTTAAGAATGCAAATCACATTTCTGTATGCTTAAACTTCACCCAGGTGAGAAGGATATAAGAGCTGATAAATTCCATTTACACATTCCCCAAAGAAGTGAACCAATTTTCATTCTTTCTATCCCTGCTGCTGTCTGTGAAAGGGGTGCTGCAATCCTGGGCAGCAATGTTCAGTCTTAGGATATGGGACCTGTACGACACAGTTCTTCTGCTGTTCTCTCCTTCCTTTTAAAAGCAACTCACTCCATCTGCAGCCTCTTTCTTGAGCATCCTCTGAACTGAATTGCTACAGGACCTGCTAGTTTGTAAGAAAAGAGATGCCCTATTTGGCATTAATGTGGATATGAGAATTTGCCTTGGGAAGGGTATACTTCCAGCTGGCTGATAATAACAACCCTCCTGTGCCAGGATCAGCTGTATTTATTCATTGCAGCATTTCTTAAATGCTGGAGAGCAATTGACTGTGAGTCTTACATGTTTTTTACTAGGATAGAAGTTTGTGAATTTATGTGTCACATGTATTTCTTGCCAGTGTGCCAGTGTACATGTGTTCATATGTACAAACAAAATAAACCAAAGTATACCAATTGTTGCAGAATAAAATCACTTTTCTAGTAATGTAGAGACAGAACTGATTCACAGCTGGAAGTCCAGAATCATTAAAGCACGTCGTCTGGAAACTTCTGCTAAAATGCTGGCAATAGCACTTCTGTCTGAAGTGCAGATTTCAATTTCGTCAGTTTTTTCATTTTGAAGAATTATTTCTAGGAAAAGTATAGGAAAGAAGTTAATGCAGAAGATTATTTCTAGAATTTCATTTCAGTAAAATTTGCCTGTATAATGTTGCTTAGAGTGGAGATGCAACTGGCTAGCTCACCATTCCAGTGGTGTATTACATCAGTGCCACTGTCAGTTCTTTTGGCTGTAGAAATCTGCAAGGCAACTAGAAAAGCCTTTTGATTAGTAATTCAGTGGAAGAAAATATTTCTTTGCTAATTCAGCTCTGTCCTAAATCTTTACTTTGCACACTATATTACTGGAACTGCATATTAATATGCTCTACTGAGTGTTATCACATTAACCATCTGCATTTTAGCACAATGGATCTGTGCTTCCTAGATACAGTAGCTTTGGGTGAAGAACATTGGACATTGGACAGCATTCTCAGAAAGCACTGGCTACATAACCTCTGCTGTCTGCTTCTCTAAAACCACTGCCTTTTTTAATACAGTGTTTTCAGCTCATTTAGATGGCCATAGTAGAGAAGAAATCATTTAAGTCCTTTATTACAAAGATCAAAAGTCATGTTTACCATTTACATACACAATTTACAAACTATTCACAAAGGGAATAAGAGAATGCAAGAACTGACAGTTTACTTCAACCCAAGCTGGGGACGGGACAAGTGTAATTGTTTCCTTGCTTCTGTGTCTTTACTGAAATAAAAGATAAGTCTGTTTTGTGTTGCCTGTTTGTGTTAAACACTGATCTAGTGTTTATGTAGCACCTTTAGTTATAACTATGCAAATGCTTACATGCTTATCTTTATTTGAAAGAGTGAAGTGCATGTATAAACATGCACTGGGATCTGTACCCTTCACACTACTGAATGTTTGTTGGTCAGAAATCTTGTCAATTAACACAGTGGTCAGGCTTGAAAATGTTGATTTGTAGAATTTAACTGATTTCAGCAATGCGCCATTAAAAGAAAAATGGAGTTTAATATCAGAACTCTTACTCTAAGAAATAAATTAAGTATGACAGCTGTATCTCTCAAGGATACGATATGATCTTAAGATAGGTCTTAGCCATGTTGTTAGATGTCTTTGATAACACAACTGATTTATTGCTCTTCCTTCATCATGTTTTATACCATTTCCTAATGCTATTTCAAAGACTGGGAAACTTAACAACAAAGAATCCTATTTTGAGAGATCCGGTAAATTAGCAAACTTCACAGAATATCTTACAGAACTTAACAAAAAGGAGAATGAGTTCCCAAATCCCTTGGTATGAAAGCACAATACCAACAGTGCATTAGCTGCCATTTAGCTAAATCTACAAATAACCACATTTTTAATTTTTTGCTGTCCACTGGGAGGACGGTACAACAAAATGCTTGAAAGAACACACTGATTTAAGAGCAAACACAAATGTAAATACAGAAATCACCAATGTGATGTTAATCCAAATTCTAAGCAATGAAGCAAAACACTTCACAAAAGTTGTTACATCTAGTCGGAATAATCCAAATACTTACAACAGTATTATGATGATATGACTTCCTACCCAGCTATCAGCTATCCTTTACCATGAACCTTTCATTTTTCTCAGGGTGATAGATAAAGAATGTTGCAGATGCCATGGTAAACTTAAAATACAGTAATAGGCAAATATTTTAGTGGCACCACCTGTATATACAAGGTAGTTGTTGGAACCTTATGGACAAAGGATTGTTACAGTATGCCTTTGTTAAGGCTTCTTGCTGGTTTAAAAAGGTAGATTTTTCTTTAGGGAGATTGTCCAGCAGTATTGGTTTCCCATCTCTTCAGTGGAAGGTCTCTTTATTGATCCACATGAGACTGCGTGTTTCATTTGGTTTGCATTCGTACTCAATACTGCCAAAGCTGTTTCCCCATTGGCAATGATCCCGTTTGTGGTAGTTGTAGAATTTGACTTGCCAGACTGTCTCAAAAACACCAATGTCATTAAACTGTGAAGAAGAGGGAATACCAGTGTTAGTGAGCTGATTATTTTGTTGGTTTCTCTCTCATCCTGAGAAATAACACTTGTGAAACTGCAGAATGTAAAACACCTGGTATAAGGATGATTGTTCCTCAGATCAATAAATCAAAGATCTGTAAAACCTGCTCTAGCAATCATAAAGTCTTTTATGCGTAGCCATGCATAAAACGTGAAGGATCAGATTCTGCATGTACTGTCCTCCTGCACTCACATCTGGGATAGGCGAGGGAGTAAAAATATTCAAGTTGCCATATGGATAAATGTTACTAACAACAAAAATCAAAGCCATAATCTTTCTTAAGATGACACAGCTTGTATATACTGCATATCATGTACCACTAATCTGCAGTGATACCGACCATCACTTTACCTTTATACCATACCTACAGGCTGCAGCTGGGACTGGGAAGAATCTTCTTTTGCTCAGTCTGAAACCTTTAATGTATCTGCATTTTGGAGTCTTGTGTTTGCAGTGAGATGTGCTGCTCTTGTACCACTTACTCCCTCCCTGGGATTCTATTCCACATTTTAAATGAGACTTAAGCAAGAGAAGTTCTTTGTGCACATCTGTAATTGCTAGTTGGACTGTGATAGTGCAGCTGAGTAATAGGAGCTACTAAAGAGATAATCAGCATGTTTAGCAGATAAGCGTCTAATACAGTGAAGTAGTGAGACATTGACTTTAAATTGTCTGTGCATTCAGCTTTGAAGTGAATAAGACTATGGCTATAGTAAGTTCTGTAAAATGAAGGGGTTTATTTTCTTTAAGCCATTGCTAGACACCTGTAAAACATCAGAAAAACCTCAGTGAGGCTTTCAAGGATAAATTCTGATTTCAGTTTTAATGGTAATGGAAAATTTGAGTTCTTGTGCCTTGAGACATTGCAGAGAATCTGAAGTGTGGGTGTGAAGCCTGTACATATTGCCATTGGTCCCAGTAGTACGGCCTGTTGATTGTGTTATGTTGTTAGAAGATACTAGATAGTGAATTTAGTGCTACTGAACGGCACCATTGTTCAGTATTTTTTCCTTTTAAGTATTTCCGTCACTCACTTCAATGACAGCTTCTTCACTTGACTGTTTTCCATTCCTATCATGTGCCTGGGAGCTGATCTTTGGTCATCTGCCTGCTATAATCACACCTGCAAAGTCAGTATGAAAGCCCTTTTACAGAGAAATTGTTCCTGATTTACAAGCAGAGTCTTCTGTATCCAGATTTTTCAGGAGGACACATTTGTTGTTGTTTTTTTTAAATTCAAGATGTGGTTTGTAAGCTGCTGCTGTGTAACAGACATTAAACCTTCCCTCAGCCCTCTGTGGTAAGTTAAATTTAGTCTTGTCAATAGCAGAAGTTGCTGTGTGCTTAAGTGGAGGGGTTTTATTCGACTCCAGTTACAAGTGTTACCTTAAAGGAGTAACTGAAATATTTCTGCCACTTCCTTTGACTAAGAAAGAATCAGATGTACAGGCTATTTTATCTCTCTCAGCAACTAAAATCTTAAGTAAGGGCTTTTTTTAATCTATCATCTTTGATAGTAGTCCTGATACACTCATAATGCAAGATAGTAAAGGTTTAGCACATTCGGTATTACTGTGCACAGTCCACAAAACTTGTCAGAGAGGAGCATCAGCCACCCTCAGTGTGGAAACTGAGGAAGAAACAGCATTTCTAATAACATTCGTAGAAGGTGATATGACACAAGAGCAGCATTTCATTTCATTAATGTATGAAGGATCTGAATTTCAAAAAGACAGATGAAGAAAGTAAATTTAATCTTCCTTCAATGACCCAGTTTGCTGAGCTACCCTGAGTAGTTTGACTGCTGTGGATTTCCAGTAGAAGGAAAAAATTAATTGCAGAGCTTTTCTACTACCATGTGCCTCCCCCAGCCCAGTACTGAGCACGTGCAGAAGCTCTATGGCGTAATGAATATTCTGCATTCTTAGAGCTCTCCTGAATTCCCAAGGTTCCTGCAGCTGGATCCTGGCTACTCCACTGAGCTTGTATATGAGCATCCCCAGGAAGGAAGAATGGCCCTACTCTTGCAGGTCAGGCTTCAGGTTAACTGTATTTCCCTGTCTGCTCTTCTCTGTCATCTGCTGCTATAGGAGTAAATAGTTATTTAATCACTCCATCTAAATTTGCATGCTGAGGTGATTTGATAGCTATTTATTCCTGGTAATAGAGTTCTAGCTTCTTTATTCAATCATAGATTAGTCTGATCAAGAATAAAATGAGGCCCAAAGACAGGCTTCTAACTTAGTTTACACCATTTTCCAGACAGTTCAGCAGTTTCTGGATAGTGGGCATGATTGACCTATCAGGTAACAGAAACAAATAATCAGATTCTGGAATTCAGAAACAGGATTGCTGTTTAACATGTATAAACTCTGGCTGTCATGGATCAGATGTCTAAGGCAGCAACATAAAGAATTATTTGTTTAAAGTTTCAAAGCAGATAGGAAAAAATTTCTTATGGATCTTTACGGACCTTCAGTTATTCAGGCACTAGATTGGCAGTATCAAACTAGTTTTTGATTACTGGACTGACCTCACAATCTATTTCTAATGTGAATTCAGTTTTTATGCCTTAAATAGTGTCCTTACCACCACAGGATGCATCAGGATTCTGTCTGTTCTAGAAAAGGAAGTGGAGGCAGAAGTTCCTCATAGTTGAAGGAAATAGGAAAATTTAAAGCTGTTTGCAATAAGCTCAGTTTTGAAGATTCAGGAAGTAGGTGTTCAAAGCAGTTTTCAGACTGAGGTATCTGAGGCTTGTTCCCTAAATCTGTTACAGCTCTGCTTAGCTAAGCAGCTAAATGATGAGTCAAACATGTAAATCCATGTTGAGTTGCCTATGTTTAATACTTAAAAGTATCAATTGTGGGTATCTAAGTCTGTACTGATGAACCTATCTATCAAGATCAGTTCCTAAAAGGAATTGAGGACCTGCTTAATGCTTGAAAATCCTATTAGCTTCATGGTTAGTATCCCAGGATCTGATCTGTAAAAGCAACTCTTTGGGCAAATATTGTGGCTACTCATTCTGATGCTGCAACAAACCATGTCAGAGCTTGTACCTGAAAATCAGATCCTCCTTACATTTCATTTGTGATTTGACTTGGTTTTCTCCAAAGGAAAAGTTAAACTTCTAGATTTTCAGAGTTCACATCAGTGCTGCACTTAAGGGTAAAGGTGACCAGCAAAATAGGGATACCTTAGTCAAAGCAGATGTTTTTTTGGGAACGCTGTCCTTTCTCCTCCTGGTACAAGGTGAAATATAATTACAGTGCTCAACAGTGGCATCCAGCAGCTGTGTTCAGCTCGTTGTGAAATAATACTGTGTTTGGTTTTCCTGGGTGTTAAAAGGAGGTGACTGTATCTAAAAGTGATTAACGTAATACTCCATATTAGTCTTATTAACCTAAGATTATGAAATAGTAATGTGATGTGGGTCTCCAAAATTAAGTCAGGCACACTGTAATTATTAGAAACACCAAATGGAGATGTTACAGTTCTCATTCAGAAGGGGATTACTATGCTAAACTATGATCCCAGAAAAAAAATACTGAAGATCAATATGAAATCTTGTGTGCAGTAAGCAAATGTCATAGAATGCTGAAATCTGGTGGGCTTGTATAAGCTGGAACAGACTCTTAAGAGAGCTTCAGATGAAGATGGCTTACTGCCCTGATTCCTTTTTTTGGTAAAGAGGACACGGAGTAAACAACAGGAATCCCTCACAACTATAATTAAGGAGAAGAAAAAAAACAAACCGCCAAAATAAAACAAATCTCCCCCTGCACACTGAGCATACCACACAAAGAGTGCTGTGGAAATCTGCCTGCTGCTCTTCCTCTCTTCTGTCAGCTCTGCTGCCTTGTGGGCCGGAGCTTTTGTCATCTCACTTTGGGGCCATGGAACCTCTCTTTAAGACAGGGGTGAGGAGCCACTTAAATAAGAACTTAGGTTTGTGGATGCAGATAATGGATGCATATGGGAAAAGAGAGAAGACAGCCTTGGGGGGTTGTTCTCATGCATGCTTTTAGTCTCTGGCAGGTCCTCAGGCATCCTGAAGGTGACAGATGGAAGGGGAGAGCAGTCACCTTGTGCTTGGGGCATGCTCTGCGCCAAAAAAAATGGTGCTGCCAGGCAAAAGAGGGGTCCCTGTATGCCAAGGGATTGGATTCCTAACCAAGAACCTCGGTGGGAGCTGCCTGATATATACAGTATGTCCTGTAGAAGAGGTGGGAGGTTCAGCTAAAAATTCTTTCTGCTGCAGCACCCCAAAGGGTTTTTCAGGTGTCTAGAAAACCTCCTGCTTCTTCCCAGCCCATGCTGTTTTCTCGGGAGAGAAGGAAGCAGGACGTGTATTCTCCAGCTATGTTCTGGCCAGCGGCCTTACTGACACAAAGCAAAGAGGAAGGCAGCAGTTGTGATCAGACTTTGCCCTGGAATATTTCACCACACTCTCTCTGGGAGTCAACCCCCTGCTGCCCTCCCTTGTCCTCTCATGCCAGGCTTGGAGAGCCACGTACCTGCATGTTGACTTGGATAGGCTGTCTCTCCCCACTTTTGGTATGGGGCACCCCTTCTGTATCGTAGATCCCTGTGTAAGAGGCCACTTGTGCATCCCGTGATTTTTCTTCCAGTGGGACATTGACACCCCCGATGCCCATAGTCCTGCAAAAAGAGAAGATCCATCCTTTCAGCCCTGAATTCCCCCTTTCCTGGCAGTTTGGAGCCAGTATGTGGGTTTGCAGCCTGGCAGCCTCTGTGCTAGGGAAAAGCTTCAGGGATTTTAGCAGACCTGCATGTGCTGCTGACTCATTGGGGCTCCTGAAATATGTCAGGGCTCTGTAGTCATCCAGGGAAGGAGTAGCAAGGAGAGGCAGGAGGGGTCTGATTTCGAATGGCTGGGGAGAGGTTAGTCGAATCTCTTTTGCAGGGCTGCCCCTCCACCCAGAGCTGGTTCCCCATCTGGTCCCAGTCTCTGCTTTGCCACGCTGCAGCCAGGCTTGGCATTGTGTAGGAGGGGCTTCTTCCTCCAGCGAAAACCGCGGGGAAGGAGGGAGAAAAGGAGCTGGGCTTCAAAAGGCTCCGGGAGAAGGTGGGGAGGGAGCGGAAAGGCAGCGAATCCCAAATGTGGCCTCCCTCTCGAGCCAGCCAGGCGGAGCACTGGGAACAGCTGGCCAGGGACCCAGAAACGAGGCCACCAAAGTAAAAGGGCGGGGAGGGAGAAATCACGGAAACCCCGCGCTGTCAGCCTGCCAGGAAAAAACATTAAACGTCTAAAAATAAAGCAGCGGGGAGGGAGGGGAGGGCCGGGGCAGCCACCCTGAGGAGGACGGTCGCACTTACGTAGCCTGGACGGTGCCGGGTCGGAGGGACACCTCGATCTTGTACTTGGCCCCGGTCAGCAGCTTGATGGTGCGGTTCTGGCCGAAGCGCTGCCCGTCCACCTTGAAATACACGGCCCCGTCGTTGGGCTGGATTTTGAGGGAGACGCTGATTTTCACGAGGCCGGGGATGTCGCCCATCGCTTGCGGCCGGGGGGGACTTACGGGCTCTGCGAGCGTCTCGCCCCCTCCGTGGAAAAGCGGCTGGCTGGGAGCGAGGGAGAGGAAGAGGAGGAGGGAGAAGGAAGAGGAGGGGCTGCCGGATCCCAGCCAGCCCAGCCCTTCCCAAAAGCAGCGGATGAGATACTTGATTATTTATTTTCCCTCCCACTAATCGCGGCGTAGCATCTGGGCGGTTGATGTCTTTCCCCCCTCTTCTTCCTCCCCCGCCATCCACTTCATCACCCCGCCCCATATCCCGGTTTGGGGGACATTTGCAGCTGCTCAAATTGCAGCCGGTTTCCAGGGAGTTAATCCGGCCCCGATTACTGCAGCCTTAATCCCGCGGTTCGTCCCGGAGGAGAGAGGCCCGGCCCAGGCGCCGCCGTTCAGCACCACGGGCGCGGACAGCGGCGCGGGGAGGGTACGCCCCGCGGGCTCCTCCGCGGGATCCCGGCCCAGGGGAGCCCTCCTGATCACCCCCCAGACCCCCTCACACGGGAAACGCCTCCCGAGGGTTGATTGAGCCCTCTGGGGTAGGCTGAAACATCTGTGTGGCGGCACGGAGGAGCCAGAGCTGCCCGAGAGGGAGGGGAGGGCGGACAGCAAAGACGTGGTTTTCTGGCTCTTCTCTCTCCCTGTGCAGCAAAAGGCTTTGTTGAGTCACCACGCCTGGACTGAGGGTCACTTTCTTGCTCCCTGAGGTCAACAGTTAACATCAGTAGGCCAAGGTTTCTCTTGGGATTTTTTTAATCACTTCATTGCAATCCTCTTATTTGAATAGAAAAAACCCCACACACTGTAATTGCACTATAAGATCAGAATCTCACATCTTTAAGTCTAATACTACTCTTTACATATGGCTGGTGCTGTTTGTTCAAGAACAAAGATCTTTGAAACTGAACAATATACCATAATTCAACTCTCAGTGTCTCTCATTCCCATCTAACTGAGACTGCTTTAACCCAGGCAGGTTTGTGCGTCTTTTCCATTCTTTTTTTATTTGTTCTTGTTTGCTGTTAGAACTGTAGCATCCTTCTGTCTGACACAAGCCTTGGGCCATGGATATATTTTTTGCTTGGACATTATGGCAGAGTTAATGGTTTTGTTAGGAGAATTTCAGAGGTCCATGTCACACTGGACCTAACCTGTTCTTTGTTTTTCTGAGGCTGGGATGTACATGTGGTGGTGTAATGTAAACTAAGCCAAATGGTAGCAGCATTGCCCAGCTGCATTTCCTTATGCATGCAAGCTATTTAGTGATTTAATTTTATTATGAACTTGAAGCAAAAGAACACATTTTGCTGAAAAGCTCTGGGGGGGAAAAAAAAAAACCAACAAACAAAAATCCTACTGGATATCCCTTGCTTAGGGTACCAGCTAAACACAGGCTTCATAATGTGTTCAGCCATTCAGGCTTCTACAATTATAAGGGCAGGGATATGATCCCTGTCTCTCACAACTGTGTATCTCTGCAAAAATAATAAACAAACAAAACAAAAACAAACAACACCCACCCCCAGTACATTTCTCCATGTCTCTTTTCCTCACTACAAGAGAAATCTTGTTTTGCATTACATTCTGCAGGAACTGCTGCACTTTGTGGCTTGTTGGAAGTTTTGCCTGCAGCAAATCCCCCTTCTGTAAGTTTAAATGTAATTTGGTATGAAACCACAGAGGCCTAGCCTGTGTGGAATCTGATAGTATCACTTAAAGTGGTGTGTGAAGAGTAATGGCCATTGCCAGGGATCAGTTTTACTTGCTTCATGGGCCAGATATATCATGTTGTAGTAAATTGTGTGTAGCTGAAGACATTGATTGCAATTAGCTTCCCAAGTACATGAGAGGTCAGATCTATAACGAGGGTTTTTTCCCATATTATTTCAGCCTGAATGATTATCTTTCTATGAACACAGCTCAGACTGGGACTTTATCCCTGACCACTATTGGGCAAACATGAGGGAAAACTAAAAAAACATCATATTACAGATTGTGTATGCATAGTAACTGTTTTACCATATGCAAATGTAACATGGTAAGAGTAGAACATTTATGAAGAAATTCTTAATTTAGGCAATGACTTTCTTTTGATTGATCTAGTAATTTCACTTGTGTTAATACATTTACTTATCTGATCCCACCAGATGCTCTTATCAGTATAGATCAAGGGAAAGGGTTGCCTTTGCTAAGTCTTTCTGGGAGGTTAGTTTTGTTGCTGCCCACCTTAATGTCCCTGACCAGCCTCATCTGGGGCTGCCCATGGGCCCAGTTTTAGCTCAATCCTGGTTTTCATGCCCTTCCTGAATTATGCTTAGGACTGCTGGTCTCCAGCTCTGCCACAGACATATCCAGCCATGGATGCCCTTGACCTCGATCTGCATATTGAATACTTGGCTTGACCTCAACCCATCCCAATGAAGGTGCCTGATGCTGTGGGATGGGCCCTGGATAGAGAAACCTAGGCCCTTCCAGCCCCCATGGGGATTTTCTATGGGTCCCAGACCTCAGGCTGCTACATTACCTGATGTTATTCTCTTGATATTCTGTAGGGATCAAAATACCTGAAGGAAGAAAGAGTTGGTCTGCTTTTGCCAGGAGCACAGAGTAAACCTGCTGACATTTACAAGATTCAAAGCTAAGTAAATCATCATAGACTTAGGACAAAGTCCTATTTCTTCCAAGCCACAGTAGCAATTTACTTCTGGGAACAAAAAGATAAAGTTGTGTTGATTCCCCCATTCTCTACACCTACATTTGAGGGGTGGGACTACAATATATAATGTCTTTGTAAACTGTAAAACTGTTTTTCTGGTTTTTTGTTTGTTTATTTGGGATGGGGGAGGTTGTTTAGTTTTGTGTGTGTTTTGGTTTGGTTTTTTTCAGTCCCCCAAATCTACTTTTCATTCCGCTGGCAGCTGAGGCTTCCCAGTCCGTTGTGTGGAGTCAGCAAGGTACATTAAGCTAATTCATTTCCCTTGGGGTAGGAAGATTGGAGCACTCACCTATGCCCTGGCAAATGCCTTAGTGCTTTTGAAGGGAGTGGTGAGTTAGTTGCAGCCAGCAGTTCTATCCCTCTTTTTCTTCCTAAGACTATGAAAGTCTCATCCTACAAGATGTGTGAGCTATATACAAGCTACATTCTCCAAGACCTCTTTCTTATGTATAGACCTTCCCTGCTGCATCAACATAACTTGCATGTATCACTGATGGGGAACTACTGTAGGGGAGAGGTGAGGATAGATGTGTTCAATGAAAGCTAAGAGACAACATGCAGATAAACCACAACCTATGCCTTATGCTGGTCTAAATTATCTAGAAAACATTCTGGAGAAATGTGTTTGGTCTCTTGATTGCATGTACTCAATACGATCTCTCTAGGCATGATGATATGTCAACTGCATAAGCTTTAGAGTATTAACATTTATGCAGACCTTCTCACTAATGCACTAACCCTATGGCAAAGCTCAACAATCATTAAATATGTAAAATGTACCTTGAGGCAGAACAAGATGGTTCATTTAAGATAGCCAAACCACAGCATTTAGTTTCTAAGGTGACATGTAATACCTTTATTAGCCTTTTTATGCTTGCCCCTCTTCGATTAAGTTCTTAACACAGTGCAAAATTTGGAAATGTTGTGGTTTGGGGGTTTCTTTTCAAGAAGGGCATGCAAAGCCACAATCTCTCATGCACTAAAAATAGCCGTGTATGGAGGGAACTGTGCTAAGGCTTGCACCTGCCAGCTCTCCGTTTAATACTTTGATTCTTTTGAGCCCTCTGCCTCCGTGCAGAAGTGGGAAATGTTTTTACTGAAATATTAGCTGGACAGAGCTAATATCTTTATCTTGTTTGTACAAGCTTTATCTGGTTTGGAAATCACTTGTGTGTATAACTTTTCCCATACAATTATTTTTAACACATTTGTTATCATTTCCCCTGGAAATGCAGCTTGATTTGCTGTAGCGATACATATTTATGGAGAGATCATGTGTTTTGTTGCAGATGAGGTGGGCTTATGGCATTTACAGTGCAGCAAACATGTTAGAACCATCTCTGCAAGGGCTTGTGGAGCAGTGAAGCTGGTGTAGCTGAGAATCTTGCCTTCTTTGCAGCTGCTATATGGTTCCAATTTTTGGTATAAACACTTCTTAGTCTCTCAGGTAGATCTCTTGGTCAGATAAATATGGTTGATCACTTTTTTTGTCAATGCTTGCAGGAACTTTTATTCTGAAGTACCAAAAATAAAGCAGAATTTTCTGAAGAAATACAGCAGCAAATTCTCCTGTACAAGAACAGTAAACTGAGCTAAGATATCCAGCTCTGCTGCAGATTGTGATATTGTAACAAATTCGGCTCATCCAACATCATGCACCTTTATCTACTTGAGATAGAAATGGAGATGATAAAATATGTTATAGCAGATTTCCACATTGCAGGTTACTTTCTCTTTCTGACAAAGCTCTTCCTCCCCTTCATGGAGAGGTAGCAGAAATACAGCTCTTCCTCTCTCTTATGCCTGGTGCTGCTCTTTAGGAATGGCTGGACAAAGAAGACCTGCATCCACAGTCCACACTGTCCCTTGCACCTGCCACAGCCACTTTGTGTTTAAGGACCATTTTGCCTCACATGAATGATTCAGCTATATCAGCATGTTTCTGCCCGGGGGGAGATGAAGTGCTGATTTCCCCAGGATGGTGTGTGATAAATTAAACCAAACTTCAGCATTAAAGAAAAGGATTGTTTCAGACTTGCACAGTGGAAGGGCAAAAGGACCAGCTGAGCTTTGAAGATGAAATAGAAACAATACACAGAAGTGTTATAAAAGTGGTTGCCTTCAGCTAACATTGGATGAAAGTTATTTTTTCTTTTGACACTGAGTAGCATAAGTAGTAACGGTAAATTCTGGAGCCTTTGGCTAGGTGCCACTGTGTTTAGATTTACATTTCATCCCTCCAAAGGCTTTTCATGCAGGTAAGTGAGAAAAATGAGCTTTTGTGAAATTGTGGAGTCAGCATCCTTTTCTGTTTTCATTAAGCCACTTTTTAGTATAGGCATATATAGATATTCTGTTGAAGAGGATCTATCCCATGTCATCTCATATCATCAATTTATCAGGAGGACGGCCCTGTCCTCCTGATTCAGCACAAAGACTGAATCAGCAGGAGCAGGCGAGCAGGAAAACCTGTAGAAAGGATGCCTGCAGAGAGGAAAATACTGGCAGATTCTTTTGTCTTAGTTCCCCATAAGGCCTTCCAGCTGGGGATGGGGCTTCCTTTCCTCAGAGCTGAGGTGGGGGAAGCGAAGTAGAGACAGAAGGAAGAGATAACTGTGATCCTGTACTCAGTGTTTAATCATTGCTCCAAGCTCTAAAGTATTTATGTCCTCAAGGCAGATAATAAAGGCATAATTTGGCTTCCCGCCACACAGTGAAAGATATTTGAGTTGCTGTTGTCTGTGACCTGTGTTTTTGATTTATCTAATTGGAGAAAAAAAAAAAAGTATCTTTTCCTGAAGATGGAACCACTGAAATGAAAGGGAAGATAAGGAAACAATTCACCTTCTTAAAGCAAAAAAGAATGAATTAGTGACCAAAAAAGACATTATACAGGAGGATTCTACAAGCTCCTCAGTCCATCAAACATCCTTTTAAGACTTACGGGGGATGAAGGGAACCTTCACAGAAATATAACACAGAAATCCAGTTAGATCATCTCTGCTCTGGGAATCCAGAGCATCTTCAGTTCATTCCAAGTCCTGGACCTTGTAGGTGAATTTTCTACTATAAAAGTTACATAAGGTTTTTGATCACTTTTTAGTGGTAAATTTTTACTTTTAGCTCCAAGGACCACACAGTTTTATTAGCTCTGTGTGAGTTTCTGTCTCTAATATATTTTAAAATCTGTTCGTTGAATTCAGTATGCTGAACAGCCAGAGAATATATGGAGTCTTTGATTTGCAAACTGATGGATGATTGGCTTGATCAGCAACTGGTGCCTTTCAAAGCTATAAGATCCTTACAACAGCATTATTTACATGAGCAAACGAACAATTTACTGGGACTGCAGATTTTAGAAACCCCAAACAACTCAGTGATAGACGAAATCATCACAAAAAGGTATACTTTGGACAGAATGCACTATGAAGTGTTTAACCTGAAACAGGTGGTACAGACAGGTGCTCTGCCTGCAGAGAGACTGGATATGTCATTTAAGCAGCAACTAGTTGAGAAAAGCCCAGAAAAATAAAATCTCCATTCAGACAACGAGGAGAAACATCCAGCAGTTGGGATAGTGAAGCATTAATACAGATAATCAAGGAAGGAGTGGAGTCTCATCTGTGGGAGTACCACTAAATAGGCATCAGTGAGGAATGTCTAGAAAAGGTCTCTGAGGGCTCTGCTAACCCTCTGGTCCTCTATCACAGACCTTGTCAGACTTCTGAGTAAAGGCTGAGACAAACAGAGAGTCAAATGAAGAATAGGAATTTCTGTCTGTGAGAAAAGTCCCTGTTTGGGGATCTTTACAATTGGCAGAGGTGACAGGTGGAGTCACCCTGGGCTCAATCAACACTTATCTGAGTGAGCTTAGCTGCAAAAGTGACTTGGAATCTCGTGCTTGGAAGAACACAAGAGGCTGCTTCAAGATATCATGAAGCAGCCTCTTATTGCCTCCCATATGCCCCCACTTTCTTCTATATGGGGAAGAGGGACTGTGACTCTGGTACTTATGAAAAGCTATGGGTTTGCCTTGTATTTTCCCAAATAAAGCCAAACAAGCTCTGCAGCAAGTAAAAGATGCTTGTAGAAAGCATTTTGCGGTCAGTGCTTTATGTAATGCACTAGTCTAATCCATTTGTGCCTATTTGACAGCTGACGTCTTTGCACGGCCTAAACATCAAAATCCAAAACCTGATCAAGTCTGATAAACAAATTTCTTATGTCAGCAGAGGGCGCATCCTCGTTAACCAAGTGAGAGTCCTCTACCTTCCTGCCAGATTCCACATTGTTGCCCACTGGGAGCCAGACTTGGAAGGCGGGGTGAAGTGGAAGCACTGATGCATTAGAAACCTGTCTCTGAAATCATTTGGCATGCACCAGGCAGCAGCACAGTGCCCTGTTTGTTGTTTTAGTACAGTTCATGTATTTGCAGAGCGGGCCCAATTTCTTGTGACTGAGCACTAAAGTGCTAATTTAATTTCCCAGGATTCCGTCATCAAGGCTGGCTGTATTTGATACGATGAAGTGTTTTGTCAGGCTGTTGCCTGTGCTGTCAGAGGCAGACATGTGCTTCTGCACTTCCCTATCTTTCACTCTTGAAGAGGAAATGGGCTTGCGATTAGCATTCAGAGGAACTTGTGAAATGACACAGCTGTACTGTAAAAACACCATCCCACAGACTTTGCTGCCAGAGGAACTCAACAGCCAGCACTGATAGACCCGAGAGCAGGATTGTCCAAGCCATGGAGCGAGAACCGATGCGCATAAGGGAGGGCTACTTGGTTAAGAAGGTAAGTGGGTAGTTTTGGACTGAGTGGAAGAGAAAACTAACTCTGAACAAGTTGGGAAGATGTAGGGAAACATATTGTGAAAGCTTGGCAAAGAGGTAACAGGAAATAGCCATAGCCTACTCAGTTGCACTTAATTGAGTTAAACATCAAGGAAGAATAGTGAGATCAAAGCGGTCACATCACCTTGGCCTCAAGACAGTGTGTGGGGCCATGGGCACATCCATTCCTTGAGAAGGTGGTTGCTGCCCCACAGAAACCTCTGCTCTGGAGTCTTTTGTGGTATATCCTATAGGATAAAGTCTTTACTTTTATTTAAATCCACAGTGGCTTCCATTGGCAGAACAACTACAAGGGGAAATAAACGGTGGTCAGAAAAATAACAATGTTTAACTGCATAGTAAGATGGGTGTGGTTGTGGTATGTTCCCCTTGAGACACAAACTGTAGTTATTTTAGCATCAGTCAGACATTCCCTGGAAGGTCATAGGAAGGTGATTCCTTGGATATCACATGAAGAGTGATTCACTGAACATAATATGGGATTTATTGATGCAGGGCAGCATGTTTAATACCTGGAAGCCAATGTGGGTTGTGCTCTTAGAAGATGGAATTGAATTCTACAAGCGGAAGGCTGATAACAGTCCCAAAGGGATGATCCCACTAAAAGGAAGCTCTATTCACAGCCCATGCCAAGATTTTGGCAAAAGAATGGTGAGTACTTTTTTAATAAAAACAATTAGCAGTATACTTATACTTCTGGAAGCACTGAAAGGACAAAAGGCTGGTGGTTGCAAATCACTCATCCTAGTGGCGATTCTCACTTGCAGGTCACAAGCAGGCTTGGAATTGTGTACTATTTGAATTCAGGACACTTCAAGAGGACTAATTCAGAAAGCATTGGGGGGGGTTGGTTAGTTGGTTTTTATTAAATTTCTGAGTGTCTCAGAGAGCAGAACTAAATTTTATTGGTGTGAAGACATTTTGCAGCTGAATGGCAATGAGTCCTGTATTAAATATAAATCTAATTGCCATAGAATAAAGCTGTGAATAAAAAATATTTTGTGAGCAGGGCAAGAATTTATTTATTGTCAAGGAACAACAACTGGTTTGCTCAGACAGGAAGGAGATAAATGCTGTGACACACATATTTTGTTACAGGGTTCCTGAAAAATAGTTGTTGGTAAAACAGGATTTCTAATATGAGCAGAGAATCATATCATTAGTCATTTATTATTTTATCAACTCAGTTTCGTCAAATAGGCATTACATCCCCAGGAATTCCTCCGACAAAAGGGTCCCGCAGAATCTGGAACATTATCCTACTACAGTTTAAAGAAATTTACCACAGGGATGCTTGACTAAAGATAGAAGTCTCTGTGAGAGCATTAGAAAAATAGAAAGTTTAGAGACTGCTGAGACAGTGAACTTTACTTTTTCATATGAGTAAAGTGAGGATAATTAAACCTGTCCTTAGGTTTTGTGGTAAGTGGAATCAGGGTCCCTTGTGTCAGATTTAGACCTGCTGGCTTTGCTTTTTCCTTCTTTTCTTTCTTCTACTTCTTTGTTTCTTTGTTGTTGTTGTTGCTGTTGCAGAACCCGCATTTATATGAAAAAACCCACCTTGATTCTTACTAAGTCTTTTTAGACGTACATCTGTTGAGAGAAAGGGGCTGATAACTTACAAGCTGTCTTTGAGACAGTATAGAAAAAGGATGGGGCAGAGAGTAGAGATTGCTGTTATTTCTGTGCCAACTCTCTTATTAACAAGCCTCAGCATGGCACTGCTTACTCTATACATGAGGCATTGAAGGGTACTATGTTCAAGAGTATCACAGACCTCCATTATAATGGTAGAAATGAAGTTTTTCTCACAAAGCATTCTTTTCCAGACAGTTTTGTGTTGGGTTTTGTTTTTTTTCTTTAACTCCCAGAAAGGCACTGCTATCAATATTGGTCTATAGCAGTTGCTTGGAAATGTCAGTAACATATTTACAATAAAGGAAAAATACCTCACATGTGCATTCAACAAAGTAGGCATAGAGGTCTGAAGTATCTGATGTCTGCTGAAGGCAGAGTGAGAGAGATCCTCACCTGCCCAAAGGGTTCCTTTGGGATGTACTAGTCTCCAGAAGGGGCATTGTATCTGTATGGAAGGTGATAGTCTCTGTGGATCATTCCTTTGGCTGCACTGAGTTTTATGTTATGTTTCATTTTACATTAGGTGTTTACATAATGAGCTTTACATTATGTTTCATTTTAGTTGCTGAAATCTTTTCTGAGGGATAATACAGACAAAAGAAAGGATCAGAGACCCAGGGGTTGAGGCACCCAAAATAGCTTTTCTTAAGTGAGATTTGCTGCAGGGTTTGCTGAAGTCAGTGGAAACAATCCAAATTACTTCAGCAGGCATTGGAGCAGATTCTCCATGTTGAGGTGGTGAGATTGTTCTGCAAGTCCATAGACCAGTAGCCCTGGAGGTGGACTTTGTCTTAAAATTTGCATTGTTCAAACAGTCAAAAATTCCACATGCTCATTCATATGAGCAAAGCCATCACCAGGATTGTTCTTACAAGTAGTTACTGCCCAATATGATTAAACCTAACTTTCTACATGTATTCCTTGAAAACCTAGTATCTTCATTTTTGCATCTGACATTTTACAGCTTTACTGTACTGCTGAATTCAAAGCCTCTGCATTCCATTCTTGTTTCTCAGTGGTTATGAGTCAAAGCATACAGTTATTCCTCTTACGGGAATTATTCTGGTTCTTAAGTTTATACGGCTAGAAATGAAAGTATATTTTTAGGACAGGAATTCTGAATGGTGAATAGTGGGATAATTCTCATTGGGTCAGTTTTAAATATAGTTTCACTTGTCTGGACCCAGTTTGGAGCAGGAACTATTGGGCCACAAACAAACTTCTATATTTCTCTGGTTAAATTTTTGAATCAGCTTGTCTATCTGCACCAGGACCTCATTTGAAAGCTCAGAGCACATCACCAACATGCTCTGTTTACTACATCAATTGCAAAATGCAGGTGCTGAGGGGAAAGGAAGCAATCTTGGATTTGTTAAGTAGAGATAAAGGCTGTTCAGAAGGAGCTGCAACTGCATATTTTGAGATTATATTTCAAAATGTATTCACCACTGTTCGCTGTCCTTGATTTGATGTTTGATCATTGCTTAATGTAACATAAATTCTGATATTCTTCAGCTTTTTCCATTTTCCCCATGGTTTTCCTGTGAATAGCATTATCATGTTTGGTTGCTCATAGTTAGATTCATCTCTCCCAATTTAAACTATCTAAAATGTTGGTATTTAGTTTAGTCTAATGGTCTAATTTTCTCAAAAGCACAAACAGATATACATCGTCAGAGGGACGCTAGGTCACATCTAGGACTGGAGACTCAACATCTTTACCAATTTCAGAGGAAGCCTGAAGTCTAGCTTACTGGCCTGATTTTGTTAAATGCTAAAAAGAAAGGGCTTTGCCAGTCTCCTCCATGTGCTGAAAATGAAAACTCTTCTTTAGCATTTTGCTGTATGTTGCTTCTCAGCTCTTTGAGAAAAATAACTTTTTCCTTTGGTAATAAATCTCGTCAGTGCTTTGGTATTTCATTCTGTTAATCTGGAGTGTAAGCTTGACTCTTGAATATTGGGCTTTGGAGAGATCTGTCTGTTTGCTTTTCTTATGCACTGTACATTGATTTTCAGTATGTAGGTCTTTCCTGCATAACAGAAAAAGTGAGTATTGTTGGAAATATGAACAGTATCAGATAAGAAATGGTTACTTTTCTGTCTGAGATGGATTTTTGAGGACTCGTGGCTTTGTAAGTTTGAAATCTATCTTCTGTGAAATTCAGTTGGACTTTGCACAATTTCAGGGTGTCAGAATTTTTCCTGTTGGCCATAGTTTGGAAGATACTTGTCAGGGATGTTTAGAAATGTATCAATTACAAATGTGGGCTTCAGCAGACTCATTCAGTGTTGATTTCACTGATGTAAATTTGCTGCTTTTTGACAGTAGCCTTTGCTTTCCTTGCCCTCATCAAGTCGTGCTGTTGGCTTGTGGCTTAGCTTGGCATTTTTAGACACCTGCTGAGTCAGAACCTGTGATATTTATTATAACACAACTACAGAACAAATTAGTTTCACTCATGGGGAACTATATTTTAGAGGAAGTGGAAACCATTAGATCCAGATTTTCCATCCAGAAGATCAATGGATGGAAATGAGTTCAAACAGTGTGAACTTTGTTGGGTGGGTTTTGGGGTTTGTTTTGTTTTTGGTTTGGTTTGGTTTGGTTTGGTTTGTTTTTTTTCAGGTTGGTGTCATTTATCTGTTTACCACTACTACTAGATGATTTATTCTCATTTTTGGGAAATACAGTCTTTCCATTGTTGCTAGTGTGTTTAGATAGGTGATCCAAAGGTGTAGCCAAGGGTTGGATGTATCATCTCCCTACTAAGCCGTTAAATGTTTGCTAGGCTGCAAATATACTCAGGTACTCTCCAGTGTATGACTCTTTTTCCCCTTGTGAGTCAGTAGCTGAATATGATGTGGGGTATTTTTCCTCCTTCAGACTGTTCACATGTCTCTAAACATTAAACAAATTTACATCCCACTGTAAGCCTGCAGGGGCTGGGTGCTTCAGCCTTTCAGCTGTGTTGAACTTCCCAGTAAAAGTTAGAATCAGTAGCTGTATTGGTGCCACACACCTTGGATGTGCTCACAATGTCAGGATCACTCACAGTGAAGTAACAAAAGGATTCAGTTATGTGCAGTGCTTGTTCATGGTTTTCTTCAGAGTTTCTATAATTTAACTGTGTCTCTAAGGCACTTGCCATAGTCCTTAGGCATAGGTAAGCTGTATGTTGTGGTGGTACTAGCTTAATTGTTCCCAACTGGCTACACCAAAGTAGCCTTTTTTTTTAACTTAAAAAAAAACCCTCCCATAATTTATCATTCCAGTTTGTCTTCAGGCTCACTGTGGCCAAGCAGCAGGACCATTTTTTTCAAGCTGCCTACCTGGAGGAGAGAGATGCCTGGGTGCGGGATATCAAGAAAGCAATTCATCATATAGATGGAGGCCAAAGGTTTGCCAGAAAATCCACAAGAAAGTCTATCAGATTGCCTGAAACAATCAATCTGAGGTTTGTTCTCATAGTTCTGCTCTCCCATTTACTTCCATCTGCAGTCAGTGTGTCAGACATGTAACGCTGGTCAGGAAGACCAATGAGCCTGTCTGTCCATGGATTCTCTCACAGCCCTTTCTGCACAACTAAAAATTTCAGTTTGTACAATGTGTCAGAAATGAGCCAGCAATCAGAACTGGGAAGCTCTTTTTTAATATATTATCATTTACCAAAACAAGCTTTTTTATCAAAGGTATTTGCTGATAGGAGATTTCTGGGCATACTGCAGTGCAAGAGGATATCCCAGCCAAAGTGTGATTCTTCAGGAGAAGCATTTTAAAACAACAAATCATTTATTGCAAAAATATTTTAGACCTTTTGTTTGCTCTCCAGAGAAATGCTGATGTTGGCCTAGTTTTTGGATGGTGAGGGGAGTGTGGTACATGCCAGAGAACATGAAACTGGCAAAGGGAGAAGAAGAGATAAAGGGAAGCAATCTGTTAGTACTTTTAAAAATCAAGGATGACTTATTTTCCTTCTCTGAGCTGTAAATACCAAGATACAAATGAGTCTGAAATGTTCCTTATAAGACAGTAAAACCGCCCAGGGCCAAGATTGTCTGAGAGAATGTAGGCTTTGGGATAAGGACAGGTTTTCTGCTCAGCCCAGGACCTTTGGGTGAATGCAGAGCACAGCAGTAAACTCTCCTGCTGGGGCTGTGGAGCCCTGCAAAGGTGCCTCAGCAGTGGGTGTTCCTCTCTTCACGCTATAGTCACCACAAGTTGTTGCATTCTCAAAATAGGGACATGTGGTGAGCCCTTTGTGCACTCCACCCTCTGCTCCCACAGCTGTGATTGTAATGTAGTGAGACCTCCAGGCTTTGCAACTTGAATTTTTCAGGGGATGCAAGAGATGAAACTAAGCCACGTTACAGCTCTGCAGAGAGCCATGTGCTAACAGAACATGAAGCCCCCATGAATGACAATGACATTATTATACAAACTGGCTAAACCTTTTTATTTGCTAACAGTTTCTGTGGTTCTTTTTATGCACAGTGCTTTGTATCTCTCAATGAAAGATCCTGAAAAGGGAATAAAGGAGTTGAAGCTGGAAAAAGATAAAAGAGTGTTCAATCACTGCTTTACAGGTAAAGAGCTCCTGTCCCTCTATTCCATATAATAAAGGGAGCACAGAGTTGAAAAACTAAAGAGATTATACAGCTCTAAGCTCTGTAGAGCACAGAGAAGTTTGAGAAGAAAACCAAATGTTTTCTTAACTAACCCAGGAGATCTTCAAAGGTGTATTTTGAAAAAGTGTTCAGTTGTGGCCATGGTAAACAAAGGAGAAGGACGAAATTTAACCAGGGTCAGAAAGATTGAAGTAATCTTTTGAGTAGATTGTTGTGTGAAACACTTAAGTACAGAAGAATTATTCCATTCTGAATTTTTCATCACTGAATGGTGTCACATTGTAATTCCTGTTTCTCTCCAAGTCAAATCTGTGTTTGTGCTCAAAAACACATAGAGGCAGCACTTGAGGACATTGTTCAGTGGTAGACATGGCATTGTTGGGGTAATGGTTGGACTGCTGATCTTGGCAGTCTTTTCCAGTCTTAATGATTCTGTGATTCTATGAAAGTCACCCTGTTACCAACAGCATTTATGTTAGTAGCATAGCAGCCTGGAAGGCTGCCTTTTCCAGGCTTGGCTGTCCTTCATAAATCCCCAGTCCGTCTTTGAGGCTTCCCAGCTCAGCCCTGCATCCCCTCCCAGCTCTCTTCTCCCTCAGGAGTGGTGTTTGAGAGTTGTCCTGGCCCCTGTCATTAGCTGGAAAGGCTGTGCCTCACTGGATGACCAGGAACCTTCCCAGATTAGCTCCGAATGTTGTTGCTAAGAACATTTTTCAGGAGATTGATGAACACATGGAGTAGGCTTGTTTCCAGTGTACTTCTATGCTTCTTCATGTCTGTCTTGGTTTGTGGCTTATACTTTCTTCCTTTGTAACCAGGCACCTGTGTGATTGACTGGCTGGTGTCCAGCAGCTCCATCCGAAATCGCAAAGAAGGTCTCCTGCTTGCCTCTTCCCTCTTGAGTGAAGGCTACCTACAACCTGCTGGGGATACGTCCAAGGCTGCTGCCGAGGGACTGTCAGACACCAGCTTCTTAGATCTCAGTGATGCCTACTATTACTTTGTGAGCATTGTATTCTGGTTTTTTATTGTCTCAGACTTACTCAGCCTTCTGCTTTTCTCATGCTTCTTGTTGGGCTTCTTAAATCCTGGAGGAAAGATTGTACAGAAATGGAGAAATATATCATAATTGTCTTTTTCCTGTGATACTCAGAATGAGGCGGCTCACTTTAATAGTTGTAACCAGGACAGGTTTTTTTCTGGCACCCTTCTAAGTGTGAATTGAGTGCTGAGACCAAGCTGGGTTCTTTTTAACTTAGACTTTGTTCCTGGTAATTGCACTGGTGACCAGAATTTAACCATCTATTTCCCTGATGATTCAATAGAAGGGAAGAGAGAAATTCATTATCACAAGGCTTCACAGAGTGGCAGAAGCTACAAACCCATTTTTGTGCAGAGCCATCAAATCTGACTCAATGGGAGTGTGCACACACATAGCTAGCCTGTGAGCAAAGAAGTTTTTAATATCCCCCAGTAACCTGTCCTGGGTGTCATACTCAGACTTTTCCATTCAGTATTTCATATTCTGTGGACTGATTTGAAGAACTTGAAATACCAGAGTCAAATACTGTTTGAAAAATATTTTGCTTATGGATTTATGCTAACAAAATGTATGCCTTCCATAAACTGAAACCAAATAAATTTGTGTTACAATTCTGTTTATATTTACCACATAGAATCACTTGGCTTCAGCAAAATGACTCTCCCACTACTCACTTGTTTTCCTAAATGTGCTTGTGCTAGGGAGACTTTACCTGTGCAGCAGAGACACTGCTGGTAAAGGCAGCCTTGTGGCCTCCTGGGATGCTTCTTGTAGCAGCCCATGTGTACCCTGCTTGTTTTTAGATTATTTCTAGTTTGATTCAATACCAATGTGGTGTGAGGAGGCCACAGCAAGTCAATGTCTGACTTGGTATCATAGAAGTATAGTCCCACCTCACATTGAAATGTCTCCATGGTGATTATGAGAACTCCTCAACTTCACTGGGGGACTTTTCCAGTAAAAGGTTAGATTATTTAACAATAACAATAACCACCACCACCACCACAACAATAATAATATTTTCTTTGGGGTGGTAAAAAACAGCATGGAGGGAAGCCAAAAGAATACAAATTGGTACATGTACATAAGCATGCAGCAACTGTGCAACTTCTGTAACATTTCTCTTGTGGTCTTGCAGCCAGATAGTGGATTTTTCTGTGAGGGATATTCCAGTGATGATGATGTGGTCCTAAAAGAAGAATTCAGAGGCACAATTGTCAAACAAGGATGTTTGCTGAAACAGGTCAGTATTGCCCATGTTGCATCCTGCTATTAGGATGATATTACATGGGTGCAAGATTACTCTTTTACATTTAAAAACTTTAGGTAAGAAAGAAACTACCCTATGGCATCTCCATACTTGGCAGGTTTCATCTCTGTCCCTCTTGCCTTTGCAGAAGGAACACTTGCTGCAGCATGGCAGCAGGACTCTGGACAAATATTGCAAGGTTTATTGCTCTTGCCACAAAATAAAACAGTTGATATGTTGCAAAACTGCACTCAGGTAAAAAGGCTGCCACTCCTGTGTCCCTCTGGACACACAACTGGATTCAGTTGCCTGTTTTCATAGACTTTTTCAGCATGCCTGAGCAAAGGAGTTGTTTCAGTCACGAATGTTTGATGTGTAAGACAGAAGATAACTGGATACCTTCCTTTCCAGCAAAACTTTAAGTGAATGTGAATGTCATGTTTCCAAGGCCGTTGCAAGCAGGTATTAGTGAACTGAAGGCAAAATCAGGATTCTTCAATGAATAAAATGGGTCAGGTGGAAGGGACCTGCAACAATCCTCTGGTCCAACTGCCTGACCACTTCAGGGCTGACCAAAGGTTAAAGCATATTGTTAAGGGTTTTGTTGTCCAAATGCTTCTTACACATTGACGTGGAGCATTGACCACCTCTCCAGGTAGGCTGTTGCAGTGTTTGACCACCCTCTCTCTAAAGAAATGTTTCCTAATATTGAGTCTGAACCTGCACTGTTAAAATAGTCCTTGAGGGCCTAAAAACTTAGTGGTGGTGCTCACATATATTTCTCTTGTTTAATCAGATTACTCAAAAGCAATGGAAGAAATTAGACCCACACCTTGCTGCTTTTTTACCCTGTCACATTCACATCAATCTAGTTAGTAAGAGCTTCCGTGCAAACAGTAGCTAATTGAGAAACTTGTATTTTGAAATGCCAGAGGAAGTGATTCATGACAATCTTCTACCAGTGATAGCCTGCACTTGGTCACCCTCTCTGAGTTGTGGGTCACTGCTTGGAAGGGTCACTGCTTCTGCTGAAAATGCTTTCAGCAGGTCTAAACTTTCCACATCCATCCTTTTCAGTCATGAAAAGAGGCCATGAGGCACTTACATCCATATTTCTGCCTGAGTTTCTCAGCCATGAGCCCTCCAGGGTGTTTAAGCTAGATAAGCATTTTTTTTTTTGTTGTTATCTTTGCAGGGACAGAAAGACTTTCAGCTCATCCTTGCCAATAAATTCAAGGTACCTTCCTTCAAGGCACTTTGCAGCCATGTTTCTGGCAAGCAGTTAAACCCAGTTCTCACAGATCTCACAAGAATATCATAACTACCAGACTGTATGATATGTTATGGGGAATCTCCCATGTTGAAGCTCTTCTGCTTTGCACAAAAAAAATAAAAAGAGAAAACAGTTTGATAGTCCTGTTGTTGTGCAAAAGATTGGAATGTAGACAACTCCTACTCCACTGAGTATTTCCTCTCCAGAATATTCAGGTTTTGTCCCTTTTGTATTTGCCTGTCCTCTCATGTGTGGGTAATATTTGCATGCAGGCAAAGCAGTTCCATGACATTCCTGGTTTTGAATTTTCCTAGGGACATCGGAGGAAGAACTGGAAAGTGAGAAAGTTCGTTTTAAGAGATGATCCTGCATATCTGCACTATTATGATCCTGCTGGAGTAAGAGAGATTTGGTTTATTCCCCTGTTTTTTTGAATCCAGTGCCTTGTAAGAAGTACCTGAATGGAGTATTTGCATGAGAATGTGACAGGGAAGATCAGGCAGGACAGTGGGACTGTTTGTTCTTGCATGGCCTAGCCATCCTGTGGAAAAGCAGAGTGAAGCATGGTTTATGGGTGGCAAGGGCCACCCAGACCTGGGAACAAGTAACACTGAACTGTATTTTCACCTCTTATCTGTGATTAATTAGAATTAATGTGTACTCTCCCTTGATCAAAACAAATTAGGTCCTACATGCAAATGACCACAATACACTAATTTTGCAGTTGATATTTGAGGTATTTGCCATGCCAGGTGGAGACATGGCATCCTATTTCTTGTGTAATTCTAATGGGCCCATTCCCATGCTAAATACTCTGCAGATCCTGAATTCTACATCACAAGAGATTCCCTATTTATTTGTAAACCTTTCCCTTACCACACCCCCAACTCTCCATGTCACACATAGACTGAAGATCCCCTGTTCTCTCAGGGACAGTGAGAGATTACTTAGTATGTCTCATATACTAAGTAATCAAATGGTTTTGTTTTTATTCTGGAAATGTAGCCATATATTAACAGGTGAACAGTTTCAGAACTGTTGCATTTCATTTTGATTTCATGTCCTCCCCAGGGAGAAGAACCACTGGGAGCAATTCACTTGAGAGGCTGTGTGGTGACAGCAGTGGAAGATATGCCAGACAGTAAGGACCCATATTAAATGAGCTCTCTAATAAGTTTTTGGTACAAACCCCACCTTTCAATCTGCCTGAAATCACAAGTGTTTTTCATTCCAAAGCAATCTATGTACAATGATTCAATAATTCTAGTAACTGGTCTCTCTCTTGCTGTCTGAATTACAGGAGAAGGGTACTGTGGTAAAGGTAACAACAGGGAATCTTATGTATTGTCAGTCCTTTAGGGAAGGCTGGTCAAAAGGATGACACAAACCCTGTGTTAGAATATCTGGCCTTTAGGCAAAGTAAGCTGAGTTTGATCTCTTTAGTTAATGAATTTGGGATGGAAGCTTTATGTTAGAAATGGTTATGCCAACAAATTATTACTGTCCACCTTCTCTTCTCTCCCAAAGCTAGAAGTTGGAGGAACAGAAATGGTGTTGCTGCAAGGGCCAAGAAACATTAATTTCATGCATTCTCCTCTCCACAGGAGAGGCTGGCTATCATATCCAGCAAGAAAGTTTGTTGGCATCTCAGAAAAGAAAGAGATGGATGTGACATTTTCTCAAACATCTTGTTTTTGTAGCTGGCCAGGCATGGGAGGGTTTGGAAATATTATCTGTCTGCAGGATTGCAGATCCTTCCATGATCTGAGACCAACTAACCAGAGACTCCTGAAGGTGAAATGTGCAGAATTCATGAGTGGTTTCTCTGAGAGAGAGACCCATCTCTTGGACCCAGTCTTTGTGAAGACCTGATCAGGCTCAGCTGTAGAAAGAAAGGAGATCCCCTTACAGTGTGTAAAGGAGAAAACATGGAAAGTGCAAGACTTTTTTCTCTCATAGCTGACTTTCTTACTTTTTCCCTGTAGCCAAGAAGTATGATGCTGACAACATCCTCTTTGAAATCATCACAGCAAATGAAATCCACTATTACTTGCAAGCAGCCTCATCCACAGAGCGTACAGAGTGGATCAAAGCAATCCAGTCAGTTGCTAGGACTGGTAAATGAAGATGATCTTCTAATAAGAAGACTAACAAATTAAATTAGTTATTCAAAACAGAATTTAGCATTTCACCAAGAGAAAGCAGTATCATCCCAAATGTGTGTTGGGGGTGAGGACTGGTTGGAAGTTTCAATTCTATAGTGGGTACTAACAAACTAACATTTTTCCACTTGTGTTATGGTAATATTTTACTAAATTATAACATAGAACATGCCATATTAGTGTTTTGCTTAGAGTAATCAGTCTAGCTTGAGAAGGTTGTACCTGTTACCACAGCTGATAGTGGGAATCTCACCATTAACAGGGGACAGGGTCATACCACTGACAGAGAGGACCTCAATTAATCACCCTCTTCAACCTGTGATGTGTTTCAGGATTTTCGTGTATTTCAATCTTCTCCAGACAAGTTTTACACTTTCTTCTTTACCAGATCTTGTTGCTGCTTGTTCACTTATACAAATAATGCCATAGATTTAAGGAAAAAAAGTTAACTCACTTCGAAACCTGATCCATTCCTTTATAATCTGTCAGCATTAAGAGAGGAAAGAATGCAGACAACTATGGAAACACCATGTGGAACCAAGTGCAACTCCATGACAGCAGTATGAGGAAAAGTCTCTTTCCACAGTATTTCAAAGACAAAGCAATCTTGCTTCAAACTCTGTATCACCCAATTTTAACTCTTGCTAAATTTCTCCACAAGAATCTGCCCTTGGACCATTGTTTCCCTTTATTTAGGTCTACAAAGCAGATGCTGGGTTGTCAGGTACTGTACACTATTTGAATTAAGAATCTTGCAGGAGAGGGGAAAGGATGCATGGGTTGCTTGCTTGAACTATTGATTGAAGTAGTTTTGATTAGGTTTTCCTTTTTTAACTTCCAGCACCATACTCAGTCCTTGATTCTGTGCCTTAGTAATATAAGAGAAACCTTGTGCTTGTAACTGAACTAAATGTTTTTATTTAATAGGGTCAATTCACCTGATTAATCCTTGCATTTTTTTCTGACCATATATCAAACAAACTTCTAAGTCTTAAACTCTGGAGCTGAAAATCAAGTTACTGGCAGATCCTGCATGTAGACTGTTCCTGGTACAGACTGATGTTTGAGTGCAAGTAAACTTCAAAACCTTTAAAACTCTGTTCATAGATCTCATAAGGTCCCTTATCCATACAAATTCTTACTGGGATTTCTTCCATCTTAAAATAAATGCAGAGCTAAAGCTTCTTTTCAGTTGTGCTTAATTATACCTGTAGCTGAGCTAATGAGCCTGAAGCCCTGTTGCCTTGTGTTACTTATCCCAAAGAAAACACAGCCTTGCAGGAACAGCAAGCTGGGACACTTCATCACCATGTCCACTTAAATTGGCCAGCAGAAATCGGCTTCTGGCAGACATTTCCTGTCTCTCATGCAAGCTGACAGGATCACTGAAGTCTGATGTGTCATTCTGAGGAAGGAAGAGTGATGGTAAAAAGATCCACTGTTTGCTCAGCCTGCTTTCTTGATAATTGCTGCTTGTCACTGCTTATTTTTGCTTTCAGAGCTCACTAACCCAAAAATACCCAGGGGCACAGAAAAGTAGAAAAAAAACACCCCACACAACCAAACAACAGAAACTTGTCCACCTTAACAAAGGAGGGACATGACTGCCGCTTTTTAATAAAACTAAAATGTTTTACCAGTCTATTACCTTATCATTTTAACTTGTGCCCAGTCCAGGGTATGGCTGTCCACCGATGAATGGTGTTTTCTCAGGCAGGGGATGCTAGTCAGTATGTTTATGGAAGAGCTCTGAAGTTTGTACCATCCTATACTGAGTCTGTAATCTCACAGGTAGTGCTTCAGAAGACACATTTTAAGGGTTTGTAGGTGCCTCTGCTTCTTGGCAGCAGTGAGATCTTGTCCAAGGGAATTCACTATTAAAAAGCAACTACACGTCCATCAGAGATGATGAAGCCGCCTAGTAACTCAGAAGGCATGGAACAGGCACAGATCCTGAATACTGGCACAAAGAAGAGAGAGCCAGCTTTGTGCAAGTAACTACTAAACAAAAGGGAGAAAACAGAAGAGCAGACCTACATGTGTCATGCTTCCTCTAACTTTCCCCCTCTAATTATTTATATCACACTTCTACTGTGCCCTCAGCAATTACTACATCAGTTTCTTTTTTACTTATAAAAAAAGAACTAGTCTAAAGGACAGCAAAATAAACAAGCCATTGTGGATAAAGATTGTATTTATAATCTTCAGTTACTGAAAGACTTGTATAATATAATCTAATATAAATATCCTCTTAAGTTCATGTTTGTCTTGCCACAACTTGCACTGAACAGATTTCCCTCCCCTAGAACACTGATTACATGCTTACTACAGTCAGGGTCAGATTTTTGGGAATTGTTGGAACCCTGGGTTCAGAAAATTTAGGTTTCTGGGATATAGTAATATATATGTAACAAGATGGAGGATTTTGGGTGTAGGTTAGTTCTTCCTTCTTCACAAGCCTGGGTGATCTGGTATTGGTTCAAAAAACCCACAGTGCAGAACATGAGTGATTAGTTATTGGATTATAAGTAAAAATAAATTAGTTGGCATTCCATAATTGGGTAATTCGGGCTTTAAAAGACCTTGGAAAGTAGAACTCGGGGGCCATTTCCACCTTGTTAACTTAGAGGCACATTCCATGCAGCTGTACCATAGATAAGAAACAATAAACATCTGAGTCCGAAGAACAACTCTGTGTCTCCTGCGTTTTAATCCAAACTCTGAGTAAAAGAACTCACGAAACAGAGGCAAAGAAGAAAGGAACAGAAACAGAAAAGTTAATAGGGAATGTTGAATAACCATGCACCCATAAAAACACCCACACAGATACAGCGCTCCTACTTCCATTTTAAAATGAAGTTTAAAAGAAAACAGTACAAAGCAAACCACCAACACAGATGCTGAAAAAATAATAACCCCAGCCTAACAAACTCTCAGCTACAGTTATTATTACTTCTTATAATCCAACAAACAACACATATGGAGGTAGTTTGGACTTAATATGTCTGTAGCATTTTTTCAAAGAGATGTGTACTTTCCCTGCCCCGCAGCGTTCTTCTGAAGGGTAAGGTTGATACAACTATGTTGATAAGTGTAGTTATTTTGGTGCTTTTCTTTGCAGTGTGCTGTCTTTGCTTTTTATTTGAAAGAATAGTTAACAGAAAGTGTGAAAGGTCTACTAAAAATGTGTTTTAGTAATACAACAGTTTATTTAGTAATATTTAATCAAAGTTTGTTCATAAAGATGAAAAAACTAGTTAAGGCCTCTGAGGTACCTAATGTTTACTGTCAAACCTCTCTGTTAGACAACTTTTTATTTTCATTTCTTTTTGCAGTATTACATATAACTCTTCAATGCAGTAGTACCTCTTCTGTCTTTGGCTTAGAGTTCACTTTACTACAAATGTTAAATACCTATTTTCTGCCCCTAATTTGTTCTCAAATATTTGAGAAGTTACTTTAAGTTTAAACAACTTGCTTCACAGGGCTCTTGATTAGTGCTTTTCACTGTTTGTAATGTGCCTCCACTTTTTCTGAGTTCAAGCTTGGGCAGCACTGAAATCCAGATAAAAATTCCTTAAATAATCTTCTTTTATGGGGGCCAAAAACATTTAAGTAGGGTGGGAGTTTTTGGGGGATGGTACTGGGGTGGGGATGAGTTGGATTTTTTGGTTGTTCTTTTTCAGTTTGTACCTTTTAAAACTGTAGGAGACTATAGGAGGAACTTGAAAAAGCAAAATGAGTAGATAAGAGTCCTCTGCAGGTTGTTGGTATTTCTGTGGGTGCCTTCAGTTTTGAAAAGTGCATGTGTTTTTTGTTTGTGAACTATGGTCTTCTCATTGATGTATAGAGAATTTTCTGTGTTCACGGTGAACTCTGACAGAAAACAAGGTTCTTCTTTTGTTGTTACTCATCAGACTTCTTGAAATAGAACTTCTTATTTCGCTTCAAAATAAGGTTGGGGGGGGTTTTTTGATTAGAACACAGGACTTCCTGCTTTGCATTTAGAACCAAAACTGTGGCTTTCCGCACTTTGTTTCTGGTTCTTGCAGATTGCCTAATGTTTTTTTTCCTTCCAGTGCAGTGAAAGGGAGAGTAAGACTGTATGAAAGCTGAGTAAAATGCTTCTTTTCATGCTTCACTGGCATTATTAAATGTAATGGGCTACAGTAAAACTCTTCACTTTCCTGCATAGACTCTGCCTTTCTTTTAAGATTGCTCCAACCTTTTGTCTTTTAAGACTTTAAGATGTCTTTCCCTCCTTTTCTTCAACTCATTAAAAGATGACTGAGCAGGAGGGAAGAAAATAATCAAAGGGAAATGCTGAAAAAACTAATGGAATTTTGCTTCCAGCATTTGAAAGGGAGAGAGATGATGTTAGTATTTTTTAAAATTTGCCTTCAATATGTCTTTCACCAAAATTTTGAATATTAAAAAACTGGGTTGATCAATGGAGAGGAAAGGGACCTGGGTATTGACTAGTTTAATTAAAAAATCCCAAACAACTAGACACCCAAATCTTCCTACATCCTCAAATGGTTATAAAAATGACATAGAGAACTCTCTTCTTAGAGTATTGCCATTAGCCCCTCTCTCTTTATCAAATATACTAGAACAGCCTATTGCAGACTAATAGAGTATCAATTATATAAATCAATGTATGATCTGTCTTTTCATGTACCTGCTTCCATATCATAAGGAAAAGTCTGAAAATCCTTTCTTAATCACCAAAGTATATCAAAAGAAAATCAAGAAACCATCTATTTTGTCCTTCATTGCTTCTGCTATATGTGTATGTAGGTGACCTGCTTTTGGGAGCTTAATTTGCTGTGTTTCTAAAGTACATGATGGTTAAAGTACAGTAACAAAATCAATGCACATGTGAGATATTTTTGAATAATAGGAAGAGTTACATATCAGGCTTTTAACACTCTTATGCAGTTTTTTGCTTAAAGGAAGTATTTCATGATTCTGGTATACAATTGGTAAAATAACGTTGGTTTGTTGGTTTGGGTTTCTCTTAATATTTTTAGTTAAAGTAACAGTTTCTTTCCCAAGTTACATCTTCAATTTTCTCTTTCTTCTCTTCTCCCCTCCCCCATATCCTTCTTCTTATAACTATTTTGACCTAAATATCATAAAAGAGAGCTTGTGTTTCTGCGTTTAGGCATCATAGAGTGGATCTTGGATGAGAAAACATAAATGCCTAGTGTCATTTTAGAATTGCTGCAACATACCATGTGTTCTTTAGTCACCCCCTTAAAACAGTAAAAACTTCCTCTCATCTCCTCATACTTACAAGCTGTACATAGATATGTAGGTTGCTCTATGGGTATTGGGTGCTGTTATAATGTCCCTGTTTGAGCAGGTCCCTAGTGTTACTATCTCTAAGTACACATGTTGGTTGATGAGCTGCATGTTAAAATGACTTTAAAGAGCAATATAAGTTCGTGAAAAAATTGTCTAAAGACCAGTGACGTTCAAAAATAAAGGTGCATTAGAAAAGCCAGTTTTGTTTGGTTAGCCACACTAGGTGACTTTAGGCATGTTTTTGTCATTTGCTATGCTGTTAAACAGCTATATAGTGTACCTGCTGAAACCTAGGTGTTAGGATCTCCCAGCTATATTTGTTCAGTGCTCTTGTTCTTTAGCAATGTCATGTAAAAGTAGTGGAAGCTATTGAAATATTCCTTCAGTGGAACAGACAAGTAAAGCTCTTACGGGGTATTGTAATATTTCATTTATTAGTTGTTAGATACTGTTGCTGCAAAAAAAATACTTCATCTTTCTCAACTTTTCCTTTTTCCCATATAAGAATTAAAGGCTTAAGATGGCTGGTTTGTTTGATGGAATTTTCTCTCTGTTCCCAGCTTGCTCAAACTGTACCTTTGGTTCAAGTCTTCAAGCTGAATCTTCCAGTAGGCAGCTAGCAGCATCTTTTGGTTTTGGCATTCTGAGACCACAGAAGTGTTTAAAAGCAGTATTTTGTGCTATGACTGATACATTATCTCATGGCCACTGATGTCCTGTGGCATCTGGAGAAGCCTTTGTGTATTGCTCGAAGTGTCTGGTATCTCAGCAACAAAACAGTCCATGCAGTCAATACCCCTGGATTGGGAAACAGCAGCTCCTTTGCCTCTTAAGGTTTTTAAGGACTGTGCATTAAAACCAACATGTGTAGTTTTGACAACATTTTTAAACATGAGTCAAAACCAGCTAATGTTGTACCTAGTTTGCATGCTCTAGCAGACTAGGTTTTATTCCCCTCTGGCTTTGTAAATCCAGAGTTGCTGGGCATGGGTTGGCAGTGCTGGACAGGGTGATTGATTCTGAGGAGTTGGGGGAGACTGCAACAAACTGTGCCAGTATTATCCTCCTGGGTTTCATCTTGTTAGGTCCTCCAGCATCTCTGAGTTTGCAGTCCATCATCTCCCTCCTTCTTCTCTCACAGTTGTAGCTTGGGTTTTTGGTTTACCAGAATAGCAGAAGTGGGTCTAGCCCTTAGCAGTGAGGCCTGAACCCCTCCCAGCCCCCAACACTCAATTCGTAGCATTGTGCTGATCAGAAGCTGCTGCTGACTTGAGGTGTTAAATGCAGCAGGTGATTTCTTCTGTGGTTTTGGAGATGGACTTTTCTGAACAAGCAATATGGTGAAAATCAATTGCCAAGTGTCAACATGCTCTTGAGAATCCTATATACCTCATTCCAAGTTCATTTAGAGGGAAAGTAAAAAAAATAACACCACCGCCACCTAAGTCCTCCCAGCTGCATGCTTTTATTGTCTTCCTGTAAGCTCTGGTGGGCTGAATGAGCTGATCCCAGTCCTGAGCTCAACTGTTCTGTCTTCAGCTGGGATAACTTTGTCACTTGGTACCTTCCAGAGATGATCAGGATAAAGACATGACTATCTGCATGTATCTGCCTATTGGCAGAAACACTTGACAAAATTAGCCTTGAAATTTGAGTGGTCTGATTAAAAGTCCGTGGTGATTAATTATCTCGTGCATGCTTTTTCATTTAGTCTGTTACTGGCAATGACCCAAAGCCACATCCTGCACCATGATGAAATAAAGCCACACTGTCAGCTGCTCACTTCAAAAATGGAGCACTGCAACAGTGAGTAGTTGCAAAGAAGGTTCTAACACCAACAGGTATTATTAAAAACACCACAGGTGGTTTTGGAGGTGCAGAAATAAAATGCTGATCGGGGGGGGCCCTCTGGCTGAGCCTCAGTGCTGGTCTTTTTGATATCCAGCCGTGCAGCAGTTCACGGGGTTTTGTGCAGAAGGGAAGCCTTTTTTCCTCACAGAAGCCTGGCAGGTTTAAGCCCCTGTTGCATCGTTGAGTTGTGTGGGCAGAAAACATTTGCAAACAGCTCTGCACACACTAATTTAATGTGCTTTCTCCAAAGGCCTCTGTATCCTAGGAAAGCTGGATGGGCAGGAAGGTGAATGGCAGGAAGGCCACATGGCTAATGGGAGGCCTGGGTGATGGATGCCTCGGGCACCTTTCTGCAGCTGACACCTTCCAAGCAGGGGCATAAAAGTGGCATGGGAATGCAGTGGGAAGGTCAATGGGGTTTGCAAAAGTAGAACTTTGCACTTCTGCAAAAACGTATGGGTAAGAGGTAAACACCGGAGCGGAAAAAGGGTTTCACCAGCCACCAAGGTGTGAGGGTAGCTAATGTGCGCCCTGGGGTGGTGTGGGCTTTAAATGTGTGGTCTTAGCTGCTGAGGGTGCTCTCTGAGGAAGGACACCCACATATGAGTGCTAATTTAGGCATTGATACAATCTTCCTATTGCTGGCATTTCAGTGGCTTTTGTTGGCAAGTAGAAGGAGCAAGAGATGAGCCCAAACCAGGTGGTGCAAAGAGTGCCACTGGTTGGAGCAATGGACGCTGCTGGAGTGTCTTTAAAGGGAAGAGAACACATCCATCTTGCAGCAGAGGTGGGAGGCTGAGTAGATGGGGCAGGGGCAGAAAGGAGTAGAACAGTGTCATGGGTTAGCAAGCATAGTCTCGGAAGTGATATTCTCCCAAAGGAGTGCTTACAGCTTCCCCCCATGACCTGACAGAACCTATCAACTGGCTAGTTTGAATATGGACAATTCTTTAAGCCACTTAAAATTGTGACCGCCTCTGTGATCCACACTTAAGAATATTAAACCCTGAGGAAGAGTCTCTCTGTCTCATTTTTGGTGCTGGGACAGGTGGCTGCGGGGCCCGTGGAGGGGGCCAGGGGGCCAACCCACGCGCC
>NW_008238439.1:1821396-1825409 GCF_000691975.1 Corvus brachyrhynchos
TTCTTAGAGATGAAATGCTCCCAGAGATGGGTGAAGAGAACTTTTGTTACTGAACGGCTCAACCTTAAAATTTTACCCCAGTAATTTCAAGAGTGGACCCTTGAAAGTAGTTGTGGGAAAAGCTGCAAGTCGGGGGAAGGGACTCTCACATGCAAGCAGAAAGACCTCTTCCTAAATGGACTGAACAATATTTGGAAGTGGGCGGCTCTCTCATTGTGATAATGTTTTCATAGCATGGACAAGAGAGACTCCTCTTCCTAAATGGACTGAACAAGGTTATTATGGAAGTGGTAAACAGACTGAACATCTCAAGGGATGTCTTTTTACATTGTCAGTGGGAGAAGGGAGGCAGGTGGGGGGAGGAGAAGTGTTCTGAAGGTGTGGCATGATTTTTTTTTTCCTCTTTTAGGTCTGTTAATAAACTTCTTTCTATTCTTTCAAGTTTGGTGCCTGCTTTGCGTTTCTCCTAATTCTTATCTCACAGAAGGTAAACAGCAATGAGTATTTTGGACCAAACCACTACAAACAGATTACCAGAATTGATGTAATGAAATCTCAAGGGGGAATTAAAACCCTTAAAGGAAGAAGTCAGAGTAGAGAGGAAAGAAAACTTTGTTTTTATGAGGATTTGTACTAAAATACTTCTTTTTCTCAGTAATAGATTTTTCACAAGAAATTTTCATCACTGTTACTCCAGGTTTAAAGATCAGGCCTTGTGTAATTGCATAGCTGCGTGTTTTATTTCTTGTGTTTAAAGAGGCACAGCCATCTGATCTGAACAGAAGCAGAGACACGACAGATACTGGGGATTCTTAATGCTCATTCGAGAATGGGGAAAAGCTACAGCTAAGTGCACAGTGAAGTAACTGTGTTAGGATTCATACCTGAATAATTGTTCTATTTACAAACTGTATCCTGAGACAAATATATGAGAACTTACAGCATAGGGGCATGAAAGGAGCGGGAATAGGGGGTAAATGGCAGGGAGTTACGGACTGGAGGTAACAGAGGAGGCTGGAAGAGAAAGGTGAGGAATGAGATCCATTATTGTACAGTTCCCTTTGTTATGATTAAAAAAATTGGTCAGTTTTGAGGTGATGAGAATGTACTGCTAGTATTGTTCTTGATTAATTTACATGCACTTTTTGCACTTCTAGCTCTCTTAGAGTCGGGGTAAAATATGCTGTGAGCAGAATGTGAAGCAGTACTCTTAAGATAAAATTTAGGGAAAGTTGGCTTTCACAGTTATACTAAAGTCATTAATTAGTTGTTAAAATAAAGTTGTTAATTGGGGCATAAGGGAGGTTGTTAATTAACTTGTTAAGTGTTTGCAGATAAATAGTCAAGTATCCAGTTGGGTTGTTTGATTATTGTAACCTATCAAAGTTAAGCTATTAGTTAAACTGTTTATCATGCTTCTTGTAAATAAATTTATTATGGGGATTGCAGTACAAAATGAAGAACTAGCGAATTTTCCAGAACCTCTGTGATGTAATCATAGAGGGAGGGTTTCAGACCTTATTTACGTAAGGGTGGAAATAAGAGACTATTACTGGATGTTCCCCAGACCAGTAAGAAGACCCCAGGCAACAGCCAGAGGACAATGAGCCGATAAAAGGACTCTAGACATCAGCGAGACAATCGCAATGCTCTGGTGGGGCGGGGAAAGAGGTGGCTGGGAGGCGGAGCCTAGGGGTATAAAAGATATCACCCAAGGCTGCCAGGGGAGGCTTTGGTCTGCTCTCTTCCAGTTCAAGCCCTGGTGCTGTACACTTTGTCTCGTGTAAGGCAAATCACCACAAGAGATCTCTTATTGTCTTTTAAATTAGTTCTTGTTAATATATTTGTTTTAAAGCTCAATCCTGAGCCCGTTTTTAACAAGTACCTTCAGTGTGCTTGAGCGTGGGTTTTAGTGTTGGTTTTATTTCTTTTTTTAATTTGCAGTAACTAGATATAGTTTTGGAGCAGAATACCTAACAATAGCAGAAGCAGTGTTTGCAACTCATTGACCTTTGTGCTACATCTTCTATATTTAAGAATGCTCTTTACTCTGAGTTACACTTGATGTAGGTTAGGATTTCTCTTTTTTTTTTTTTTTTTCTCTCAGGGAATTTTGTCCCATATGTTGCCCAAGAGATTATAACAATGGGTACTAAAGAGAGACAAAAGATGTGGCCAAAGGGGAGGGGGTGCAGCTGGCTGCACTCTGATAGCTGAGGGGTTTTTTCCTTGGGAAAGGGCAGAGATACTGCGAGATACTGGCTGGGGGGTGAGGGGCTGGGCTCAGCTCCTCTCTCACTCTTGGGTTGGTGTGGGAGACAGAGGAGTAGAAACTCCTGCAATTAAAGGAGGCTTTGATTTACAACCCTGGAAGAGACTAGGTCTGGCTTAATTGACAGAGATTTGTGGACTTTAAGCAAAAGGATTACAAACTTGTGTTCCTATCATTATAAGTAAAATTGTACACTGGGTGTTTTGGTGAAGGGTTTTAAAATATAATAGTGTGGTTTTATATAGTTTAAGTTAAGAATGTAGATGGTATAAGAGAGACATCTGTGTGTACATGACATGAGCAGTTATTGGTCAAGACATAGCTGCATTGCAGTGAGAAGTGCCACAGGTCATTAATCTAAAACAAAGTGTCATTTTAAGTATCTATTGGATTAGAAAGTTATAAATTACGATGTAACCCTAAATCTTGTGACTAGTCGCCATTACTCGGAGGTGTTGTAAAATCTCACGCCTCGACTGATGCGTTTGTTATTTTAAACAATAAATTCGTGTAGTTGCATAGTCCTATCCCTTAAAGTTATTTTCCTCTGACACGTGAAAGCAAGAAACGGACAGGTTGGAGGGGAACAGACCATTGCTGCCTGGAGGATTCGCTGCCACTACGGAGCTTTTGTCCTCCCACTGCTTCTCCTACCATGGGTGAGCCTTTGCTCATAAGAGCAGCTGTTGAACTGAGACCTTATTACCACCTGACCTCACTGGAAAGGACCCTCACCATCTACTCGGGTACCCTAGGGAAAAACCCGGGACCCTGAGCCTCTCCTGGCTGCTTTCTGGGAGCCTGGCTGTCGCTGCCCAGCCTTGCTCTTTTCTGCCACTGCCTGGGGCTTTTTCACTACACTCTAAACCAACATCCCACACCTGCCTGACCCGCTGCAGGTCTGCAGAGTTTCTGCTACATTTTGTTTGTCACCACAGGTGTGCCCACCTCTGCCACTCCAGACACTGCTCCGAGGTTCCTGCTAGTCTAGGGGTTACTTTATAATGTGTATCCCCATATCGTTGCCCTATGCCCAGGAATTAATTTAGTGCCTCCCTATGCCTTTAAACTGAGCCTGAGAGGGGGAAGGAAACCCTAAGCAAAACTTCAAAGCAGTTTGCAGCTTGTTCAAGGTCACACAGAGATAGAGACTTTTTTTCAGCTGAGGCAGGGAAGCGAGGAAGCACCTGGCTTGCTGCTTTCCAGTCAGCTTTTGGTCAGTTTTTCAGCTTCTTCTTCTCCAGAGAGAGACTGAGAGTTGAACTTTTTTTTTCTTCCCTGGAATTTCATATTTTCTCCCTGTTCTGCTGGACTGCTTCAATATCAGAACACATTGGGAGGACTTTCCACCGAGCACAGAGGGCCTGGCCCTGGGCCAAGTCCCAGCTCCGAGGAGACCAAAGGGAGGACTCTAACACTTTCCCTGTTTTTTTCTCCACAGCGAGAGATTTTATTATTTAGCGTTATTATTCTTTTCCCGTGTGTTTTTTAAATAAATAGTTTTTATCTCTTTCACTTTCCTTCGAGGAAAATTTATTTTTTCCCGAACCTGGTGGGGGAGGGGTGACTGTAGCCTGCCTTCTCTCAGAGGATGTATTTCTAAATTTGGCCAAACCAGAACACTGTACAGCTCATTCCGCCATCCAGAGGGACACTGGGACCAGCTGCTCCTGGGGGTTTGCAAAGGGAGCCCCTTTTCTATCTCTCCCGCTGTCTCGCCCGCCCTTACCTCATTCCGATG
>NW_008238439.1:1825615-1830469 GCF_000691975.1 Corvus brachyrhynchos
CCGGCTGTGAGCGGAACTGCACCGAAGGGGAAAGGTCCTGTGGCCGAGAGAGGCTGGTGCTGGGTTTCTGTTCTGTTTGTTGTTGCTGCTGTTGTGGTTGTTTGGTTGCCTTGTCATATGTATATATATTTTAGTAAAGAACTGTTATTCCTTTTCCCATATTTTTGCCACAAAGCCCCATAATTTCAAAGTTATAAAAATTTGGAGGGAAGGAGGTCACATTTTCCATACCAAGGGAGGTTCCTGCCTTCCTTGGCCCACACCTCTCCTTCAAGCCAGGACACACTTCAGTCATGTTTGGCAGCAGGTTGACAGCAGAAGCTTCAGTGAATTTTAGGTACTACATCTGTTTTGGATAATGTAGTAGTTGTCCTACAAGAACAGTGGGTAAAGGGAGATTTTTAAAACCTAGTGCAATGGGGCCGTGTGAAAAATGTTACATATGAAATCCACCAAATTGGCCTTTGCATGTTAAGTGCCCTGATTTTGCATGATAAAAGATTAAATATCCTAGTTTTACATTTTGCATATCAAGAGTTTTAATTGCCAAATTAGTATTTACATACTTAAAATGCCCATCAAACTAGTTAAAGATATAAAGTTAATTTTCAGAACCACTTAATCACACAGTTCCTAGTTAAAAATCCCTGTTGAGAAAATATTCCCAAGTTTAATCCATTCCTTAAGCCTTAAACTTCCAAATGTCTTGTTTCATACACATACTCAAGTTATCCAAGTTAATTAGTATGTTTTAAAAAGACTCTTAAAGTGTTTATGGTTCAGTTTTAAAAGTTCCTTAAAATGTTTGTTGATGGTTCTGTTTTAAAAATTCCTTAAAGTGTTTGTAGTGCAGTTTCATGCTTTTGTTAATTGTCCTTAAATTCTACAACTTTCTAAGCCCAGCTCAAAGAACAGACTTTTTAACTGTCAAGGGCTATTTTTAGTCTCCTGTCCGTTAAGTTGCAACTCAGCTCCATGGCACCATGAATTTCAATGAGGACATTTTCCCGCCTTTCAAGCACCCTAGACAAGAAGCTAGCCATTGGCAGGATCCAAAAACAAGATTCCACCAATCGCATCTGACCATGGGGGCTGGATTGTGGGTGGACCTGGGCAGAGCATGGACATTATAAAACCCAGTGCACAGCTCTGGAGCTTGCTTTTGCCTCGGATTAGCTGTGGGCGAAGCCCAACGCTGGTGACTCAGGCCTCTATCTCCCAGAGAGACCATTTTAATTATCTAACTTTGGACTAGCCAAAGTTAACCCAGCACTGCAGGCTTCCTGCACTGGGGTCTTGTGCTGGTTAGGCCTAAAGGTCTCTAATCGCTGCGGACCCGGGTTTTGGGATTTTTACTTGTGGATTTTCCCGGACTGGATTATTTTAACTTTAATTTATTTTTTTAATTATTCTTTTAATAAAACAGATGTTAATTTTTAATTAACATCAAGAGTGGTCTCATTCTTGACAAAAAACATTATGCAGTCCTTGCATCATATCATACAATGTTGTTGGTGAGAAAGCTGTCTAAATTAGATACGCTACTCATGATTTAGAAAAGGTACCAGTGCTTATGGAATGAAAACCTGTTCAAATGGGGAGCATGGGCTGAGGGAAGTGGACCCATTTTGAGGGAAGCTGTTGAATGCTCTAAACCACAAAAAGGATCAGGTAACATTCTGTTCTTGAAAGCACTTTAGAGTTGTCCATTTCACCTGGCTGATCTGTTTCTTCCTTGACCTGTAGATGTCGGCACATACAAGATAAAGCCTGTGAGCCCAGACACCTACATTAAAGGGGAGTAAAAAATACTAGATATTTTCACCAGATATTTTGCAATGGTAAAATAAGTGTGAGAAAATAAAGTGTAAATTGAAAGCAAGTTTAAACTAATGGTTTGTTTAAATGTCAGCATCACTGAAAAAAAAGTGCTACTGGCTCTTAGCCCAAATGACCAGAGTCTGTATTTTCAGAGTAAAACTGCCGTGCTTAATCTACTGTTACTGGGCCTTGATAAAGGTAAGGGCTGGACCTATTTTGAGTAAACACCACATCTAATAGGGGCCTGATCTAGTGCCATTGAACTTCATGCTCATCACAGGACACTTCTATCCTTATACTGTCAGAATGTCCTATGCCAATGTTTGCAGTAGTCGTATGAAGGGATGTGATACTCAGAATAGTAGTAAATGATTGCTTTTATATTGAGTAATATGACAAGCAGCTCCTGTTTTACTAGCATCAGTTTTTCAAGTTGGTGCCAAAAATCAGTGCTGGTAAAGCAAGGCCTGTGTGGTGGAAGATCAGCATATAGGAAAAAACTAAGTTTCTCAATGCGTTTTAATGTGACTACAAAAATACATCAAGCTGTGTTACCTCATATGGTTATTCAAGTTATCTTGTTTAAAGTAGTTAAATTTTTCCCTACTACATGCAAATGACTAATGTGCATAGCTAATGGCTGAGAAACTGTTAGTTACCAGTCTGCTTCCATTCTGTCCTGGATCTGAGAGTCCTAATCCAAAAATTCCACAGGTGGGTAGTTGAAATTCAGCACTGCCAAATACTAACACTTCTGTGAGTGCAAGTTCAGAGATCCTTGTGAGGATTCTGTCCCTTGAAATGGGCACTGGGAATGTTCAGCTGATCCTGAGGTGGCCACCTTGTCGTCTATTTCCAGTGTCTAGATTTGTCCCTTCCCCAACCTTCCTTTGTGGGCTCTCATGATACACTTCATGTCAAAAAGTCAAACACACCTTGGTTTTTTTGTTTTTTTTTTTTAATATAAAAATCATCTCTTCCAAAACAAAAAGTGCAAACTGAAATTATAATCAGTGTATTTTTGACAGTGCAGTAGAACATTGAATTTATAAATATAAATTACAACAGAATATTTAGTTGTCTTTAGAATTTTACATAAATACAGTTAACTGCAAATTAAAAGAAGACACCCTTAAGTTTTTTTGAGAAGCTTTCATCATAAATTCATAGTCCAAAATCATTCAAAATCAGTTTCACAACTGCCAAACAGTGTGTGATATTGGCAAAAGTTGTTTGAGTTGAAAGAATCAGCACTGGTTTTCATCTCTCAAGTTCTGCTTCCAAGATTTCTCCCCACGTGTCGACATCCATTGGATACATGCTTTTCTCTGGCAAGCTGAATTGTGAAGGAATGTTGCTGTATTTCCCACTAAGCCATTCTTGCTTCACTTTGCTCTTCCAGTAGTTTCTTAACAGTGTGATCTGGTGGAAAAACATATAGTCAGATCTTGGAAATGAACCCATTTAAACTGCAACTTAAGTTTAGCACTGGAAGAGTAGTGCTAGAAAAAGGATTTGGAATGTGGCTTTGGATATCTAGACATTAAGCCCAGGAAGGTGCAATGCTGCCAAGAAGAAGACCTTGCTCCACTTCCAATTTTTCTGTTCCTGCCTCAATTCTTTGATGGTCAAGATGAAAAACCCAAGCCAGGAATTCGTCTTACTCCTTTAAAAAGGCACCTTTCACTTTTTCTTTAGGGTTGTGGCCTTTAACTCTTGTTTGGAAGCTAGCTGGATTCTTCTCTTCTGCCAGCCTTTTAGGGCAAGAAAATGCAGACTTGGTGTGTTTGTTGCTTCTATTTCAAATCCCCTCCAGATAAAACAGACAATCAGTGCAGGAAGTTCTGCAGGAAATTGCTGTGCAAGGGTAGTAAGATCTATGCACTGAAAGGGCAACCACTATCCGCTCATGCCTGTGCCTCACACTGCAGTACTGAAGTATCAGAGCCCAGAACAGTGGCTGCCCTTGTTTCTTTTGCTGCTGCTTCTCTTTTCACCCCTCCACTGTCCCCCTGCTCTCAAACACTCCAGCTAAAATAAGGTGAGGAATTACCCTCTAGTTGGCCCAGAGTAATCTGTGGAACCAGCTATCACGTCTACCTGATCTACCTGACCAGGTCCTGATCTACCTCAACTTCCAGGCTGGATTCGACAGTGAGAGATCATTCAGTATATTCTGGAGCTGAACCTGCTACAAACTCCCCAGAGCAGTATGTCTGTGAGCAGATTTTCTAAACAGTTTATAAAAAGCTCCTGCTCGTTTCCTTTTCTATTCCCCTTGTTTTTTTCTCCTGAATGTGTGTCACTTGAGGTGTATCGAGAGAGCGCTATCCAGGATGATTTCTCAGGGAGTCATTCCTAACCAGCAGACCTATTTCCACAAAATACAACCAGAGAGCACACAATGCCTGTTACCTTCTCCCTGCCAGCACTATCTGGGGGAACGTGGGCTTTGTCCCGTGTTAGAGCTTGTGTATGATGAAGGTCAGAGCTGAGGCTGTGCAGGGCCGCAGGAGGACTAAAGCCGAGCTGGACAGGCTGTGTCCTGGGTAGGAAAAGGGACAGCCTTGCTTTATCCCTCAGTGTATTTTAGCAGATGTCCGTCTGCCGGGGTGCGCTACCGAGGCACACTGTCACCGCAGCTGCTCCCCCCACAACCCTAGGATGGGTGCGACGCGCTGATGCAATGTCCTTACACACTTCTATTGCCCCTCCTAGCAACCTCGTTTATGTCACTGCCGGTGTTCTGCCGCTGAAGGTGGATTTACCTTCCAGGAATACCCGTTCCCTCGGTCGCAGTCAATCTCCCGCTGGCAGACGGCGCGCACGGTCAGGCAGTGGTGCCGCCACAGCCGCTCGTTGCTCTCGATAACGCGATGCCAGCCCTTGCACGTCACGGACGCGTGGCACAAGCTCTCGACATCCAGCCCGCTGAAAATCCGGGAGCTGACCTCGGGAGGAAGAGCAGACACGAAGTCACCCAGTCCTCCTCTTCCTCCCTCGGCGCTGTCCCGGCCGGCAGACCGCTCCCCG
>NW_008238439.1:1830813-1852015 GCF_000691975.1 Corvus brachyrhynchos
CCCTGCGGCCCCGAGCCGGTTCCGCCGCCGGTGGAAGGGGCGGGGGAAGCTCGGCTCTAGGGGAGGGCAACGAGGATGGTTTCGAGAGCGGAGCATCTCTCTCAGGAGGAAAGGCTGAGGAAGCTGGGCTTGTTCAGCTTCGAGAAGAGACGGCTGAGAGGAGACCTTATCCATGTGTATAAATATCTAAACGGGGAGTGCCAAGAGGATGAACCAGGCTGTGCCCGCTGGTGCAGAACAATGGGACAAGAGGCAATGGGCAGAAACTGATGCACAGAAGTTCCACCTGAATATAAGCAAGAATCTCTTTACTGTGTAGTAGCTGCACATGGAACAGATGGCCCAGAGAGTTTGAGGAGTGTCCCTCCCTGGAGATATTCCAGAACCATCTGGACACAGTCCTGTGCCGTGTGTTCTGGGATGACCCTGCTTGAGCAGGGAGGTGGGGCCAGATGACCCACTGTGGTCCCATTGAACCTCACCCATCCTGGGATTTTGTGAGCCCCTGCAGAGCTGAAGGGATGAGGGCAGAGCTTGGCCTTTGGTGTTTCTCTTCATGGGACAACAAAGAGAAAGTTCAGCTGATCAGTGTGCCGTCTCTGCAGTGCAGAAAGTTCTGGAAGGTTTGGCAGAGACTCCCCAGTGCTTCTGTGCAGGGAGTACTGCAGCAATAAACTTCTTTTTCCGTAATTATTTGTGCTGGTGAATTGAGTAGTGGAAAGACAGTGTGTTGAAGGAAAAACAATTGCAGTTCGGGTGCACTTTCACAACTTAAAAAGCTTTTTAGATGTAGCAGCTCTGAACTGAGGCTTTTGAAACCAGTACCCAAGTACCTGGTGTCACCTCAGAGCTGCAGACTGGTAGCCTGTAGTGAATATTTGATGGGAATTGCTAGATTCATTGGGCATCTGACCTGAAAACTGCGTCTTAAAATCGTTGCCTGACTTTTAGGATGGGATCAGATTTTGGGGAGTTGTGCAGATTTACCATAAAGCAAATTCTAAGATGTAATACTAAGATGAAGAATGGCTGAGAGAGCTGGGGTTGTTTAGGCTGGAGAAAAGGAGGCTCAGGGGAGACCTTACCACTCTCCACAACTACCTGAAAGATGGTTGTAGTCAGGTGGGGGTCAGTCTCTTCTCCCAGGCAACAACTGACAGAACAAGAGGACAGAGTCTTAAGCTGTGCCAGGAAGTTTAGGTTAGATGTCAGAAAAAAATTCTTCACTGAAAGAGTGATTGGGAAATGGAATCATCTGCCCAGGGAGGTGGTAGAGTCATCGTCCCTGGACATGTTTAAAAAAAGACTGGACGTGGCACTCAGTGCCATGGTTTAGTTGATGAGGAGGTGTTAGGTTAGGTCATAGGTTGGACTTGATGATCTCAAAGGTCTTTTCCAACCTAGTTCATTTTGTGATTCTGTAATTTCAGCTTTCTCGAAGTTTTGTCATGGCAGCAACCAGTGTATGTATTTAAACCCCAAAATACCACAGTCATGGTCAGCAGTTTAATTAGAGAGTCTTTTGTTCAAAACCCTTTAGGTATGAGGTAAAAGGAAGGCGTGTTTATTTCCTCTGTAAGTTGATGTAAGAGGATGTTGATGGTTAGTTTCAAACTGCATTTGTTAATTGCAAACGTTCAGTCCAACTTTTGTGTTTGAGTCAAAAGTATATGTTTATATTTCTAGTATGTGAGTAGCTAAAATTGATTCTGTTTTGTCAGAAAAAAATCAGGAGGCTGAGGCAGAAGAAGCACCAACTGTTCATGGAGATGTCCTGTATTCCATTGTTAACGGAACCAGCATGTTCCAGCTCTGAGGTACAGGGAGTTGGAAAAATGAGGAATAATGATGCTGCCTCCAGACTTTTGGTGGGTGCTTAAGTTTTTAATGAAATTTAATATTTGTAAGCATGTGTTAAAAGTTAAGGAGGTGTTGTGTTTTCTATACAAATGAAATGTCAGCCTTTGCTGTAGCTGAGATCCCTGGGGTGGACTGGCTCAGGAAATTTAAAATGATAGTGCTGTTTTCAGTAAGTAATGAATGTGACTTTGATTTGCACTGTTTTTACAGAGATTTAGAGTCTAGTTACTTCCTGGAGAATGAAATTGTAGGAATGCTAGAAAGACTTTTCTGTTTGTGGGGTTTGGGGGTTTATTTTTCTTGGACAAATAGGCTTTTGTTAAACTTGCTCTTTCTGTTATATCTGTGTGTGGACACTCTAGAGCAAGATGATGGTAAAGCTCTTCTATGAATTTTTCAGTTTGTAGCCTTTTAGATACTTATTCCAAAGATGTAAGAAGTTTTTGGTTTTGTTTTTTGGTTTTGTTTCTTGGTTTTGTTTCTTGGTTTTGTTTTTTTTTTAACTGCACGGAGGTTCCTACACATGTTGTTTTTCTGAGTGGGTAGAAACTGAAAAAAAAAAGTAAAATAATTGAGCAATGGTCCCCATACAAAAAGTAGGTGGTTACCCAGGCTGCTTTTGAAGGGCATAACTGAGTACAAACTGTGGTCTAGTTTCCCCTCCTCTTCTGTAACTGGATAAAGGCACTAAACAGTAAATGTTGTTTCAGGTTCCTCTTTCTGAGGATAATGAGAGCAAACAGTCAAAATCTATTCAAAGAAAGAGAGTGCTTCCATCTTGGATGCTGGAAAGAGATCTCCTCGTGCAGAGGGTTTCCAAGCCTGTAATGACAGGAGGTAGGTTTGCGGTGTGATAATGATAGCCTTCCCATATGCATTTCTGTGCTTTGATACAATTTTTAAAATTATAATGGTTGTGGTAGAAAGTATTACTTTGCTACTTTTCTTTCCATGCTCCGTGTGGGGCAGCTGACAAAGACTGACTTCTGTTGTCTCCTTTGTCATCAGTCCTATGGGTGTGATAGAGCTCTTTTTCATCAGTTAATTGTCTTTCTGTTCTTTTTGTTTTTAATGCCAGATAATAAACTCTGTTTGTGCAGCTGAGCATTGGATGTTCTAGAGCCCTTTCCTATAAACTTGCCTATTTTGTATGTAAATTCTAGGTAGTTTCTGTCTCTTCAATTCCTAGCGTTCTCCACACTTAAGTGACTGATGTTTTGCCCTTCTAAATTTAGATTCTTGATTTCAAAGGTTTTAAAGGTAGGTGGGTTTGGGTGGTGTTGCATGCTAGTTTTTTAATCATTACTGAATCAAGCTTGATTATTTAGACCGAAGTTAATTCCTAGCAGGAGCAGTTCATTACAGAGTGATAGTTTCTTACCAACATGAGGCTAAAATACTGTTACATTCCCTCCTGTTCTTGTGGGAAAAAGAAATTGCTGGATGTGTCATGTACTGCTGCTGCTGCATATCAGCAGTGACAGGAGCAGAAGGCTGTGTTCAGTCACTGCCAGTGGGACACACAAAGTGCCTATGCATTGGCAAGAGCTCAAGAAAACTTTCCAACATGTCTGACTTTGGTCCTGGGAGCGTCTAAAACTGCCATTAGACAAACTTTCTACACAGCATTTATTGCCCTTGTGACTTTTATTGATGGTACAGGAAGGCTAAAGAAGTGAGAGGAGGAAACAGTGTTTCTGTCATTCCCTGTGCTGAACGCAGCACACCCCACCCTGCTTGCCCTTCTGTGGGGAGGTGTTACGTGGTTTGGGTGCAAACCGTTGAGTTTCCTTTGCTAAGCAGTCCAGATGTATGAACTGTGGCTGGTGTTTTGTGTCCGCTCCCCTGTGTGCAGCAGCTCAGCTTTAGCGAGTCTCTTTCCAGCTGCTGTTTCTGCTGAGATGCTGTTAATGGATTTGGCTCTTAATGCCCAAGCAGCCCCACAGGAGTATTTTATGCAGTGTCTGGCCAGTTGCTTCTTCTATCCTGTTGTAAATACAGGTGTCTCTGTGCACTGATGAGGACAACTCTGGCTTTGAACACCTCAGTCATGTGCCATCCACCACACTGCCTCTTCTTTTCCTCAAAAGCTAGTTTGGAAAAAATTGTAAGATGCAAAAGAAAATCTGGATTTCCATGGTTTTTTCTTTCATCCCCTTTCCATGTCTAGACTGGTCCGTCCTGCCTTATTTATGTAAAAATTGCATGGGCTTCAACTGGCTGTGTTGAGTCCTGTACTAGTTTTCTTATGTTTGTGCTTTTGTTTTGTATTTTTGGGGGAGTGGGGTTTGGTTTTTTATTTGTTTGTTTCTCTGCCAGTACTATAACATTTGTTATATGTGTGAATATAATGTTTATTTCAAAGACTTAATTCCTTGACTGTGTTGGTGTTGAGATTTGGAGCTGTGTGGGTGAGACATATCTGAAGGCCTGATCTTGAGGGAACTGGGGGTACATGCAAACATTACTGGAGCTGTTTCAAAATTCCTTTTCACAACTGCTGCTGTTTCTCATGCCATGTGCCCAGTGTTCTGCTTTAATGATTTCTAGTGTCAGGATTTCACTGAAAAAGTTGCATTCCAAAAGTACCCTTTTTCTTTTTTTTTAAGGTAGTAGAAAGAAAAAAGGCCAAGGAAGGGGAGAAGGCCATACAGAGTCATTAAAATCAGAAGTACATGTGCAGCAGAAAAAAAGATTAGCTTCTGAAGAAACTATAGAGGATTTTGAAGGTGGAGAGCAAGATCAGTGGAAAAGGAGCTGCCTCTCCATCCCTGTTCCTTCATCTCAGGTAACTTTTTGGCTCAGGGCAGAACCATGATACTGCAAAAAATGAGAATGTAGTTGGCAATGTCATGTTGAAGGTTGAGTCTACCACATAACTTTTTGTTCTATGTGTTCTGCTCATGATTTGTTGTTTTGAAATACCAGTCCAGTGGATAGCTCTGTAGCAAGGATCATGGAAGCCTCAAAGATTTGGTTTTCTGCATTTCCTTCAAGGAAATGGATCTGGGACTTGTGATGCCTTTTCCTGGCCTTAAAAATTAAGAGCCAGACACAGTAAAGGGAAGAAAGGGTTTTTATGTCAGTTCTTAATAAGGATCCTTATAGTGCACCACTTTGCCAAGGTGGAATGCGCTGAAATGCACACCCACGATAGATTGCATATACAATTTATAGACCTTGCAAATTAGCATATCTATCATAGATTCCCCAATTAGAGGCTTGAAGGGATAGCATGATATCCCCCCATCCCGAGGAATTCCCCCCTGGATGGGCTTATTTTAGTTTACGGGATGTGTTCCAGAAAGGACCTTGGTTTCTCAGGATAGCATAGGGCTTTCTGGCCCCAGCTGTGAGGCCTCCAAGATGTTTGGTCTCCTGGCTTAACAGAATACTAGGACTATGCTAAATTATTGGGCTTAAGGCATTACAGGTATGCATGCTAAGAGCACTGAGGATACATAAAAGCTATATAAAAGGGTATATAAAACAAAAGGCAAAAAATGATCATGGCATCACTTGGGCCCCAATTGTCCTGCAGAAGTACCAGACTTTGAGCTTTACAGCAAGAGGCAGGAAGACATCGGCCAGAGCACTGCTCCTAAGGAGTGGTTGTTGCGTGTGGTTTTTCTTCCTGAGAACCTTTGGGGATAGCTGATGGTGTGATACTGATGTAATGCGACACTGGGCTTCGCCCAAGCTATTACCATTCTAGTAGTGAGGGTTTATGGTCAGATAAGGATGGTATGTGGCTCAGCAACTGCTGTGTTTCAAAGGAAGGTAGCATGGAATGTGCTTGTGCCACCATCTCAAAATCTGAGTTAAAAAAAGGAAAGGGGAAAAAAAAAGTAATCTGAAAGGATTTGTGGCAGTGAGTGAACAGACCCTTTGGCCCAGCTAGTCCAGTGTCTCTGTGACCTCACAGTACAGCTGCATTTACAGGCAGTTAAATCCTTACTAACAACATCCTGCAAGTGGTGAAAAGAGAACGATCATTGCTAAAGACAAACAAAGCATATTCTGGTGAGAGCAAACTGAGGGTTTCACTGACTTGTTTCCTTAGAGGGAACCACCTGAGGAGATGGTTTTTATGTCTAGCATTAGAATTGCCTGCGTCTGTTCTAGGATCTGATAAAATAGTTAAAATGCTTCTAACACTGAAAATTATTGGGGCTTTGGTTTTAAGGTTAACTGAAACAAACCGTGCAAAGTCTTCGGAGTGGTTTTGGTGTAACAGTGGTCCACTAGGTGCATTAATAACAGCTGCAGAGCTATTTTCTCTTTGCCAGGTTATAAAATGAGTGACTACATAATGAATTATTCAATTTTTCAATTTGTAAGTAGGAAGCCTTACTTATTTTCACCTAATAATTTCATAAATCATTTTAATCTCAAGCACAGCGTAAGAAATTGCTTTCAGGACTTTGCAGAAAAACTGATGTATTAGGGCAAGCAAGAGAGCTCTGAAAGACTGTAATTTGGATATCAGAGCCTAAATCACGGTCCTGCTGTCGTGTTTAAGCGATTGAGAAAATGCTCTGCAAGGAAGAAAGCGAAAAGATCTGAATTGTTGTAGTCGGCAGCAGCCGCCAGAGGGCGCCGAGGCCCCGCGCGTGCTGTCTCAGTGCTGAGCGCTGGTGGCTTTGGTTTCCCTGGATCGCAGCCTGCTGTGTAACTGGTCCTGATCAACGTGAGCGTTCTGGCTCTTCATGTACAACACAGGCAGTGGGTTGAAATACGTGGTAGAGAACTCCCAAGTGGTAGTGGTAAATTGCAGTAGTTTATGCTTTCTTTTGCAAAGGAAGGCTTACTTCTTAAATTGCAGTTGATTGCTGAGCTGTATTTTGGGAGTTGTCTTTGTGTCCCAGTTGAGTCATTAAATATGCTTTGGTCAGGATCATCTGATATTAATGCTGACTTTGCCCTTTCTTAATCACATTGCTGCTCAAATGTAATTGTTTCTGGTTTTGGACAACATTTTATGAAACTTGCATTGAAAGGAGCAAAATCAAGTAGGAAATCACTGGCTGATTTTCAGGCTCTGCCAAACACACCTGTGTAAACTAAGTATAAATTTACTGGAGTGGAAACATAGATAATAATCTGTAGAGAGCAGAGACCTTCTAATAGTTCTATGATGTATCAAAGTAGTTCAACGTTGAATGTAGATATGCTTCCAGCGAATGTCTCAATTGTCAGGACAGTGTTTGTTCCTCAGTTGTGTATCTCATATTTTTTTTCTAAAGAACACATTTCTTATTTTAAATGTACATTTTTTCCAAAATTTAAAATTCAGATTGTGACAATACTGAAATGTTTGCATAATGGTGTCTATGACAGACTGTTATGATTTAGAGTCATGAGTTGAAGCATTTAAGATGTAGCAAGGTGGGATTAACCTCAGGGTGTGTATCCTCAGTTTCCATATATCTTCTATGTAGATAAATATATATATATACGCTCCATATGTCTTGGTGCTTAAACTATTAAATAATTCATTAAGTTAGTAAGTAATTCGTTAATCATTTAAATTGATTCTTGGGTAGGAGTCTACATTCTTCTACAGTTTACTACATCTTCACCTGTATAACACCCATTAATTTTTCAGGAGCAGTACTTTTAATTTTTAGTTAATTTAAACTAGTCCTTGGACTGTTGACAAACTGAGGTGGTGAGAGGTTATGTTGTGAGGGAACTGAAGCTGAGGATGGAAGCTGTTGGATAAGTTTTCTTTTAAGAGTGTGTGCTCTCTATGTGTTTACTGAACTTGAGCTTTTCATTCAGCAGCTGTGTTAAGCAGTGAACTTGAGTTTGGGAAGTGGAGTAGAAGATTTTTAAAGTCTGGACCAGACGATCTTTCAAGGTTCTTTCTAACCCAGGCTGTTCTACGACTGATTCTGAATGCAGGAATGATGAGGCACAGTTTGACTTCAAAGCTTTTAATTCTGAGGAGTGTAAATTTTCAGGTTGTTCAAAATGTAACCTTGTTCCACAGAATACATCTGGATTTCCTCTTGAGAATTCCATGAGAGATATGGAAGGAAATGGCAAGACTGGAACAAAAAACCCTGGAATTTCTCTGGAAAAAAATGATAGGCAGCTGCATAGCAAATGGTCTGAAACAGTAGGTCAGATCTCCAGTAAAGACAATAGAATTGAGAAAAACAAAGAGCAGATTACTGGTTCTACAAGCCAACAAGCTCACTGGGGCAGGACTTCAAAATATTTTGGTGCCCAGGAAGGGATTCTTGAGCCTGATGCAAATCTGGATTACAACACTGAGATTTCTGATTCAACCAGAAGTGCAGATGCTTCAGAAAACTCCAAACAGATCCAGCATAAGAGGACACCTTGCATGTATGGAAGTGGCTGTTACAGGTAAAGCAAAATTAAAACTAGCTTGGGGTAGCTTGTTGTTTAGAAGTAATGTATTAGCTATGGAAGAGAAAACTATAAAGTTGTTAGAAGCTTTGATTTGGAAAAAATCTTCCGGTGAACAGGGGACTGATGAGAAACAAATGGCAGAACAATAATTTTAGAAGGACAAAAGGAGGAGCCGGGATGTCTTGCTAATTCCTAATACAACCCAAACAAGGGATGAAGTATTCAAGCAAATTAAAAGATGAAGTGTTGCAGGAAATAAAAGATAAAGGTCCATTATAAAAAGAAAATAAAAAGACCTGTGTGTACAGTACGAGGTACTAGCAGGCAGAAGAGATTTAAAAGGTTCAAATACCCAACAAACCTGTAGGTTTGTTTTATTAGCAGGTAAGACTTACATGAAAGACTGTTGTGTTTATTGAAGTTACTCTGTGCTTTGTGATCTGAATGTTTAAAATACTTATTATTTGTCATCCCTAAATAATTGAGAATTTCTTTTATTATAAATCAGTGTTTCTGCAATTTTTTGCAAGCTTTCAGTCTCCCCCTAAAACCAGAACAAAGCTTACTTAGGAACTTGAGGTTAACCGTTATTTGGACAGTCTTTGGAAATACTGCAAGTGAGGAACAACAGGGTTTTTCCTCTTCTTTTTCACCCACTCATATCCTTTCAGGATGGAGGTGGTGGAAGATTTGTCATACAAATGTTCCAGAGAAGTTCCAAAATACCAGTGCTGGGTGCCTGGCCTCCTGCTAGTTCTTTCTGCCCAGAAGCGATCTGTGGTGTCCTGTGGTGTTACACTGAAGGGAAGGTTGAAATCTAGAGGTGCTCTTGAGTCTAGAAAATGCCCAATGACCTGAGAACTACATTTAGGAGAAGATTTTGAGCCCTAGATAATCCTATGTACCTTGTAAATACAAAAGATAAGGCTAATCCAGGAAACAGGGGATCTAGTGCCTTTTTTTTTTCTTCCCCCAAGGGGCTTCAGCAATAATAAAAACAGTGAGTTTGATTAGGAAGCAAACAAGCACAAGTGACTGGGTTTCTGTATGTTTGGTGGGCCTGATGCTGAGATAACTGTGTATATCAAAATTGTAAAGCTTTTGTATTCATGTGCACATCACATGGCGGTTTTCATGTAGCTTTGACACACCTCATTTTTTCCCCTTAAAGATTCTAACGAAAGCATGTCTTATTAGACAGTTCCATTGATCCAGTAGTAGAAATGCAGCCTCTGGTTTGCTCCAGCTACTTTGGATTTTGCTGAGAGAAGTTTTGCCCTGTATGGGTATTAAGGTGATTTAATGCTCTGATATGATGAAATATTCCTAATCTTCAGGAAAGGCAAATCCTAGGTACCAATAGGGAGTAGGAGTCTGTATGTGCACATTTTTTCCTGGGTCTCTTGATTGTGAAACATTTGGCAGCAATACTTTTGGAAGGTACTGCTTTATAAAAAGAAAAGAATGTTCTGAAATAACAAATAGCAGTCTTTGTCAGAGAAATTTGTAAATAGGGAGCATCAAAAATGTCAGCTTTGATCTTCAGGAAATACTATGAAACTCAGCCTGTTTGCTTGCAGCAAAAGAAATGTGCTTTGTAGTCTGTCTTTGTATTTGCTTTTAATTCAAGGCCCCTAAGTAGTTGTTTCTGCATTGGTGGCAAAAGTGTGTTAGAGCAAAGATTACATGTTACTTCTAGTTATTTGACTGCATTTCTCTTAGCCTGTCTTAGACATTTAGGAAGAAAATTTGTAACCCATAGTTCAATTTCTTCATTTATGAATTTGAAAACATTACTTTTGAAAGAATCAACCTTGATATACACCTCTTGCCCCAAGGAGTCTTCTTGTCACCTTCGTTCAGTGTCACTTTCTGAGGTGGCCAAATTCAAAGGAACTGCTGTTATCACTAGGAGACAAAGTACTCTGTGTATATTGTAGATGCCTATATTTGTTGTCGAGGAACTCACCCTCTGAATACTGTCACGTTTTCTTGTCTGCTGCTTGCTTTTCTGAAGTTAGCAGAATAGGGAATTAAAATAAATCTTTTCAAGGGCCACATAGAAGGGGTATAGTAGACCTGAACTCTCATCTCTGAAACTGGAACTCACAGTCTTTCTTCCACAATTCAATCCTTTCGCCATAGCCTGGGATACAGTTCTCTGCTGACTGGGGGTGTGTAAATCTCTCCCAGAACTGTCAGAGCAGGGGGTGCTGAATCAGTGTTTGGATTTGTTTTTTTTGGTTCTTCTAAATACTTTGCTGGGTTTTTTTTATGAAAATAAGTATTCTTCCTTTCACTTTAAGCTTGTAAATCTGGCGGCTAAACACCCGCATCTGTCCTTTTTTTGAGTTGTGTCTTCTAGTAAGAATTAAAATATAGAACTTATAAACATGTTATGTGCAGTCACGGCATAACTTCACACTTTAATTTTATGGCTTTGTAAGTAGTGCTGGTAATTCATTACATTTTCACTAGGAGGTTCTTTCAGTAGTTGAAAAAATAAGCCCTTGAGATGGAAAGGGGTCTTCTGCATGGGTTTATGAGGAGTCAGGGATTCTGAACTGGTCAGTAAAATTTACTTTATAAAAAGTTTTTAAAGTTGCTTTTGGTAACAACACAGATGAACAACTGTCTTAAATATTTCACTGAGCAATACTCAACTTCTGCTTGAGATGATTGTATTGATTCTGAAGAAGTTTTAAAGTTTTATTTGCATAGTTTCTGTTCACATAGTTTCCTGGACCATGAAATATACGTACACAAATTTAGAGCTTCTGTGAAAGCAAAGCTGCAGTAACTGTGTCAGTATGTTTATATGAAGACAGTGGTCATAAAACTTCATTATTAAAATAGGCTTTTTAATTAGTTACTTTTCATGCAAGTAAAGCCTAATGATTTTGTTTTGATCAAATGAATTAACACATTCCTGTGCACTGAGGCTTTGTTGTGAAACAGTTAACTTTGGAGTGCAACTTACAGTGTCATAGATGTGCTCCTGTAACTCAAATATCTCATTTCTACAAATAAATATTAAAAAAAAAAATCAAAAAAACCTTTATAGGAAGCAGCCTTAGGGTTTTTCTGAAAAAAAGGGAAGATGTTTGGTTATTAGCTATGTACTTCTCTGCTTCCTTTTATTTTGCTGGGTATCGTTGCACTACACATAGGATAAGTACAAGTTATCCAGGTAAAAGTAAGATAAAATAGGATGTTTCTACTAGTCCTGAGCATCTGAGGTAGGACATATTCAAGAGGTAGGACATGTTTGAGGTGCTCCAGGTAATGTATAATTTGAGGAGTATAATCTACTGGCCGAAAGACTCCTGAAGCCTACTGATAAGGACTTGTACATCACAACTCTTTTTGTTGCTCTTCTTCCTTTCTCCCATACTTTCTTTTTTTCCCCTCTCGTTCAATAATGGCTGTTTGGTATTGTCCAAGTAGGTCTTGAAGCAATGTTTTAAAAGGAAATGGGTATCTCCTAAAATACAATAGATTGGCTAATTGAAAGGTATTAGGTCTTCTTTCCTTGGCAACTATGATGCTATATGTATCTTGATACAGGAATAAGGATTAAAATTAGTTCAAAGAACATCAGTTGCTGCTGTGTCCCTTTGAGAAGATAAATTGTATTTCATGTGACCAAGAATTCTTGCTATTACTGCAAGTATGTTAGCTCCATGCATTGAGAAAACAAAGCAAATGGCCTCTAAAATTATTTGGTTTCATCCCATTTATTTTTAATGGGGAAGGAAGTAGGCAGCCAATCTGAATTTGTCACAACAAGTGATGTTTCCTGAGAATTTGTTACGGACTGCAACGCTGCAATAGTTTTCAGTGAAACATTATTAAATTACCCTACAGTTTGCAGAAGCAACAAAAGACCAGGACAAGAAGCTTGTCACCCAGGTAAGTAGATCCAAGGGAAAACAGGTCTTTGATAAGTGGCTTATAGAAGAGTTTTATCTTTAGTTTGCTTGTGGAGTTTCCCGAGTGAAAGATATTTGGCAAATGGAGATTTAAAGAATTAATACTAAATATCTGGTATTTTTCGAATGCTAAAAGGAGGCCTGAATGGCCAGTGGAGCTCACAGTGTTTAAGTCATCATTTTGTAAGAGCTGTAACAAATGCTCTTTTCTTATGGTGGTAGTTGAAATGATAAAATGAATATTGACTCTCCTCTATGAAGTTCAGAAGAGGTACTTGTGAATTTAAAGGAGTTTCTCTGATCGGTGAGGAAGCTGCTGTGTATGGAGGTGGCTGCACACATGTCCCTGGTGTGTTCCATACTTGCTTCTCAATGCAGCTGTAGCAAGTGTAAGTAAAAGCACTAAGTACTCGTAGCTGAAAATCGTCATTCCTCCTCCTGCTTGAGGCAGGCAGCTCACTTTTATAATTTGCACAAACACATTAGAGGTTATGTACTCTTGGAATAATTGCAGTAATCACTAAAGTATTTTGCAGATGTCTTTTGGAAAATAATTTATTAAAAAATCTCACGTTTCTTGCTTCTCAATGGTATGCTTAGGAAAAAAGTCTCTAAACTTTAAAAATTTATTTAAATTTATTTAAAAATAGGGAAAACGTAAATTTGCTTTTGCTACCAGTATGTTAATATTGATGTAATTTTTCGTAGCATATTTTGATCTGTCACATGAATTGCTCCTGAAGTCAGAACTTGGTTTTTTTGTATTCTTTTTAACTCCACTTACAAGAGTTCTAGAAAGAAGAAAACTTTTTCTTCAAATGATGTTTATGACTGCCTAGTCTTGAGTGGTGTGTGTACAAAACTCTTGCCTAGAAGCGGTAGAAATGTTCTTTCAGTTATGCATAAATTTATGTTCCCTACTTATTCACCTCGGATTCAAGTGTTGTAGAGCAAGAAGTCATGGATGATGGTCATGTGCTGTCCTCACTAACACTGGAGTTGTTAATGTGTAGTTGTCTTATGGTACAACTTATGGTACAACTTCATGTCAGCATGTCAGCATGCTAATTCGTAATTTCAAATAAAACCTATTGTGTATGTGCTGGAAGTTGGAAACTTAAAGCTGATGGGCAATATGAAAATTCCTGGTTTAACCTCTGTTGCAGCAGGTGCTAAGACAAAATTTCTTCTGTTATGCTGAAAGTAGGTCATACATTCTGCATCAAGTTAAACATTAAAAGCTCCTCTTCATGTAACCACAGAAAAATGAGCTGTCAGTGATTTAGTAACACATTTTATATGTCTGCTTCTTGTGTTGAAATGGAACAGTCAGTTTTGGTGTATATTTGTTTCTTGCAGGAAGAATCCCATTCACTTCCAGCAGTTCAGTCATCCTACTGATGATGACTATGATGACATGGAGATGGTGGCTCAGGATGACAATGACAACCGGCCTGAGTGTCCATACGGAACGGCTTGTTATAGGTGAGAAACACTGTGCAAAGTGGCTTTCCTTATTTACAGGTTAAGAATGTTCTCCCCTGCAGTCACAGAATGACAATAGAATAATGACTAATTCTTGATGTTAACTTTGACTGTAGGTTTCTGAAATTTACTGCAGTCAGACTGCTACCCTTAAAGCACCCAAGTCTGTGCATATTTTTAACACTGACACAGTAAAAATCACTATTTTGTTAATGATATCAGCTGTCAGAGATGAAAACTTGACTATTCAATGAACCTGTTCAGTGACCTGAAGATCAACACTGTATCTCTTTTCAACATTCAGTAAATTGTTCTTTTATATGAACAATTTATTGTTGCATGTTGTTCTTGATCTGTAACTTTTAGTTATTTTGATAATGTATTTGTTGGGATTTTGTACAAAAACTATTTTAATCAGCATTTGATTTGTTAGAAAGCATAACGGAGGTAACAGCAATAAAATCCAGTTTATGGCTGACTGCTGTTTCTTTAAGCACTGTTGATTTTCTTCAAAATATTGTTGTATTCCATGTTTTTCAGTACGTAGGTTTTACATATTTATCAGACTGTATAATTATCACAGTGGACAAGAAGATATATTTTGAGGCAATAGCATTTCTATGGGAGCATATTGAAACTGCTGGCTGCTGTTAAAGATTGTTTCTGCACAGAAACATTTTCTCCTGGAAAGTGTGGAGTTATCCTAAAGAACATGGTCTCCATGAAATGTAACAAAATGTAACAAAATGAGCTCTTAAGAAAAAGCCTTGGTGATACTCAGCTAATGCAGAAAAAATGGTTCTCTTAAAAACACCTACGAGATGAATTTCCCATATCAGGCTGACCAATATAGGCTTATATGAGTAATGAAATTGCCAACATACTTTTGAGGAGTACAACGGATGCTTTATCTAAACCCCAAACTGTCTCTCCTTCCAGATAAGACAACTTCTGTGTTGTATTAGTTGATCATTTCTTAATCTGTGTTTCATTCTTTGGGGATAAAGGAGGCACTCACAAAAAATTGATCATTCTTTCAAGGAAGCAACAGATATAATTTGAAGAGTTTTTGTGTTAATTTTGTTGTCCTTATCTGTTGGCTATTACTTGACTGATCTAAATGCTGTGCCTTGAAAATTATCCATAAAATACCAGGGAATTCTGCACTTTTTAAATGTGGCAACAAGGTGGTGAATCAAGCTATTACTTTTTTCTTCTTTGCAGGAAGAACCCCCAGCACAAGTTGGAATACAAGCACAGTGCACCTCCAGGTGGGCCAATTTGTTCAATATTACAGAATCACAGAAAATTCTGAATTGGAAGGGACCCACAAGGATCATCAAGTCCAACTCAGTAAAATGCTTTAATCTCCTTTAAGGGAATAATGTTGCATTTATAGCTTCCTTTGTATTGGGATTATTTTTTTTCTGGGATTTTTTTTAATCAGAAGTTCTCAGGTAAGATACAATTTTGAAGTATTTTGATGCTCTAAACAAAATATTGCAACCATGTCTGTCATCTTTTTGTGCTGTTTTTTTTTTAATCAGTGATTTTCTTACTGTGAGAACTAATTTTTGCATATATGTTCTCTTGAGGCCTGAAGGGAATGTAACTAAAACTGAATTTGAGTTCCCAATCTAACATTTTGTAGTCTTTTTATATTCCATTAACTTGACTTGGTGAAAAAATACAGGGGAATGTGCTGTTTGCATTTTGTCAGCTCTTAAGAATTGAAAGAGATACTTCTTGTTTTTGGTTTTTTGGGGTGCTTTCTCTTGGTTATTGGATTTTGAGTTTTTCCACATGAAATCACAATGCAATAAACGATAATTTAGAGCAGAACAGTTATGGAAATGACATGATAATGCATTTTACTTTGAAGTTGCAAGGCTATGACATTATTAAGAAGGAATAGCATTTATGGAAACAGTAGTGTAAAATATTTAAATGCCCTAAAATATTCCAATTTGCTGCTTAAAAAGTCTCAATCAGAATTGACATCATTTGTCTACAGATGGCAGGGATAATAATTTTAAGAACAGTTTATCTGGGTAATCTGTTGGGAATGATTCAAGACAAAAATGGTTTTTTTGGGGCAGCAAAGTAGCTTTTATATCTGTAAGTACAGCACAACCATTGCAGCATTTGTTTAATAGGTCAGTTTTCTGTTGTAGCAGCTCTAAGAATAATCCTTATGGCAGAGTTCACTCTGTCCTGACTGACAACTTCCCTTTCTTTAGTAACTGGAAGAGGAACACAACAACGAACTTCAAGCAATGGTGAGTGTATTCTAAAGTTATGAGTGGGCACATCAGCCTGGGACGCAGTTGGTCTGCTGTGGCTCTTTTGGCATTTAATAGTGTTGGAGATGCTTGATAATACTTAGCTGAGGAGAAAGTAGTAGTTATTTTAGTAAAATCCTTCTTGTTTTCTTACAAGTAATAGTGCTTCAGTTGAATTTGTGCCAGTCTTCCTGGATAATCATACCTGTAGTTCCCTAGAAGCAGACAAGAAAGCAAACGTATTTTAAGAAGAGACCCATATGGCTAAAAGGTGTCTTCATCTTCACTCCTTACACAGGGGCCATAATAGGATGAAAGGAATCCAGTATTTCATGCACAGCTAGTTAAGGTTGCCCTATAAGGAGTGATTACTCCTGCAACATGGGAGATAGTTCCCTCTGCATTGTATTGACCTTTACATAACTTTCAGGTGATAATCTGCATGTGCTGATGAACTTTCTTAAACTTACAGTGAGGTATTGATGTTTCAGAGCGTGTTAGGATGGAAGTGTAGAAGTTTATATATGTTGTGGGTGCATAGACTCAAGTTTTAAATATGATTAGGTCTGCTTCCAGGATTCTTTTGTGTCTCATGTTCCAAATGTGAAGCTTCCTATGCTTTCTAAAATTAAAAGGGAGCTTTAAAGAGCAGTCTGAAAGTCTGATGCTGTGCAGTCTTCACTTTCAGTGGCCAGAGTAAGGCACGAGGGTGTGGAACTGCTGCATTTTGAGTGGGAGTGGGAACTGGCTTGCCTTCCTTGAGATCACCAAGGAGTGGCTGGGAATTTCCTAAAGAAATCTTCAAAACAGATCTGCCTTCTAGAGAAAATAAATAAAAGTGCAAATAGCTGTAGTTAGCTTTCTAGGCAAAGTGTTTTCAGCCTTCATTTCTGTTGTGGGTGAATGCAGGAGGTTGTTTTAAACTTTCTACTGAGAAATCTCTCTCCCATACCATTTCCTTATCAAGTTTGTGTGCACTTTGGCTATCACCAAATATTTACTATCTGTATACTGTATCTGTGCACCAGCATATTCTGAGGCATGTTTGTTACCTGTGTGCTTTGGTGCATCCTGTGATACAAGTACCCATCTTGATCAGAGCTCCGGGTTAGAAATTTGTGTTACAAAGTGTTGAGGCATGCATTGAGTGGTGAAGATTTTACAATGTAGCAGGCTGGGCTGTGTGCATATCTAAAAGTCTAAATCTTTTCTTGAAGGTTTTAAACTGTAGCTGTAGCTCTCATAAGAGCACCTTCCTACCAAAATAGTAGGTGCTGTGTGTGCAGCTGATGGTCAGGCAGGGGTGACTGAAGGAAAAAGTGCTGCTCTTGTAGCATGTAAAACTTGCACACAGAAGTGAAATTCAATCTGTCAAACTCTTCTTACTAAGTAAGAACCACGAAAGAATTTATATTCTGCACATACAGGAAAGAAGGGAATTTATTAAGTTCTGTTTATATTTACTATTTTTAAAAAGATTTTTAATGTCTTGTTGACTGGCTTACTTAGCTCTGTGGAGGGCAAAGATTATAAAACGTGGTGCTCAGCAAGTTCACACCTGAGGCCATCATACCAGGTCCTGCAGGGTCAGACAGACAGTCAGGGCTCCATTAACTTTTATTTCATCATATTTGGCACAACTGCACCGTTAGACACAGCAGGATTAAATTCCCTACAAGTTTAAATTTAAATTCCACCAGCCAAGAGAAGAGGGGTGCCCTCCACCTGACATTTAACATGTTCAGTTTTTAAGTCTAATTGCTGCCAGAATTGCCTGTAGAGAATGTTCTGAGAAATAATCTGACACAAATTACTGGGGAATAGTTGTAGGGAAGGAATTGAAAAAAAAGTCAGTGTTATGCTGTCATTAAATTGTCACTGCTGAATGACTTCACTAAGTTGTTGCTACTGAGATGAATAACACCCTGTAACCATGGAATATGCAGTATTCTCCTACACACTTTTTTGTAGGTTTTCTAGCAAGCTGATCAGCTCACATCAAAATAGAACGTTTTGGAAGGAGCGGTCAGCAAGCTTGTTTTCCCCACATCAAGAAGCTACTTTTGTAGAAAGTTTCAAGGTCATCTTTATAGATACGCTGCTAGAGAAAAGGCAAAATTGAGCTTAATCATCAGCTTTAGGACGGAATTAAACTAAATGGAAAGAAGTGGAGAGGAAAGGCATAAAAGGAAGTGCATCACTCACTGCTAAAATCAAAGAATTGATGTATGGGGAGGGAGAACATAGTATGCACTTCCTACATTTGTAGGAAGAATATGAAAGTCATCAGTGTTTTGCCAGAATTCCTTCTTCTGTTGTAAAATAGAACTCACAGTGCTGTGAAAGTGACAAAGGGCTTTTTTTTGATAAGCAGCTCTTGGGCTTATTTTTCTAATAACCTTAGTCTGAGAAGGGGGATTTTGTTCTTATTGTATTCAGCATCTTCATTTTGACCCCTCCCCTCCAAGACAAAATTAATTCTGCAGGACTATAGTCTGTGATTCTGCTAAGAAATTCTGCTGGTTATGGGCTAACATGGGCATGATTAATTTACTCTGAAGTCTGTTAAACAATACGCCAGCAAGCATAAAAAGGAAGGTAATTCTGTAATAGGAGTGTTCCCACTCATAGGCAAGTGTGACAGCCTGATAGAGGCTGTAGTCTGACTACGTGACATACTGGTGGTGGTGTTTGTACCTGGAGCTCTGACCTGAGGTTTCAAGAGTTTGCTGAGAAGTGCTTATGGTTAATATAGAGTTAGGATTTGGACTGTGCTCTGTAATTAAAGAAAAAATACATACTCATAGTTTCATATGAAAGCTGGAGACAACTGCTCAACAAAAAAGTTACCTAAACGGATACCATTTCTAGATAAGGTAAGAATGCAAAAATGGGAGGGTGGGAGGAAGAGGAATGAACATGATTTTACTCAGAGATGTGACTTAAGGACAGAATTAAGACATGACTGGGATATTAAGAGGCCATGGCTAGTTAGGAATTTTGGGCATTTAAGAAAAGATGTCGCAGATGTTGAGAGCAAGGCTTACACACATCTGCCAAAATGCAGTGGCAATGACCTTCAGAAGGGAAACACAGACTATCTAGCATGAATGCAAGTGGAGAACATAGGAGGTGAATGATCTAGATTTCCTTCTCTAATGTGAAGCTCAGAAAGAAGTGAGTAGGAATTAAAAGTCGTATCATCTTCCACAGACTAAGAATATGATGGATGGATGGATGGATGGATGGAGGAAGAAAATCTAGGGTTAAAGTAGCCATCTAGCAATAGCTAGAGGCCTAACTGGAAGATAGATGTGTTGTTTAGGTGATTCTTTCTCCTCTTGAGAAGAGAGGTTTAACTGTGTGGGCTCTGGGAGGGATCTTGAGCTCTGTATTTATTATTCATGAACACATGGCATTTTTGTCCCTACAGGAAAAAGGGCTGTGGAGAAAGATGGTGTCAATGATGGTGAAGCCAATGAGTATGACCTCAATGACAGCTTCATAGAGGAGGAGGAGGAGTGCGAACCTACTGATGAAGACTCAGACTGGGAACCAAGTTCAGAAGAAAAGGATAACGAAGATGTTGAGACATTTGTGCAAGAAACACGTAGATTTGTTAGGATCAAAAAATAGCTGCTCAGAACAGCCTTATGAATATCTAGTGTAGTTGTGTTAAAACATGGTTGCACAAGGAGAGGAATTGTTTGAAAATTTCTCCATGATATAGGCACTACAGGAAAATATTAATGGGGGCAAGGGGATTCTGCAATGCCTTTCTTGTTCACATGTATTATTTTGGGGCTGGTGTGGTGTTTGTTTTATTAAGTCGTGGACCCAGAGGATAGAGCCCTGAAAATATTTGGTTGATTTTTCTTTTTTTCCTCTCTCTCTGCTTTTTTTTTTTTTTTTAGAACACATTGGTGGCTCGTATTTTGAAATACAATTTTAAAGTTTTTAAAAGTTCATCTTCCTATGCTTGAAAAAGAAATATTGGCATTAGGGAAGTCTAAGCCATTTTTGTCAAATTCTCAGCAAAGCTGAAGTCTTGATGACTGTATTTTTGCACAATTAAACTTGTAACATACAGTGGAAAAAGCATGTAACTGTGTGATTTCTAAAGGCGTTTGAAAATCTTGCCTTCAGTGCGCTCATCACTCCCCTGAGCTTCCTGGAAAGCAAGTTAAAATGTTTTACTATATTTTGGGACAGATGACTGAAGCCTTGTGTATTTGGCACGTTTTTTGGTCAAAGGCCTGAAATTCAGCAGGGGAAACATTCTTGTGTGGCTTCATGTAGGCATCCAAATATGCTCCAGCTGGTTTTACAGACTTTTCAGGACTTTGTGGATGTGCCCTCTACAACACCCATGCCCTGGTTTTTGACTCAACTTGTATGCTTGTCTTGTTGTGAAGAGGTTCCTCTTACAGGAAAAACTGCCAAGGGGGAGTCAAGCCAAGCACTGCCTGGGCCTTGCCACTGCTGCATTGAGCTGTGTGCAGGCTAAGCCCTCTCAGCAGGCTTGAGACCTCCTGCTCCCACCAGGCTGGGGCTGTCTTGGGCAGGGAAGTTGCTCTGTGAAGGAAGCTGCTGGCCTCAAGGGAAGCTGCCCTCATGGCCAGGAGGCAGGAGAGCCCGGACCTGGCTGGAGCTGGGCTGTGTCAAAGAGGAACTGTCTCAGCGCGCCCTGCCCAGGAGGCACCTCCACAAGCAGGTGCATGCAGCTGCCACAGGCTGGAGCGGGGCTTTCTGGAGGAAGAGGAGGAGGGGGAGCTGGCCTCATGTGCCAAGGTGTTGGCAAGGGGAGAAGCCGCTTTCCTTTGGGGCCCAGGAAGAGTGGTGCTCCAGGCTATGGGATGCAAGCTGGGGCTGTAGAGCCTGAGCTCCTAGCAGTTCAGAGGCTGGGCACTGGGAGTGGACATCAGCTGCTGCCCATTTCTACATCAAAAAAACCTCATTACACACACCCCCTTGGCATTTGGAAACTTGAAGGGTAATCTTGATCCTCTCCAGTTCCACTGTAAGAGGAGTTGGGAAGGATTCTTTTTGCTAGATTTCTCGGATAAAAATAAAGCTCAAACGCGGCAATATTATATCTGAGAACTGTTTTTTGATAAAGAAAGGATATGGACCCGGCTGGAGGGGGATAGAAAAGAGAGCAGAGAGGGAAAAAGACGGATAGAGAAATGGAAGACAACGACAGCATTACCACCAGGACACTGGAGCGCCCCGTCGGCGTCTGTTCGGCAGATGGAGCGG
>NW_008238439.1:1852223-1856453 GCF_000691975.1 Corvus brachyrhynchos
GGGGGGGTATTGCGGCGCAGTTAACTGCATTTATGTGCTAAGACTCCTCCCACAGCCCGTTTTCCCGGGCATTTTTTCTGGGGTCTCTCAAATTGCTGGAGGATGCAGCCTCCTTTTTATCCTAACTTCCCCGCATTTCCCTCTCTCCTTCCCCCTTGGCTGAGGTGTTTGAGAGGTACAGAGTTCCTGAATCACCTAATACAGACCCCCGTTTTTCTTTGTATCTATGTTCTTTTTCTCTTAGTCCAGGAATTTAGCACAGTCTTGGGTGAGCAACAGTTTGTGTCAATTAGAGGAATTCCTCTGGAATTTATGGTTCCTCTCATTGCTTCTTTCACCTATTAGTATCTGGCTTTATCTACCAGCAGGCCCACAGTTAGTTTGGAAAGACACATCCCTCTCATTCATTTTATTATGGTGCTACATGTGTTATGTGCTGTCATGTTTATTATAGTTTATGCATTGTAAATGTATTGCAGAGTATGTACTGCATTATATCATGGTTTCTTGTCTAGCTATTGTAGTATATGGTACAGTACTGTATTGTATTTTGCATTGTATGCATTGTAGGATTTTGTGTTTATTGTCTTGTGTTCATTATACCCTAGAGGAGCCAGTTCTTTGCCACACCACAGGAGCCCTTCAATGTTCTGTTCTACAGAAGGTCTTCCCCATGCCCCCCACTTTCCCTTGTCAACCCTCAGGAGCCCTTTACGGTGCAGTCCCACAGTTCTTTACAGTGCCACCTCTCAGGAGCCCTTTAGCCTGCAGCCCCACAGGAGCCCTTCTCCTTGTTGACCCTCAGGATCCCTTTGCCACGAGGCCCAGATCTTTTTGGAATCTTATATTGAATTATCTTCAATTCCTTCACCACGCCACTGCCCAACTCTTACTGGAGTTGCTAATCACAGCCTCACAGAGGAGTCCTTCACTGCATACTGCTTACTGACTCTTCCGGTTTCCTCTTCACCTGGTATTTTTTGGAGAGTGTCACCACATGGCTCCAGAGGAGTTCACACCTGTTTGGTTTTTTGGAGTGCTTTCCCATTTGGCTTTTTGAGAAGCTTCCACCTTTCCTAGGGGCGTTTCACCCTGTGGCTTTTTCCTTGATTTCTACAGTGCCTGGCATATGTTGGAGCACTTTACAGAGCCATCCTGGAGCAGCGCATTACCCCTGGCTCTTCCAGAGTGCTATGTGCCCAGATTCTATTGCTTTGCCTCAACCTGCTTCCTGTGATTGCCTTACATGTGTTAGCTTGCACATTTTTTTCTTCTTGAATCAACAGATGAGCAGGTAGAGGAGTTTTCATGGAGTTTTGATGTTCCTTTTTAGCTCAGGGATACCTTTTTCCAGGAAATGTTACCATCTTAGTGTTCTCTGTCACTTAGTCTTGGTTTTGAAGAAGGTGACTTTATGCTTTGAGCAACTTTGTGCTCAGGGATGTTTCTTAGTATCCATCATTTTTTGGTGGTTTTTATACTGGGATTTGTACCATGTTCTTTTGTTCTGGTTGGCATTTTGAAGGTCACTTTTGAAGCTGCAGGAATTCCTGCCTCATCGGTGGTTTTGAGGGAGCTGGTTGTGTTTAGCCTGGAGAAGATGGGGCACAGGGGTGACCTTCTCACTCTCTACAATGGCCTGAAACAAGGTTGTAGTCAGGTGGAGGTTAGTCTCTTCTCCCAGGAGCAGGACAAGAGGACATAGTCTTAAGCTGCACCAAGGGAGGTTCAGGTTGAACATTAGGAGGAATTTCCTTCACAGAAAGGATGATTAGACATTGGAATGGAGGTAGTGGAGTCACTGTCTCTGGAGGTGTTTAAGGAAAGACTGGCACTCGGTGCCGTGGTCTATTGATATGGTGGTATTTGGCCAAAGGCTGGACTCAAGGATCTCAGAGGTCTTTTCCAACCTAATTGAGTCTGTGATTCTGTGATTTAGGGCTTTTCCTGGCAATATGTGTTATGGTGCAGCCTGTAAGACAGGATCCTAATAGAGTGTATGAGAGATCTCTGTGAGTCTGAGGGACAAGCGTCCATCCTGCCTCAATTATGCTTTCTTCTGCTCAATGGTGTGTGGTTTTCCCCACAGGAAGTACACAGTATTTGGAAGAGGAACAGCCCAAGCACCCAACAGGTGTCACAGCTGATAAGACTGATCAATAGTTAACTCATGTAAGCACAGTTAGCTATTGGGAGACAGCAAATGTTGATCACAAAACCTAAGAAGCAGGATTCACCTTAATCTTGTCGAGGGTAACAAGAATTTACTTGAGACCAACACAGAAACTGCTGTCCTACAAAGGACTATGCATGCCCCAGAAAGAAAGGTGAAAAGTGTATTGTGATGAAGACTACTGATCTTCATCAGAAAGACCCCCGAGGAAGAAGAGGAGCCTTCCTCAGTGCAACCACCAGGACACACCATGCATTTGTGACACATATGCTAATGGTATTAATGACTTCCAAGAACTAATTTGTATAATCACTCCTATCCCAAGGAATGTGATGACTATTCATGAATTTTACCCATAATATTGTGTTGTAGGAAGTGCTATCTGTGTGTGTGTATTTGGAGGAGCGATCCCCCACACCCAGTGCGCTGAATAAAGCAAATACCCACTTCTCTGACTCTGTCTCTGAAGTGTCTCCTGGCCCGGTTTGGGACGATTCACAGCCCTGCCAACACAGGGAGAGGGAGAATGCAGACACTACAAGCATTGGATAAGTGCCTGGGTACCCAGCTGTCAAAAGCTGAAGCATCTGTTGCTACTTGTTGGAGTAATGGGAATCCTGGGATTATCTGCATGACGTCATTCCCAAGGTGTTTGACATGAGCTGATGCAGTTTTCGGTGATGCTGTGCTGCATGGGCAGCAGCTGGAGGGTGCTGTTGCCACAGGAGAGGCTCAGAGAAGAAGGACCACAGCAAAGTCTTGGCTCCTGAAATGAGTCAGTCAGTCTTCAAGGAAATTTTCTGTGCTGGCTACTTTGATGTACGCTGGCCTGGGATCTTGCAGGTCATCCCCCTTTTGTAGAGAGACAATTGCTTTAATGACACAGCCTTTGTTTTCTCAGTGCCTGTTGCTGACAATAGCTGTTTTTCTTCTCTTACTGCTCTCTTAGCCATTTGGAGTCACTATTTTAGCTTCCAGGTGTACCTGGGTTTATGTTTTTCAGTATGAAGGAGCAGAGACTGGATTTTACCCTCAAGTTATCCTTGGAGAAGCTGCTGTAGAAGGAAGTGAGCCTATGGTTTTGGAGCTGTGCTACAGGAGGACAGCTAAGCAGTGATCTGGTGTGGTAGCACCAGTTTTGCATTTGGCAGTAAAAATTGGAGCTATCCACAACCAAGACATGGCGGCATCTGGTTGATTCACTGCGTGGTTATCTAACTGCTGCCAAAGGCTCTCAGGAGGATGCCTCACTCCCATCCACTCCTCATCCATGACACATCCCACAATTCTTGCATGATGGATCCCTTATTGCAGCTGTTCCCCTAGAGCTAACAGTAGGTAGCTGCTGGCCACAGAGGTCTTGCTGGAGTTTTTCCTGCTTTCCAGTAGGCAGGAGTTGTGCTGGAAAGGCCTGATTCTCCTCTGAGACAGATGCTGCCTTCTTCCCAGCTTGTGCTTGTCTTTCTCTGTTTACGCATGGCTCTTGCAAGCAGAGCTCCAGATAGGTGCAGTTCATATTCAATTCCCTCTCTAAATATTGTCCTTTAGTAAGCTGTGTGGGTACAAAAAAGTCTTTCTGTTCTTTTCTTCCCTGCACACCTTACTTAAGTCCTAGGGAATGTGGGATCTGTGCTTGGATCAGGGAACAGAACCGTCACTCTTCTTCAGTGGATGCTCTGTGGATGCTATTCACAACAAATTCAGTTGAGGGCAAAGCATGACTTCTCCTGCCCTATCCAGAGGTTCAGGCAGCAACACCACTTTGCTGTTGGGAAGACCTCAAAATGTCAAAAATACAGCAATCCCAAAACCTAAACTCAGCAGGGGCTGTGGAGGATGCTGCTTTGATACTTTTGTCAGGCCACGGGGGTGAGAACAGTGGTCAGGCCAGACCAGAAGAGCTCTCTTGAAGCTCTCAGAGTGATTTCCAGAGTTTTAAAGCAATCCTTTCCCCCAGATTTTGCTTAGTACTGTATTTCTTGGTGGAGGTTGAAGGATTTTTTTATTAACTCACCCATAGATGGATTTCCCTAGTGTGGAAATTATCAGTTGACTTT
>NW_008238439.1:1856469-1862135 GCF_000691975.1 Corvus brachyrhynchos
GTAGGGAAAACAGGTGGAAGGAGTATCAACACACTCTAATAACAGGTAGTATTGCTAGCTAATCCCCAATAAGTAGGGCAGGTTTCAGGAGATAAATATGGGAGCATAGTTTCAGAAGGAACCATAAAATTTCAGGCAAGATTACAAGATTAAGCTTTTTGATGGTGAAATACTTCAGCTCTCTGTTTTTTTAAATTTCTGTGGCAAGCTGGAAAACAAATGTAGCCCTGTTCAAAACTGACATTTTGAAGGATGATTTCAGTAATTGTTTTGCCTAACAGCAAATGATGAAATACTCTCCAACATATATTTAAGAGCAGCTAATGATGAGAGGTTTTGAGCACTTTAATGGATTTGAATATCCTTTTTGCCCTTAAATTTAATTTTCACATTACTCAGTTGGGTAAGAAAGTGATGGCTAAGTGAAAAAGACAAAAAATAATTCAGAATGCTGATACTGAGCCCATGTTTACTGTTTTATTGGCAGGATTTGCGGTTCACTTTAAATTCACGATCAGACAAGTTATTTACCAAAACCATTTACTCCAAAAGTAGGCACAACCACGTACTTTAAAACAGGAAGCATTTGTCATCACAATAGAAAAGATTTGATTTCCATACACAGAAGTCCATGATATGTGTAGTTGAAATGAGTAGGTATTACTGTTACTGTCACCTGCCTTGTCACAATTATCAGTTAAGAAACATCCAAACTGGAGTTGCACTAAATCAGAACAGTAAAAGAAGCACTGCAGAAGGAAATGCAGAATTCATTTAGAGTTGTTGCTTCATGTCTAAGCAGACAACAAGCTACTCAACTCAGCCAGAGGCCGGCTCACTGAAGCCTAAGCCTGTCTTGCTCCCAGAAAGATGGATCACCTCGGGATCTCCTTGGTATTTTGGCTTCATTTGTCCTTTATTGTGAAGGTGCACACAGACTTGGTACGATATCTGGTCGGTTTTTTCCCACCACCACGCTGTAGTTTTATATGGATCCCACTGACAAGCAAGCTAAAACACATGAAATTCCATTTGAACATAAGAAAACACTTTTTCACTGTGTGAGAGCTGTTGAACACTGACACTGGTGATCCAGGGAGACTGTCAGCATTCCCTGGAGTCAGTCAAAGCCCAGCTGGACACAATCCTGGGCAATGTGTGCAGAGGGGTAGGCTAGACAATGTGGAGATGTTATTCCCAACTTCTACAATTTTGCGATTGATTCTGTGATGAGCTCAGCATCTCAAGGCAGCAGAAGCTGGCCGTAGGGTGCCTGGAGGTGAGGGAAGAGGTCCCTTTCATATGCATCTGTGGCATTACCAAATACATAACAGAGTAACACTCCCCATCAAACTAAAGAGTGGAATATTGATAAAGCATTCTTAAACAAGGTGTCACAGGAAGAGACTTGAGGTTTTCACTAGACTGTGAAGCAGATTTTAGCTTTCAGAGCATGTGCCTTTCAGAAGAGCATGCTGCGCACTGGACAATAGAAAGCTGGTGGTCTGTAGACTTCAAGAAGCTTCATCATGAGGGGCTAAACTGAGAGGTTAAAGAGAGACAGGAAGCAAAATGGGCTTCTTTGCCATCCTTTCTCTTCTGAGCAGAAAGAAAAGGACACCAAATAGCTTAAATATACAAGTCATAAGCTCAAAGGGGTTTAGAGGTTTCTCTTAAGAAACAAGGAAGCATCACTGCTAGAGTCAGCACTCAAATTTTCCATCATTGTAATATGCTCTAATACATTCATAGACTTCTTTGTTCTTCTTAAACAACTCTAAAATAAGTGTCTACATCCCAAATTTACAGCTGTGTGAACTGAAGCACAGCATCAGTTCAACTTGGGGGAATATCCAGTAGTCCAGTGAGAAGAGTTCTGGTGGGAATGCAAAGTAGGCTGCTTCTTGAGGGCTCTCACCAGTGGTGGGTATTCCCACAGACAAGGGAGAAGCTTCTGAGAAGGTATTATTTCCTCTTTACCCCCTCTCCAAAAAAGGTGAGATTAGAACTGCAGAAAATTTATTGTAGTTTTATGCAGTCTACTTCCTCTGTGATTGGCATTACACTTGTTCTCAGGTCCAAATCTGTGCTAGATTTGCTTCCCTTATATGTTGACCTCCATCTGAGCAGCATGATCTTCTTGAAGTACTTCATGGTGTTGTTTTTCACGGTTACAAAACACATGGTGTTTATCATGCTATTACTCATGGCGATGCACTCAACTATGTAAAAGGCAGTAAGATAATGTTTTTCTTTCACAAAGATGGTGGGGAAGAAGTCCCGGACAATTGTGAAGCCATAGAAAGGTGCCCAGCAGAGAACATAGGCAGTCAGGATGCACATCAGTACCATAACAGTTTTCCTTCTGCACCGAAGCCTCTTTCTGATTTGTTCTGTCTGAAATCCTGGGACGGTTTTAAACCAAAGCTCGTGAGAGATCCTGGCATAGCACAAGGTCATGGTAATCACAGGTGCTACAAATTCAATGCCAAAGATGAAGAGGAAGTACGATTTATAGTACATCTGCTGGTCAACTGGCCAAATTTGGCCACAGAAAATTTTCTCCTGGTTTTTAATTTTAAATAGCACAGTTTCAGTAGCAAAGTATGCAGATGGAATAGCTACAAGTATGGAGACGATCCAGACCAAGGCAATGAGGAAGGTTGCTGTTTGATATTTCATGCGTGGTTTCAGTGGGTGAACAATGGCCAGATACCTAGAACAGAAAAATACATTCAAAATGGTCTGAAAACACTGTTGGTCAGAACACACTGACTACAAGCAAACAGAATTGGGCAGGAGGAAATTGCTGTCACTCCTGAGGGGAGAGCCTGACAATATTCGTCTGTAAGAACATAATCATCTGTAAGAACATTTTGTGAAGTAGCAGCCTGGAGCTGAGTTAGTTATAATTTTGTATCACACCTTCTCCTTTTTAACAGGAACAGGAGTTTGAAAAGTGCAGTATTATGCATCTAGTCAGGTCCAGGAAAGAAAAGACAAACATGTAGAAGCAGGAAAATGTTTTCCTTAGGCAGAGAGCTACTTAAATAGCTCTTTTTACAAAGAGGTCAAATATACATCACAGTGCACCCCATGATAACCACAGAAATAAGAAAACCAAAGACCTGAAGATGATGCTAATGTATGGTTACAGGTAAACATGATTTTAAGCCACCAAAAGAATGTGTATCTATTTTATAGATACACACCTTAGAGGAGTGTATATCTATTTTCTGCCCATAGAAACCTTTTTTGTGTGTGTTCTGGAGGTAACTATTGCTTATTCATCTTAAATATACAGTATTAAGTAATATGGCAAAGCAGAAAACTCAAGTTAGGTATTTGTACTGCTTAGGACTATAAAGCTGCAAGGTTGTGGTATTCCTGCTAGGAGGAGATTTTTATCAGAGGTCCCAGTACAACCATATTTAACCTAAAGAATTGTTTCAAAAAGTGGAATTTCTCATTCCTTTGGAATATATTCCATCTCTATATATTCAATACATAGAATAGCATCCATAAGAGATATTCATTCTAAAGTTAAAAAGTCAGCAGCGCTTTTCATCAGCCAGATATTGGAAGCAGATAAATTGTTCATGGCTCTTAATAGTGCAGGGTAAATTCAGAACGAGTCAGCCTCATTGTGGAGCAGATAGGTGAACATTTTTAGATTGGATCCTGGGGAAGCATGTTGTGGCATAATATATGTGTATGTATTTATATACATATATCTGAGCATATCTGCTCAGCAGAACATTTGACTGGATGGGATCAATCTGTCCAAGAGAGTCAGGAGGGAGCTTTTGTGGTGGATTTCCTGATCGTCATTGCTTACCACACGTGGGCTGTTACCGTAGAGTGGTCCTGCAGTTTGTGAATGAAGTCAGATGAAACTGTCCAGGAAGATGTGCTCCAAAAGTGTACATAAAACACACCAAGTGCCCATGGGTGTTCGTCCAGGGGACCCAGCTAAATATTTGCAGTGTGGACATTTGTGGCCTTAAAAATCTGAAATTCCTATTTTTTCATGTGAATAGACATGAAGGAAGAAAAAAGAGAGCCCTCTGTAAAGGAAACCCTCAGTGGGACAGACTTACCTGCTTTTCACGGCTGATTTTTTTTAAATTATCTAAACATGGGAAGACTTTTGTTAAAAGCCTGTTCTGTTTAGAGACAGAAGTCAACAATCTGTATGACATAACCAGCATGGAATAGGTGATTGTTAAACAATGATGTTTCTCTCTGTTTACCAAGTCAAAAGCTTGCAAGAAAAAACGAAAGCAATGAAACTATAACAGTGTGTTCTTACAACAAGCTTCAGTGGTTAATCTTTGCCAGGCTTGTTTTTAAAGATATGTGGGAAGATATGCTATAAATCTGATTTCTTAGCAGACATAAGGGCGCCATGACCCATGTTACTTCATCAACCTGGGATGCACTAGCAGAGCTTTCCAAGAAAACCTTGTAGGAGCTGAAAAACTGATAGAAAATGGTAATGCATACGTGGTAGTGTTTAGAAGCTTTACCCCAAGTCCTCAGCTGCTGTTGAAAGGATAGTCTGTTAGATGCTTTTAAGGATTTGTTTTGTAGGAGCTGATCATTCCCTTGCCCACGCTAGGCAAAACATCTCTGAACTTCTCTAGAGTCTTTTCACAGACTTCTGTTGACAACAGGAACTGCTGAATCAGCCCCACACAAGCTGTATCTGTACACCCTTCAGCAAGGTTAACTACTCCTGAGCTGACTTTTGCATTAAGGACTGAAAACTGCAACACTATACTAAAGTTTGAAATGGCACATGAGAAAAATTGGGGGAAAGAAGAGGAAGGAGGGGTGGGAATCACATATATATATGCAAAGGGTCTACAGAGATGTGTATTATGTTTGTACATGAAAGAGGGCTTGCGATGATGGCCTTTCTGTAAAGAGTTTACTGAGCAGCTCTCTGGCCTTCTGCGAGTCAGTCATGTCAGACTTATGTCAGCACAAGGCTGATCCTCAGTGCCTTCGCCTGTCAGTCCATGGTGCATGAGACTGAGAGAAGCAGCATGAGAAAGGATACAATTAAATTATATTGTTAAAATTCCTGGAGTAAGAGGCAGGCAGTCTCTCAGGACTCCAGCACACTTGGAAAGAATTTCTTCACTGAAAGAATGGTCAGGCATCGAAACAAGCTGCCCAGGGAATAGTTTACAAAAAGTGTGGATTTGAGGACATGTTTTAGAACCTCGGAAGCTGTGGCCACATCTTTGTGCAGTTGTAGCATCCCACTTACCTGTCAACAGCTATAGCCAGGAGAGCATTGGTCGAAACGTAGAGGGAGACGGTTTGTAGGTAGTTGACTGAGGCACAGAGGACATGGCCGTGCTCCCAGGACAGTTGCCGCACCACGTAGTAGTCCATCTCAAAGGGGCAGCACACGATGGCCACGATGAAGTCTGAGATGGCCAGGTTGGCAATCAGTAGGTTGGTTAGGTTTCGCAGCTTCTTGTAGCGGGCGAGAGCAGCAATGAAGATGAAGTTGCCAATGCCACAGACCAGCATGATGCCAACCAGAGCAACCCCGATCACAATCCTGGCTGCAAAGAAGGTGCAGGTTTTGGTCATGTCATCCTCACTGTCCAGTGGCAGGTCATAATCACTGAAAGTGAAATTGAAAGGGA
>NW_008238439.1:1862295-1866664 GCF_000691975.1 Corvus brachyrhynchos
AGAGAAGTTTCGCAAAGAGGTGAAATCCCCATCATGGAGGTTGTAGATTGCAGCAAAGTTGAGGCGGGCGGTAGCATTTAGGTTGCGTTCAGTTTGCTCCGTGGCCATGTCTGTCTTCTTTTGGCATGTGCAGCTTGGCTGGCCCTTGGTGTTGTGTTAGAATAGCGCAGTGTGGCAGGGCACGAGAGTGGGAGGTGAGAGACCTTACCCAAAGCTTCCTTTTGAGCAGTGAGTAATCTTGTCTTTGTCCCCAGAAGATTATAGGACAACAGCCTCACTTATCTCCTTCTGTGGGAAAAAAAAGTGGAAAATGTCTCTTGAAAGGAAATGACAGCAAAAGTACTGACCTTGAAGGAAAGAAATAGCCACCTTATTGCCCCACAGCTCTGTTGCTGCATGTGCATGGAAGGAAGAAATACCCTGTGAAGGGATGCTTCTGTTCTCACAAAATAAATGCCTTGAGTTGCTTCATGCATTGGTTGTTACACCAGCAGTTTTATTTACCAACAATGAAATTTTCATCAGGCAGTGAAATGAAAATAAAGAAGGAATGTAAAATCTAGTTTAAACCTCCACTGGCCTGCAAATCCACGGTGCTGTCATCATTGTGCAAGGCAAAAGACACTAAAATGACAACTCAGTGTGCTGAGCACATCTGATGTGCTTTTGGACAAAGTTTGTGCTTTATTCTGGTTGTTTCAGAGTGATTTGGTAGAGGAGAACGAAAAGAGAACTGATGTCCTTGCTTCTAAATACATTTCTTAATGAAGTAAGAGTTGCAAAGACCCAAGAAAATACTAAAGCCAGCACTTCACTTTTGGCAGCCATTAATTAAATACAGGACAAAATTTTCTGCCAGCATAATCCATTATCACTTCTGTCAAACAGGTGAAGCTCTGCCAATTTGCAGAGACATGAATTTTGTCCCATGAACAAGCTTGTAGAGCGTAGCTGTGAAGGCAAATCTGCCATTCACATGGAAAGTGTTTTTACAGACAGGCTCTTAAGGTGAAAGGGAAAATCTTCCATAAGCAAGACAGAGTGCATTGAATTTTTGATGCTGGGGAGGAGCAGGCTCCCCTCTTTGTACTGCCAGTTGTACCAAATATTTAAAAAGTATTAATTTTTTCCCACACAGAGGGAAAAAAAAAATCTCATCTACTCCTTATTTTTGCTTCTCTGTATCAAAATGCTCAGAGGGCATCTTCCCATGGTCTATCTAGGAATCTTCATGTCAGACTCCTGGTTGTCAGGACAGTCCCACCTCATCCCAGCAGAGGATCGGGGGGCATTACTGCTTTTTCTGCCCTCCAACAGTAAGTCCTCAGGGTGTCAAATGCTACTGAACAATAGCAGTCTTGGCTACAAAGGATAATCTGCGTCATGGAGCTTTTGCTCCCTTCTTTCCCTGGAACCACCCTCAGACCCTGATATACTGACACTTAACAAATATCTGACAGGAACTCTGTTTTACAACTTTGGTCACCACATTGTTTTTCAAACTGAGGATTGCAGAACAGAGTAACAGAAAGCCAAAGCCTGAAACTAAACAGTTCTGACAAGGGACTGCTTTAGGAGACATCTCCACAGCTGCCTGGAAAGGTAAACATTCATTTAAGAGAAGTGCTAAATAAACACTTGGATGCAAAGTCTGTTGGCCAAAGCAAGGGGCAGTATCTGTGTCAGATTTCACTGCTAAATACCAAGAGAGCTATAAAATAAATACAGACAACACAACCATCCACAAACTGACATAACACTATTGGCAAAGCATACCTGCAGTTGGTCTCATCTTCTTGGAGGTCTCAGGCACCCTGCGGAGAGCCGCCAGGTTTCTCCTCTGCACATGTCTTGCTCTTACCGGAGGAGAGAAAGGATAACTGGAAGTAGCCCAAGGACTCCACTGAGCGCTCATTTCCCTCCCACTCAGGTTTGCCCTGTGCTCAGCGGAGGATGGCTCCGCTGTCTCTGTGCCTGCATCTAAAGCCTTTGCTCAGTGGGAGGCACCTTGACGCTGTCCATGCATTTCTGATTTTAAAGAGGCAGCGCGATCTGGAGACAATAGAGCACAGCCCTTTTGGGGTTCCTCTGCCTTAAGCCCTCTGAATGCATGGAATTGGCAGAGTGGCTTTGTTAGCAAGCTTGAACATGGAATATATAAACCCCAGTCTGCCCTTGCCCTTTGGGTTTTGCCTGTGCTGGGCAGCAGCTGCCTGCACCTGATGTGACACAGAAGCAAAATACAAACCTCCCACTGGAAAGGAGGGGGAGGAAGGAGGGTGATGTGCTTTCCCAGGGACCTTTCTCTGTGTGTCTCTCTCCTGCTATTGTCTTTAGGACTGCAGCTGCAGTAGCTCCAGAAGAAGGAGGGTCACACAGTGAATAGCCATAAATCAGAGGACCCCTCACAGCTTTCCTTGTCCTCTCAAGGAATTACTCAGAGCAGAAAAGTGGCAGTGAATCCTTAAAGACTTGGCGTCCTTTGTTAATGCTGCCTTCTCACTGCTCTGAAGCACTCACACCTGAGAGAGCAGTTCTCCAGAAGGAAAGGAAATGTGTGGCACATGACTCTCCTCTTCTTCACCTCCAGACTTATTTACTTAGCTGACATTTTCCAAGGTGCATAGTTGGGATACATTACATAGTCCCTAGCAGATGAGACCATCAAAGGCTGTCAGACGTCATGAAGAGTGTAGGAGGTTTGCAGAAAAAAATGGTATGCCATCAATGCACATTCACAGCTTGTGAGCTGGTGGGCACTTAGCTCTGGAAAAAGAAGGTAAGGAAAGAAACCTGTGGGTATAAAATATGTCTGGGATAAAAGATGCCTGTGGCATTCCTTCCAGAAAACTTGAAGATCAGAAAGTCCCCAATGTCTGCACAGAGCGTTAAGAATTTCCCAGTAAATACTTTGCTTGGCTTTGTTTTGAACAGCCAGTGTAATTGGTGAAAATACATTAAGGGATTTTTAATCTCCTGAAAGGGTGCAACCAGATGAACAATGATGAAATCAGAACCAGTTCATCTGTTAAATTCTGTCACAAAAAATATAAATATAGTAAGTATGGAGAGAGAGACAAAGGAAACTGAGTGTGTACATCAGAACCATGTCAAAAAGATCCCTAAAATGGGCCACATAAACCTTAAATGTCCCTGAAGAAAAGATACACTAAAGGGAGTTTTGCATTCAGAATGTTCATGATCTCTTTAAGACTTTATTTAGCTGTCTCACATGAAGTTATCTAGTGAGCTAATAAAGCAATATGATATCCAGATATTTATATTCCTTTAGGCCAAAACCTCATCTGCTGCAGAACTCTCTCTCCCCATTGACTCAAGGCAAGTTCGCATCAGAACCTTGATAACTCCAAGGTTTTTCACTGAACACTGCATGCTCAGTGTGAGCTTCTGTACAGCAGTTCATCTCCTGTGCTCCAAGGAATTGTGCTGTATGTGTCAAGTGATTCTCAGAAAACACCAGTAGCATTGTGAAACAATGTGATTTACATGTGCTGTGCAAGGCAGTGCTTTGTAGCTGTGGACTGGGAGTCACTGAATAAAGAACAAAACCAGTCCTTGGGCAGAATGGAAGTTCAGGGGTGGATCTAGCACCTCAATGACTGTCCCAGTACCCTGCCCCACTGCAGCAAGGGCTGGTGTGGTAGTAGTCTAAGGGCTCCAAATCCAAGGGGTATATGCCGGAAGCATATGCACATGATTCTGGTGTACGATTTCTGCAGAGGACTAGGTTTCTCGTTAATAACGTTAACTGGTGATTCCCCAGTGGTGTCACAACACTCAACACAGTCTCACAAGGCATTTCCTGAGACCAGTGTTACCAGTGTGATAAATTCAGGCTGAGAAAGAAAAGTTGGTACTGAAAACTATCATGTAAAAGATTGTGTTGGTTTTGCACGGCCTGGTTTTTGGTAGTGGGGGAGGCTACAGAGGTGGCTTCCGTGATCAGCTGCTGGAAGCTTCCACCATGTCCAGCAGAGCCAATCCCTGATGTCTCTGAAGATGGACATGCTGCTGGCCAAGGCTGGGCCAATTAGAGATGAGGGTAACGCCTCTGTGATAACTTATTTAAGAAGAAAATCAAAACAAAGAGGGGCACAGGTTTTTTTCCTAGCTACAGAAGAGGAGGTGAGAACATGTGAGGGAAACAACATGGAGACACCAAGGTCTCATAGAGAAGGAGGGGGAGGAGGTGTTCCAGGTGCCAGAGTTGAGATTCCTCTGCAGGCCATGGTGGTGACCATGGTGAAGCAGCTGTGCCCCTGCAGCCTATGGGCATCCATGGGGGATGCAGAGATCCACCTGCAGCCCATGGGGATCCACAGGGGATGCAGAGATCCACCCGCAGCCC
>NW_008238439.1:1867010-1894911 GCF_000691975.1 Corvus brachyrhynchos
TCCTCCTCTGATTTTGTTAGTAATAAATTCACTTTGTACCTCTAGGCTGAGCCTGTTTTGCCCTTGGAGTGTGTTTTCTCCCAGTCCTTATCTCAACTCATGAAGCCTTCATCAAATTTTTCCCTCTCCTCTGCCCAACTGTGGCAGGGGAGGGTGAGTGAGCAACTTTCGTGGGTGCCTGGCATTTGGCCAGCATCAAACCACGACAAAGATTCACATTCCTGTTTATTTGTTTTGGTCATTAGTATGCTCACAGGTTGAACAGGGAGGTCATTTGGAGGTTGAGTGATGCAAAAACAATTGCAGTGTAAAGTACTTGTTTGGAGACTTTAAAATCATGAAGGTCTAAAACCAGCATTTAGCCTGGGAACAGACCTGAGGACTCTGGCCCTACATTTCAAAACAGCAAACTCACTACCTACTGTCTAGTTTTTCCTAATTGCTAAATAAATTGGACTCTGAGTGTTGTAATGTATGTGAACCCTGACAGTGTGCCCCAGGAATTCATCAAGCTTACTGAAATGTAAACTGTACTAAATTGGATTGGGTAAGAAGAAGCTGGGAAGCAGAATACCAAGACAGCATGGAATAGAAAAAGAAGGACTGTGCGGCACTGGACTAGAAGCAATCATATTTTCTGAAAAGTGGGTGCAGAGCGCATGAACAAGACAGAGGGTTGTGTGCAGTGGTTGCAAAATGCATAAGTAGAATGTCATGTAAACAGCAAAGGTCTTCTGCGAAATCGTATTGATTCGTTGTTCAGAAGTTCTGAGCTCCTGCTTCTGAGTGAGGTAATTAAACTTACCTAAGCTTTGCATAAAGTATAGCTGGGGTTTTCCAAAGGTTGCTAATATAAATCAGGCAGTGAAGTGGGACAAAGCATCAGACTTATGATTTCCTGGGAAAACAAGCAAACAGATGGTGCAAGCACACATGGATTACAACCATGTGTATTTTTGCTCAGTATTCCCACCAGACATTCAGCTCAGGGGTTTTACTCAATCTGAGAGTCTGTAACTGATACTAATGAACACTACATTTGCCTGCAGAAAGTTAAGTATATATATATACTTTTAATACATGGAAATATGCCTTGTGGCACAAGAGGAAAGTGACTTTTAAATAGAGTTTGGCAAAAATATTTGCCACACAGAAGGAATCCCACCCTACTCAGCTGTTCCAATGGTGACTTGGGATGTGGAAATGTCCTGGAAAGGAGTGAGCAGAGAAGAATTTTACTTTATTACTGGATTATGAAACCATATTAGTTTCCTCTTACCACCTTTTTCTGCGTCCTTACTGAGCATGTATCATTTTGTGCCTTGGGAAAAGGCACAAAGCATGTGTAGGAACCGTAGAGCAGGCTGTCAACAACCACAGTGACACTCTGCCAAGATGGTTGTCAGCACTGCTAGAACAGCAGATGTGGCACTTTCATCCAAAAAGTCTTTCCCTTTCAGAGCAGCACAGGTTTCTGTGGACAACGCCATTCAGGTGGCTCTCACAGCCGAATGACACCAAGATTTAGCTGAGCTGCTCAGAGCTTACTTCATGTGCAAGGTGACCCAGGGGCAATCTACTTTTCCAAGTAGAAGCTCCTTTGTTTTCACTTATCTGCGGGGTTTTTTCCCCACTTTATAATTCTCTATCAGTGTCTATTTCTCATTTTCTTCATCTTTGTTCATCCTTTTGTGATTGTGTAGGAAAATGGTGTTTATTTTGCTCACTTCAGCTTAGCATGCCATTCTGTGAGAAGCACCCCCTGCCCTCAACAACAGTGTATGAAATACGTAGAAATAGCTCTAAGAAGCTTATGTTGTGACTGGCACTTGTCACCCTCACTAGAGAAGCAAAAATGATGGTATTTGAGGCAGGGTGGGAAACAAAGACCAGCCAGACTGTGCATGAGTATATGACATGAATGACCACAAGAAAAACATATCAGTCTTTAAACATTCAACATTTTATCTAATTATTAACTGTTCCTTTGGGTTTTGGGATGTATTTTTTAGGCTTTGTGTGTTTGTTTTTGTTTTTTTTTTTAATCTGCCTGCCTTAGAGCAAATATCTGTTAGCACAAACCCTTCTCTTGAGCAGAGGCCTCTGAAAAGCAAATGTTAAGAAATCTCAGGATTATCATCTAATCCATACTGCTGTTTCTGGGCTGTGTTACATATATACAAATAATTTATGAAAAATGCTTTCCTGGCCTGATGGCAAAGAAATTTTTTAATGTAGAGCTCATGTCTTCTATATGAAATTATTAAATGTTTCTTAGCTGCACTATACAGAACTAATGGTCCTATTTTAAATTCCTTATTTTACTATCTCTGATCCAGATTTGAAGTCTGCATTTGGCTTCTTCCTCAAGAACAGGTTTATGCAGACCCCATCTTCAAAAGCCTTTGAATTTAGAAACATCCAAAAGGAGCTTAATATCTCATTCAGGCTTGTCACTGCTCTGGATTTTCAGAGATAGTCTTGTTGACTTTGGATTTCACTCAGAGAAATACTTGGTTCATTTTCTCTTTCAGTGAGTGTTACGAGCTTTGGAATGCTTTTGGAAATGAAGCAGCTTTTTACTAGAAGTGTGTCAGTAGGAGATATATCCTTCCAAAAACCTGCCAACTTCTTTGGCGGTCTAAGTAGGAAAAATTGAATGCTGCATTATTAAAAAATTTAAGTGTTATCCATTCCAGCTACAGTCTCAAATTTAAGCTCAATTGTCAGCCCTTTCCTTTGCCATTGCTGTTCTCTGTTACAAACAAAGCCATGTAATTTGTATTATCATCACTTCAGCATCTCCTTTATTCTGCTCTTTGTATTCAGTGATCATTACTTTCTGTTTCTCTGCTGCAGACAGAATCCTGCTCCTTCACATCTCTCCTTTGGAATATTGGGGTGGATCTGCCATTGCTATTTTTCATTGATGATTTGGTATTTCACCATGGCAGGCAGAATGGTTCCAAGATTTTCTCTCTGCAGTTCCCATAACCCCATTTTTACCTAAAAATAACCCTTCTTTTCATTATCTCTACCATCTCAGCATAAATAAACAGTCACTATGAGCATTTTTACCTCCAGCAATGACTCAGAGAGGTCTGGTTGGCTCTGCTGCCTACATAGAGGCAGGTCCAGGTCCTCAGCTTCTCCTGTAGCAAGATATGAAGTATTTAAAACTTATGTCCCATTCTACTGCCTGAGACAGTTTTTGGTGGTTTATTGGAAATTCTTTTATTTCTCCCAAGTTATTTGAGATTTAAAGGGCTGTTGGAGTTCAGTATCAATCTGAGAAAGAGTTTAATATTCTGTGAAAACCTTGTTGCAGGTATTAGATATTGCTGGTTATTTCTGTACACACTTGAATTCTAATTCAACAGAATAATGCTTAATGGTAGTTTCATTGGAAGCTACTCAGAGCATGAAAACACAATCTTGGTGTCAGGATGAGTCATGAAAAGCTGGTGTCACCTTATTTCTAACATTAAAAAAGGCCTTGTGGTACTTCTGATAATGTTGTCAAAAGTGCAGGGCTTGATCAGCTTGCTTCTCATATTTTTGAAGTCTGAGAGTAGCATTGAAGGAACAGGAGATGAAAGGCATGTCCATGCTCCCCAAACTAGGTGGAGATGAAGCAAATCCATGCCAGAAGATGCCCATACATGTTTTGGGCTGGAGTCTGTGTCCCCCCAGGCACTCCAGGGCTGACTGCTGACCATGTGGCTGGCAGTGTGGTGGAACAGGCTCCTGTCCAGGACTCTGTGGAATACAGGTTATTTAGAGTCAAAAGGAGACAGATGCTGGTTTGTCTGAGAGGGACAGCTCAGGGGCATGGATGTCAGAGCCAAGGGCTCAGCATCTCCCTTCTGGTGTGATACATAGACTGAACTAAATACTTTGGGGCAGGAGTGACAAAGCTCCCACACTGCAAAAGGAACCTCTTTACCGTTTGGTAGTGGTGAGGAGGAAAACCCTTCCTTCTCTCTGCTGGTGGTCACAGTGGCCACGCAATTATACCCCCATGTGTTCTTGTCTTTAAAAGTGCAGCCACAAATTCTTGTGTAAAAATCCTTTTTGTTTGATAGTAGGATTGATGAGTAGGACTTGAGAAAATCCTGTCAAAGCTTGACACACCAAAGTGGGGTAACCTTTCTATGGATGTCCACCAGGATGGTGTGCTTGGAGACCCATTGAATAAGGTACAGCTCAAGGGTCCCACCTGAGGGAGGTAAGATTATCCATGCTCTCCTCTTTGTCATATTAGCTGTAATGAAAGACATTTTAGGTGATAATTTACAAAATTTGAGTGCCTTGCTTACTGGGATCACAATGAATTAGCAGTGATGGTTCTTTTCCTGGAATATTTAGAAATTATGTGAACAAATTAGAGGCAATAGGAGAATGGAGCATGGCTACAGCTGTGTGGGAATGGGCATCCCTCAATTCCAGAATTGCAAGTCCTTGAGGAATAAAATGCACGCTAAGTCCCAGCCTTTTCTATGGGACCTACTTAAAATTGTTTCTATTTGGTAGAGACCAAAATTGGCAGGGAATGGCCTTTATGAAATCAAACCCCATTAATTGTGACCTTCTTAAAAGACCCCCTGTACAGGGGCTATGACACAGTGCCACAAAACTAGCTCAGGAGGAATTAACTGTTCAGCCAAACTCGTATCTCTCAGCGCTGGGGATGTCATGGTTTAACCCCAGCTGGCAACAAAGCGCCATGCAGACACTCACTGCCTGCCCCCTCCCAGTGGGATGGGGAGAAGAATCAGGAAGAAAATAAAAAACCTAGTGGGTTGACATAAGAACAGTTTAATAATGGAAGCAAATTTAAATATAATAATAGCAACAATAACAGCAAGAAGAATAGATAACTAAATCCCAAGAAAAACAGCTGCTCACCACTTGCTGACCAAAGCCCATCCAGTCCTTGAGCAGTGGTCAGCTCCTCCCAGCCAACTTCCCCCAGTTTATGTACTGGGCATGACGCTCTGTGGTATGGAATATCCCTTTGGCCAGTTCTGGTCAGCTGTCCTGGCCATGCTCCCTCACTTGTGCTGCTCCTTGCTGGCTGAGCAGGAGACACTGAGAAGTCCTTGACTCAGGAGAAGCACTGCTCAGCAACAACCAAAATAGTGTGTTATCAACATTATTCTCATCCCAATCCAAAACACAGCTGTGTACCAGCTGCTAAGGTGAAAATGAGCTCTATACCAGCCAAAACCAGGACAAAAGATGAATCAGCCTAGAATACAATCTCCAGAATTTTTTAGAAAGAAATTTAGCTGTTCAGAGGTCATTTGTATCTCTTGACTACTGATCCCAAAGTAAACTGGTAGAAGCTCACTGTGGAAAAAGTCATCACATGGCATGTAATGCACAAAGGCCAGGTGTCATGGTTTAGCATAGTTTGCGTTTTTAGTAAAGCGGGCTTCAGCCACAGAAGTGATTCTCTTGCAAAGAGGTGCTTACAGCTTCCTCTATAACCCAACAGATCCAATCAACTGGCTAGTTTGAAAATTGGCAACTCTTTTAAGCCACTTAAGAAGCTTGGCACGCCTCTGTGATCCACATTTAAGAATGAGCAAAGCCCGGGAAAGCTCTCTTGCTTTCGGACAGGTCACTAGGGATTCGCAGCGTGGCCCAGCAGGACTGGGCCAGGCCCTGCTCGGCACACCCTGGCCGAGTCAGCCGCGGCACAGCTTGGCTGAAGATCTCGGCCACTTTTGCTTGCTGGACGCCCGGCCCAGCCCCCTCAGTGCAGGCTGGGCCAGCTGGGAGACAGCCACCCTGGAGCCATGCGGCCTTGTTCCATCCGCGGCCCTGCTCCGTGCAGGCGGCCCCGCGGCGCGTCTCGGCCAGGCCGGCCCCCCTCCCTTCCTCCAGTGCGGCCAAAAATTCATCTGAGGCCACTGCCTGGCGAAGATCACGTCACCAACAGTGAGAGGCGAATTCCAGCTGCAAGGCCCGGGCGAGATTAACCCTTTTAGTGCTATAAGATTCCTCCAGAACAGATGAAGCCTGCAGACATCAATACTCTCCTGAGTCAGAGGAAGAGGAAAGGTGAAGGCACGTGAAGAAAACACCACAAAGACACCAAAGTCAGTGAAGACGGAAGAGCTGAAACCCCGAGAGAGGAGAAAGAGGAGATGCTTCAAACTTAGAAGCTGAAATTATGTTGTAAAGTTGTGGTGATGAACTATGATACATCAGAATACCCGTTGTAATTTCATGAAGCATGGGGGGTGGAGCGTTCAAAACGCAATCATGAACAAAACTACCTGTGCTGAAACAAGCAAATGTTGAAGTAGCTGTGATTTGATGATAAGCTTGAACAGAGAGAGATGAAAGTGATGAAGACCCTTGCTCCCAGGGAAGGGGGAGGGCCTCTGTTCCTAGAGCTGAAGATGCTCCCAGAGATAGGTGAAAAGAACCTTTGTTTCTGAGCAGCTCATCCTTAAAATGGTACCCCATTAGCTAAAGATTGAACCCTCAAAAGCAGTTGTGGGGAAAGCTGTAAGTTGAGGGAAGGGACTTTCACATGAGAGCAGAGAACCAACCCGGGTGGCTGTCTTGCTGTAACATTGAAGCCATGAGAAAACTGTTTCTTGTGGAGATGTCTCCATAGCATGAGCAAGAGACACTCCTCTCCCTAAGTGAACTGAAAAAAAAGATTATTATAGCATGGTAAACTGACTGAAAATCTCAAGGGTTGTCTTCTCATGTTGTCAGTGGGAGAAGGGAGAAAGGCGGGGGGAAGAGAAGTGTTCTGAAGGTTTAGTCTGACTTTTTTTTCTTCTTTTAGGTCTGTTAATAAACCTCTTTATATTCTTCTAAGTTTTGTGCCTGCTTTGCTTTCTCCTAATTCTTATCTCACAGAAGGAAAATAAGTAAGTAATGGATATTTTGAACTAAACCACTACATCAGGATAGTGGATCTAATGCTGTTTGTGAACCAGAGCATAACTGACCTGCTGTGAGAGACCCTTTGGGGGTGTTTCTGTCCACATGACTGCAGAGGGAGGCAAGGGAGATCACGCCTTCCAGACTGGGAGTTAGCTCCCATGCTATGGATGCAGCAGGATGGCTTGCTGATGGGCAGCCTGCTCTCTCCCACTATTATGAGCAAACTTTCATTTAAATGAGCTTTAAATTTTAAGACCAAAGTTTTCCCAGAAGAAATATTTAATCTGATCCCAGCTGGCCTTTTAAAATCAAATTCTTTATTAACTGATTTGTTGTTATTAGCCACCAGGAAATGCACTTGTAAAGACACTAGTTAAAAAATTTACAGTTTTCCAGTACCCTAATTTAGGTATTTTTGCTGCAGGGAGTTCACTTGGAAGAGAAAAGGAGGGCATGTGGATACTGAAAAGCTAGAAGAGGAATTTTCCAACTTTCTGCAGCATCCTGTGAAGTTTTCCTTTCTCACGCAAGCTAGCTGAAAACAGTTGGAGGTTTTTGTAAACCAAGACTTCATCTAACACCTGCAAACTTGTTTTCCAGTATTGTTATGGTACATTGGAAAATTATTTTGAAATGGGTGTTGTAGAGTCTCAACCAATCATTCTGGGAGGTGGTTGATCAAGGAACCAATAATATCACGCCATTCTTGCAAACCGAGTTATAGAAATGGATTTATAATTAATTAAATAAGCCCATCTCTCCTTGGACTTGAATTCTGTGTCGTTCTTCTCGCTGTCCCTGGTACAACAGCAACAGAGGACAGACTGGATATTTGAGTACAATTCAGACAGTTTTTTAGAGGCTCATTTCTCATGCAAATGCTGTCTGAAATCATGTCAGATTATTTTCTATCCAATACCTGATCCATTACCACTGGAGATTTTTACCGTACTATTTTCTTTTGTTGCTTTTGGAGCCAGCTGCATCTTCAAGATCTGTAGCCCCCTGTTGAACCTGAGACAGCCTTTAAGGAAAGATGATGACAAGTCACACCCTCCCTAGTACACAGGGACATTATGAAATGTTCTTTCTGCCAGGGCAAATGGATTTTCCTGAGCTTTCTGTATTGGTTTCCTGGACAAAAGAACATTTTTGCTTGTGTTTTTGTTCTGTTTGGGTGATTAAGAGGTCGTTTGCTAAAGCCCACAGAAAACTACCCCATGTGTAAATTTATTTCAGCCCACTTAGTGAGAAAGGTACCAACATGATGGTGTGAAACGCTGTGTGAAGGAGATCTGTGGGATACAAGGAGCCTGCTTGTGTCCCCACCTAAGAAAGGGCAATTTCAAAACATGCTCTGAAAGTCAAAGAACCAGTCCTACCCAGAAGACTTCAAGTGTCTGGCAGTTTTTTACAGTAAGACTTGGCATCCTTCAGCTCCTGTATACCTGACTAAAGTGATTTAAGTCAGGAAATTTAACACCAGGCAGATGGAAGTGCGCCAAGTCGGCTCCCTGGAATGGAAGCTCCTCCTCAGCTGTATGGAAGCTTCTCCTCAGCTGTATTTGTACCAGCCACAGGAAAGTATTTAGATACAGCTGGCAAGGCAGCAGGAGATGACAAGAAAATACTGAGAACCCTCAGCTCTACTAATAACAGGTCCTAAAACCAGTGCCACTTCTTATTCTTTAGGTCTGTTCAGAACAAAGCCACCCTATGATAATGTTGACCTGCTGCTTTTGAAAGAACATCTCCTGGTGCTGGTGGGGTGGTCTAAGGCTTGAGCCTTGTTACTGACAGGCAAGAGTTTGAAACAAATTCTGCAATTAAAATGACAGGCAGCAGAAATTGCCAGTCATTAAAACTGGTGGTTTTTGCTTTGTAAAGGTAAACTATTGAAAAAGATTAAAAATTAATCACATTGATTGGATGGTCTGGGATCACTCAGAGATGATAAACTTCTCTAGAACTCACACTGGCAGATAAAAGAGGCACCATTAAGATGGCTGGGGTAGAGGGAGGTGGAAAGGGGCTCTTCTGTTTGAAGCACTCATGATGTTTGTCGTGGTTAAATTTATATTATGGAGTGATGTATTTGAAACCACATTGAAGCTCTCACTGTCTGTCAATGCCAGTGTCACACAGTGCCCATCACAGGAAGAGACAAGATCTGTCTTAAAAAAGAAAATTGGTGTTTTAGAATTCAGAGAAAATTCATTTCTACTCTTTTCCAGCAAATACCAAGCAATGGATTTCAAGAGTGATTCAGGTGTTCTGTATGTGACCAAATACCTAAACAGTAAAAAACTCCAAACCCTTGAATTTCCTGTAAGTTTTTGCAAGTTGTCAATACTGGATCCAACATTTAAATCTATTTCCTAAAGGTCAAATTTTACTTTTTAGGTGATAATACCACTTAGTTCCTGATAGATCATTTCAGTGAATTGGATGGAACTGTATATAAATGACTGAAGACTTCCACACCTCCAATATGTATCAAATGTGAATTTCCAGCCCTGCTTTAGAATCTCTCTCTTCCTCCTTTGGATGGATCTGAGTTTTTGTCTAGCAAACCACCCTTGCTAAAACAGTTGCTTTGAGAAGTGTGCTTCAAAAAGGTGGATTTTATTTGAATTCCATTGTCTGCGGGCTCAAGAAAATTTCAGGTATTTCTTAGTTCCTAAGCAGTTTCTTGTGCTCTCTGGTCTGATGTCTATGATGATAAGCCAACGTGAAGTCACATGTATATGCTGGGCTTAGGAATAGTATTAAAATAGGCAGGTAACAAAACTCTCTGATGGAAGAATTGTGATGCTTGGAAATTAATAGTTACTCTCAAGATAGACGTAAGAAAAAACATGATTAAATCTCAAAGGAAGCTCAGTAATACACAATTACTTGATGTTATTGTAATCTGGCATGTAATTTTGCTATGAGGCAAAAATTCCTCCCAAATAAATTCCAAAGTCTGCACAACAAGGAGGGGAAGTTTAGAAAAATCTGCTACTCTGTGGCTTGATGTATGAATCCAGTATCTGGTTAAGGGCACGGAACAGAGGCTCAGATGGCCATGCTGTTAGTTCTGCCATTAGTATTAGAATTTAAAGGTTGCAGAAATTGTATTTTCGATAATCTCTGGGTTCTCATATGTAAAGTTTGGGACTGGAATTAAAAGAAGTCTTTTTTGTTCACTTAGCTATTGACTTAGTGGGTAACTGTGGTTTAACTTACACATTTCGCTGCCTTCTCATTTTAAAATGCATGGATCATTCCAGTGGTGGTAATATTTAAGACTGAGAGGTTTACAAGTTCAGGGTTTAGAGAGTAACTGAGCCTGACCAGTTTGCATTGGGAAGGCAGTAGTAGCCGCAATAATGTGGAACCTCAGGTAATTGCATTACAAGTCTGTGGCTAGTGGAGGAAAGTAAGGGAGGTCTGAGCAACCCTTGGTCTGGTGTGAGTGCAAATGGTAAGTGGTTGACTTCCATTACCCACAGGACACAAGAGATGAGCTGGGAAGCAGTGTAAGTGAAACAAGGTCAAATTTGTCAATGCCTCGGAGACCAACATTCAAATAAAGTTTCTGGATTGGAATATCACAGTTTTGGGTCTGGAATATCAGAGAAGGAGGTATCAGTTGTTGGATGATATGCTGAATCAGGCAAACACTGATCAACACAGGAATCTGTTGGTAAGCTCTTAGTTTGGCAAATGCTGCATCGTAGCAGGAAGCAAGCATTGATGATTTAACATTTATTTTCTAATAGTTTGGCCCCACAGCAGGTGGTGAAGGGAAGGGGAGGGGAAACCACGTGAGGAGCAGCTGAGGTCACTTGTTCAGCTTGGAGGAGACTGAGGGGAAACGTCATTGCAGTCTACAACTTCCTTGTGAGGGGAAGGCACCGATCTCTTTTCTGTGGTGTCCAGTGACAGGGCCTGAGGGAATGGCCTGAAGTTGTGTCAGGAGCAATTTAGGTTGGATATCAGGAATAGGTTTTTCATTCAGAGGGTGGTTGGGCACTGGAACAAGTTCCCCAGGGAAGTGGTCACAGCACCAAGCCTGACAGAGTTCAAAAAAGCATTTGGGCAACAATCTTAGGCATATGGTGTGATTGTTGGGGCTGACCTGTGCAGGGCCAGGAGTTGGGACTTTGATAATCCTTGTGGGTCCTTTCCAACTCAGGCTATTCTATGATTGTATGATTCTAAATGTTTCAGGTACTTTTCCTTCTAAAATTATTTTGCCTGGGATGATAACACACAGTATTCTGTCCCTGAGATCAAGTTCAGTTCCGACAATATGCAGAAGCAACTGCTTTTGCTTTTGAAAGATTGTGGAAGGAAATTTGCAGAAGCTGTTTTCTTTAAGTTCTTAATGGCCCTTCAAAGCTTCAAATTATATTTTTCTATTGAAATAGCCCTCAAAAGAGATTTCTTTAAGGAAATGATCAGTGGCCTCTGCAATCAGCCTGAATGAGCTGTGAAGCAATGACAGGATACTTGTAGAAGAAACATTGTTCAATCCCTGGTAGCATGACAAATTGCTGAGATTCTCTGATGTAAATGCCAATGATTTGACAACACATTTCTAGAACTATTATAGGAGAAAACAGCTACTGTGTGAATTAAATGCAGGGCTGAATATGTCACACAAGGACATACTGATCTAGAAGAGTATTGTTCAATTGTATTTGCCATATATAAGATAATCTTCCCCCACGCAAACCCCCCCCCCCCAATTATTCTTTATGAAAACAGTATTCACATGGAGCTTTTTAAAATATTATAGAAATCAAATTACTTGTCTGCAAAAGAGCTGTAGGAATTTGGCTGACAGGAGAACTACAGTTGGCCTCAGGAGAAAACTGAGCAAATAGGAGCTAGTGAGTGGGGGCAGATTTTGCTCTGAATTTTACACTTGTCTGAGTTTGAGAGACAATTTAAAAGAGGACACTCTGGAGTGTCGTCTCCTCTACAGGGTTCCAATAATCCCTTTCCACCAATAGGAAAGGAATACCAATAGATGAAAGTGAAAAAAAACCACAACGATTTATTAAGAAACAGGATGCCCACAAGACAAGGGGAAAAAAAAGTTAAATAACCATTAGATATTAAACTGTCAGACCTTACCCCACGTACACACACTGGGACAAAAGACCCAAAAACCAGAGAAATGACTGCTCATGACACGCAGTACAAGATGGCACTGGCTTTTCTCTCAGGAAAAGAAAAACAACCAGGGGCTTTCATGAAGCGGATGAAAGCCCGGTGGCTTGTTGTAGTGGATTCAGTTTGTAACCGGGAAGAAACACCAATTTAGTGTAGTGGTTTGGTCCAAAATACTCTTTACTATTTACCTTCTGTGAGATAAGAATTAGGAGAAAGCAAAGCAGGCACAAAACTTAAAAGAACATAAAGAAGTTTATTAACAGACCTAAAAGAAGGGAAAAAAAACCAAAGTCATACCACACTTTCAGAACTCTTCTCCTCCCCCACCTTTCCCCCTTCTCCCACTGTAAAAAGACAACCCTTGAGATGTTCAGTCTGTTTACCTCTTCCATAATAACCTTGTTCAGTTCATTTAGGGAGAGGAATCTCTCTTGCTCATGCTATGGAGACATCTCCACAAGAAGTTCTCTCATGGCTTCAAGTATCACAAGACAGCCGCCTGTTTTGGTTCTCTGCTCGCATGTGAGAGTCCCTTCCCTTGACTTACAGCTGTTCCCACAACTACTTTCAAGGGTCCTATCTTGAGCTACTGGGGTACTATTTTAAGGTTGAGCTGTTCAGAAAAAAGTTCACCCATCTCTGGGAGCATTTTCATCTCTAAGAATAGAGGCCCTCCCCCTTCCCTGGGAGAAAAAGGGTCCTCCTCATCTTCATCTCTAGGACTATCTCTGGGAGCATCTCTAGGAACTGAGGTCTTCTCCTTCCAATTTGGAGCAAGAGTCCTCATCACTTCCATTTCTCCCTGTTCAAACTTCTCATCAAATTACAGCTGCTTCAGCATTTGCTTATTTTAGCATAGGTGCTTTAGCTCACAAGTAAAGTCTGAACGCTCCACCCCCCATGCTTTCATGAAATTACAACGGGTACTCTGATATATCATAGTCTATCACCACCATAGCTTTACAACAGAATTTCAGCTTTAAGCATCTCCTCCTTCTCCTCCCTCAGGTTTTTCAGCTCTTCACAGCACTAAAAGGGTAAAGGGTTAATCTCACCTAGGCCTTGCAGCTGGAATTTTGCTTATTGCTTTTGGTCACATGATCTTTGCTGGACAGCGGGGCAGCTTCAGCTGAATCTTGGCCGCACTGGGGGGGGGTGCCACATCGTCTGCACATAGCAGGGCTGTGGGAGGGCCGTGGGTGGAACAGGGCCCATCGACTCCAGGATGGCTGTGGCCCGGCCTGGCCAAGCCGGGCCCTGTACGGGCCCTGCAGCTACCTGTCCCAGCACCGGAAACGAGAAAGACCTCCCCCGGCCTTTGTCCATTCTTAAATGTCAACCACAGAGACGGTCAAAATTTTAAGTGCCTTAAAAAATTGTCAATATTCAAACTAGCCAGTTGATAGGTTCTGTCAGGTCATAGAGGAGCTGTAAGCACCTCTTTGCAAGAACATCATTTCCGGGACTATTCCTGCCTGCTAGATCTTCTCTCCTCCTCCGTATGGCTGAGGGACACAGTAATATACCCTAAGGTATTTTTTTTTTTTAGTAATACACTACTGTTGCAGTGGGGATACTGCAACATGCATATATCAAACCAGGAGTCCCGTGGAAAGGAAATAAATATGGACAGACAGATTCTTGATAGCTGTTTCAGAGATGTTTATTTCTCCAGCCGCATGGCCGGAGCTCTGCTGAGGAACTGTTCCAGTCACGGGACCAAGGGTCCTTCTGCCCGCGCAGGGAACACAAACCAACCAATGGGAACGAGGCTGAGCAGGGGCAGGGAAACCCCGTGTCTGTGCCCTCAGGGCCCCTCTCCCAGGGCTACACAGTGGGGAGAGGAGACCCCAACACACTACCATAGTAACTCACACCAAGATGACACTTCATATTCATTTACTCACTATCAGAAAAATGCCTTTCCAAAATGTGTTGCTGTGCTTTCACATTTCAGACCTTAATTCTTTGTTGGGCTTTCTTTTCCTTTGGGGAAAAAGTACTGACAGCAAATTATTTATATTCAGGGGGGAGAAAAAAAAAGCAAGCTGTGCACTTCAGTGTTTCATCTTACGCTTTTTATCAGGAGAAGAACTTAAGCTAAAAACATTTTCAGCAGCCATTCAGTCAATTAAAAAATCTAAATGCGGAATGGCACCTGTTGTTAGTTTGTGCCTCTGGATGTCAAACAAGCAAAATTATAGGTGATTGTAAAAGGCTTCATTGGAGCCAGGCAGCCAAAAAAACTGAACACATGGAAGAAAAACAGTCATCTGCTTTTGTCGGAAGCAGGTGAAGTTGTTTAACCATCACTAATATGAAAGGGTGATTTGTCAGCAGGCAAATTGCACAGGAGATAAATGTGGACAATTGAAATTTTTGTGTATGAGGGAAATGGGACAGACTACAGATCAGGCTGAAGACCCAGAATCCCATGGAGGAAGATGACCTGCAACAGAAGTTTTCTTAATTTAAAACTTCTGGTGACTTTGCAAGTTGCATCAGAAAAGATGCTTTGCTCCTACAGTGCCCATAGCTCTGTCACAGGGATGGTGTCTGATGGGCCCAAATGTAATGACTGGATGGTCCAATGCCAAGATGCTGATTATAGCTTTTAGTCATGTGGGTTTCTGCCAAGCTCCAAAATGTCAGACAAACTGTTTGGGGCACCTAACAACATTTGCCTCTTCTCCACGAGTTATTCCAAGACTTAGAAATAACTAGAGAACAAAAGTATCTGGACCTGCCACTCCACTTGCAGTGCCCTATCCAGCTGGTTTGTAGGGGGGCATTAAAGCAGCTGGATCCCATTTGTCCTAGCACCCTCAGTGCATTTACTCCTGCTGGCAGGGATGGTGAACACTTCCCTAGCAGAGAGCAGCAGCATTCTGTCCTCAGCTGCTGCTGCTATTCCTTGAGCAAAATTAACAGAGCGCAGGCATAGGGAGAACCAGCCTCTAGAGTTGTATTTGCAGAATTAATTTGCAAGATAAGTCAGGAAATTTATAGGATTGCTCCAACGCTTTGAGGAAAGATTAAGAAAATCCCTGTAATGTTAAAGCAAGTTACAATTCTTTCCAAGGGCAAAGGGATTCTTACAGTCCCTATGTGTGTACCCTTTAAAATTAAGATAATATTGATAGATAATGGTATTTAACACCTCATCACCATTTTAGTCTTTTAAAATACTTCTCTCCAATCTATATTACATTCAGAACTGCAGATTCTGAGATTAATACACTTTGAACATGCAGCAGTGATTAGGAATACGGTAGGAGAGCCTGGTTGATAGATCTTCAGCACAGTAAACACCCCCCTTATTCCCATACCTCTATATCAACTCTATCAACCATTTGACAGTGGACACAAAAGAGTGATGCTGAAGATGGTGGCAAGCATCAGCACTTTATTGCAAAAACCTGGCCTTTTAAAGCACTTAGCCAGTTACCTGTTTACATAGTTTTAAAGCATAACAAGCATAATTCAATCACCCACCATACACCACGATGTGAGCACACAATGGTCACGAAGCATGTTTTTCTACCCCTAATTCAGCTGAGTCATTATCCAGAATCCTTTTCTACTTAGCCAAAGTAACAGAAATAGACCATGATTTTACAAAGACAACAAGGCCTTAATTTTATAAGGTTTTACCTATATGCCACATACCACCACTGGATTCCCAGAGGAGAAGAGCTCGCAATAACCACCACTGGACCTCCAGAGAAGGACCAGACCTTTCTACAGGATCACTGCTTCAACAGGACCATGTCCATCACTCCAATCGGACTGCTGCCACCACCCTGACCAACAGGGTGTTAGGTCGTATTCTGATTTTGTTGGTATAAGCCACTGTTTCTGTGCTATTGCCTTTATTGTAATTTTTTCTATTAAAATGTCATTCTGACTTGGAATCTCTCACAACATATTTGTGTGGAGTTAATTCCTCCTGCTGGTTTGCCTTCAAACCGGTACATGGGGATAAACAGAAAATATGATTTTCGCTCTTTTGATAGCATGATTATTTTCATGAAGTGCTTTCTATACTGTTTGGACATCTGGCTGGCCTGTGATGACCATGTGTTCTGGTTGTGACTGTGGTGTTCTTACTGGCATCTGGCTATGCAGCTGTGTTCTTTCCTCCTGGCTGAAAAGCTTGCTGCTCTCATCCCTGCCTCGGCTTCATCAGCACAGTTGTGCTGCAGTTCACTTCAGGCTACACTTGGAACCATTTAAAGGTAAATCTTGACAGAGAATATGGCTGTACTTAACACTTTGTCAGACTGGAAGAACTCTGTCATGTTGACTGAATTGATGCTGAGTAGTTCCAGATGGCTGTTCCAGGTGTCTTTACCTGTATTTGCATTTAGACATTGCTCCCTTTCTGGCCTGAGAGTCCAATTTGAGTAGATACTCCCTTCATTTTTAAGAGAAATGCCACTGGAAGGGAAAGCTCCATGAAGCTCCATACTTTTGAGTTTGGCATTTACTCCCATAGCGCAGCAGTCCACTTAGCCTAATTAGTCACTCAGCAGAGCTGTGGGTGGAAGCACCACCAATTTTTTGAGATTCAGTCTATACAAGAACAGACATTACCACAGTACATGTATAGCTCTGATGGCCCTGGTCACCTCTGCATTTTTGCATTAAATGATGGATAATTTTGCTGCAGTTGTCCTTTCACCAACGTATGAGCAGGTTAAGACTGTGCCATGAGCACACAACTGCAGAGAAAGTGTGTGCAAGTGAAATTTTGCATTGAGAAATTGTGGAAAAAGTGCCCCATGGAGTCTTTTGAAACCAATGCCAATCTTCTCCAGTTTGAAAACAGCAGGACTTCTTTGCAGGGAAGTGTCCATTATGTCAGGAAAGCTACTACAAAAAGGAAGCCAGGTATGCGAGTTATATGTTTCCATATAGTTTCAGTTCTTTCACATTGGCTGTAATGTGTTGGAGTCTGTCTGAAAGTGCTGTTCCAGATCATGTCCATTTAATGTCTTCTGCTAGAAGTGAAAGAAGTAGGAGCAGAACCTCCTTGGGAGCAGAAGGCTTTCTGGAGCTCCCAGCTATGCTGAGGCCATGTGTGTTCCCACATGCTTTCCCGGGGTCAATGCTTGCCCTCCCTCATCTCTCCTGGGGGTCCCATGTTCATGACATCCCCATGAGGAAATTCTGGGTCCTTTGGCTGTGTGAGATGAGGCATTATGTGGGATGTTTGAATGTGCTGTTGTTTTTCACTGTGAATCTAAGAAACATAACTTTTATCCCTGTGTGGTGCCTATGCCAGTCTTCATAAAAGGCCTCAGTCATCTTCCTTAGCAAAAATGTGTAATTTGCTGCCATTTAATTACACCTTTTGTAATATACTGAGGGTGGTACTGCTTTAATCTGTGAAAATGCCACTTTGGAAAGTGCATGTCAATGGATGAACTTGCTGAACTTCTATTTCTCTGAAATCTCTTTTAGAACCTATTTTAAACCTGATCTAGTGGATTGTTTGTGAATGGTGTATTTCAGTTTCTGAGGGCCTGGTGCTGTGAATCCATTCCCTGTCTTTTCATTCTGCCTCCACATGAGTGCTCTCAGGGAGTGTTCACATAATCCATACAGCCATTTCATGTAGGATGGATCTTGGACTATCTTGTGAGTTTTGTTAAATATAAGATAAACTACTCAGCCTCTGGCTTTGGCTTTCCATTCAGTAATGCACTGCATATACTAAACATGCCACTGCTTTGAGTTTACTCGGGCACCAGTAATACCTCTGGTAACATTAAAGTAGTACAATTAGTCTAAAATTTACATTGTTTACTCCTGCTGTAAAAAAAAAAGACAGTGCTTCATCTCTCTGATAGTCTGATCTCTGTATTTGCTACCTCTCAAATGCTTGCAAAAGTGTGTCAAGGTTTTTTTCAAAACTTAATCAGAGGAAACATTTTCCTTTCTATTTCCTTTTAGAGAAACATCTGTTTAGTGTCTTAGAGCAGCTGCCCTCATAGATTACTAGATAGTCAATCAAAGCTGAGGCTAATATTTCAAATCCAGCTGGTTTTGGCAGCAAATGCTAGTGGGTCACTGTTGGGGTTTTAGTTTAGTCTTAGGTTTTTTTTCCTGTTAAAGGAATTTTCTCCCATATGCATGTTACTAGGAGACAAATAGCTGTACTTAAGAAAGACAAAAAGGGAAGTGGGGCGGGCCTGGCTACTCTTTTGTCTACACCTGGGTGTGGGGTCAGTTCGCTCGGAGCGTCCAGAGAGAGGAGCTGCAGAGAAAGGAGCTGCTGCTTCTTTCTTTTTGGCCGTTCTTTCTTCCTGCTGGAAACAACGCCGGGACCCCAAAAGCCGTTTTATCTCTCTGATAGTCTGATCTCTGTATTTGCTACCTCTCAAATGCTTGCAAAAGTGTGTCAAGGTTTTTTTCAAAACTTAATCAGAGGAAACATTTTCCTTTCTATTTCCTTTTAGAGAAACATCTGTTTAGTGTCTTAGAGCAGCTGCCCTCATAGATTACTAGATAGTCAATCAAAGCTGAGGCTAATATTTCAAATCCAGCTGGTTTTGGCAGCAAATGCTAGTGGGTCACTAAATGCACTTAGCCTGGCTTTCATATGCCTTAAAGCAGTCATCTTTGATTGTGGAGGAAACAGTTTTCAAGTTTGCATTTACCTTGTCTTTATCTTTGCTCTTGCTTAGACGTTTGAGCTCTTGGAGATTTGCAGTGTGCTCACAAACTGCCCAGCTGTTTGCAGTGTGCAAGGTGGAGAAAGAGGGATAAATCTTCAAGTGATGTAAAACTGCTGTTGATTTGTTCAGTTTGCAAAGCTAAACAGTAAGCTGTCCACTCTTACCAAAATATATGTCTTTTACTAGTGCTAGGTTTTTGTAGGGGATTCCTGGAAATATGAACAGTGGCATAGGATTCTGGTTTTCCCCTGTGGTTCAGGATTTTTCACACTAAAACACGGTGTCTTTTAGTTAGAGATGTGTCACTTTAGTGCAGCAAAGTCTATTTAATGGAATAAAACTTCAGCTTGTTAGCAAGGAGAGTATAGGCTGGGCTTCATCATGCACCAGTTTCCAGCCTTTGGGAGTGGTGAGACTTAGCCTGGTCACCTTTTACCTAGGCTTTTGGAGGTGCTAGGTTAACACTTCTGTTGCTGTGCAGAAATGTTCTCCATCATCTGCTGGGGAAAAAAAACCCAATAGTGTGACAATCTGCCTTGGTTTTCCATGTTTTTGTAGCTTTGCCTTGCTGTATTGCTAAAAATTCTTACTGATCTTGTTCCTGTACAGCTAAATGCATAGCCTGAAAGCCAGAGATAACAGTACAAATCCTTTCTGGCTTTTCTGCATCTGTGATACAAAATGTTATGTTCAACTGGTAACGCTTCAAATTATGAGAGTGAGAAGCTGTAAAATAGATCCTTGATAATGCATGTGTGTGAATTTAATGGCTATGAATAGATTAACCTTGATCCAAAAGGGGTGACAGCCTTGTCTTGATTTGTAACAAGTAGTTATGTTACCAAAGAGATATTTGCTTTGAACATTCTCCTTTATAGATGTTTTGTATCACATTAGGTGCTGTACTACTCATAGAAAAATTATCAGGATTTCTCTGTGTAAACATCAAGTAACCTCCAAAACAGATAGTTGGCTCTATTTATGTCTCAGTATTTATCTCACACGGGAATATCTTATACAGGTGTTTGATAACTGCTCACTGTTTATTTCCCTGAATACAGGGAAGCTGTACCAATTCAGAAGGCAGTTTTATATATTCAGGGCAATTAAGTTGTGTTAGCACTGTTCTGACCTGGGTGTGAAGAAATCTTACATGGAAATTCTAACTCCTTGATTACCCAAAATACTGTAGCTACACAAGCAGTATAAAGTTAGAGGGATTATACTTGTTAGAAACAAATATTCATGGAAGAGAGCATTGAAACCAGACATAAGCACTAGACAGCAGATCTGTTAACACTGAGCTTTGCAAGTGTCAGAAGGCATCTGACTGTACTAGTGCTGCATGGCAGCTTGGATGCTCAGTGACCTCTAGTTTTAAGTGGATTTACAATTTTAGAGGCTAAAATCAATTCACTGGACTAAATAGGCTATACTTTGAAACAAAATGTTATTGCCTGTCTTGCCATATCTTTACAATTGGAAACTGCTTATAGCTTCCACGTCCTTATGCCCTTTTCTTTAAATCCTGCATCAATGGGAAAATATCTTGGGCTCTTGGGATAAGAGATGAGATGCTGTTATTAATATCTCTTAATAGCCGTATTTTCAAAGCTCTCATTTGTTGAAGTTCAGTGAAGGGCCAATTGCTTTTAAATAGTAGGAAACAATTAGAAATACAATCTTTATTAAAATAAATAACTGGTGATAGATAAATTTAGTGTTCTGTTCTTACACCCTAAATTTATAATACAGATTTTACAGCCTTGCTCAAATTGAAAGGACGAAGTAGCATGATTGGAGTTTAGCTTTTCATATTGTTCCATGTTACCTGAAAATAAAATCAAAGATCAAGCCTGTAATTTTATATCATTTGAGTTACTGACTGCACTTCAGACAAGCTCTCATTGCAATTTCCATCCCTTCCGAACAGCATATTCCTTGGCAAGAGGAGTTTGAAGCTGCTGATTAGGTTTGAAACTTGGGTTTCCGCCACCAAATAGATTCAGGAGGGCTGAAATTCTGTGCCTGCTCTCTCCTGTATGGAGTAGCAGGAATTGAATAGCTGGGAAGCTGGATTGTGATTTTGCCCCCAGATTTTCCTAAATGCTTTTAAGGATTGGCATGTCAGAGGCTTGTATTTGTGAATCTGTTGATGGAAGGTTGTTAAGGAGAAGTGCATCCCTCAGTTTCCTGGAAGAGTCCCAGTAACACTCCTTTCTAAGTCCTAAATTCTCTTAGCCAGAGTCCATCTGGCAGGAAGGCAAAGGATTTCTGGTACACCGGCGTTATCTCAACACTGTACTGGAAACATAGCTGAGTTACTTTTTAACAGTCTCTGAAATAAGGTCTTTGTACCTAAGTTCTCCTTATCCGTTCTCCAACACAGCTTCCTAAGGATGGCTGGCCAGTATTTGTATTTGAATAGCTTAATGCTCATGATCTTACTGGTTGTTAGTTGTAGATCTATATATCCCCAGCTTTTTTTCTCTTCTCTATCTGCCTTGCAGTTGGCACCTTCTCTACCAGAGAAGTAGTCTCAGATCAGGATTTGTGCTGCAGAGATGCAGTACAGAAAACTGAATTAACTTCAACACTTCTCCCTCTGCAGCCCTCTGGAGACCTGCCTGGCAGGGGTTGAATTCAACACAGAAACAGCAAGTGACAGCCCTGGGTGATGCCTAATGATTTTTGCCTTTTTTTTCTTTTCTATATTTTCTGTATTCTTTACACATATATTTGTAGCTTTGTAGCCTATTACTGCATATGTAGCTAGTTTTCCCAGTACTTTTTCATGCCCTGATAGGCAGAAAGACAAAACATATTCCAAAGCCCCTCTCCTATCTTGGTTCTCCTTAGAAACCAAGACCAAAAACCAGCTCTTCAAGATACATTTTCATCAACAACATTTAGGCCTATCTGAGGGGGGAGGATTTAGAAGGGGCTTGGACTGGGGTGAGGGGAATTGCATCACTGCGTCTCCTAATTGGTATTTTTGTCAAATATGCTGGTTTGCTAAACGTATAAAACTGTATTCACCCCTGTGGGGGTGGGCTTTTTGGACATTTTCTATATCTGCCCCTGGAGGCCTCCAGTAAAGACCAGGCTTTACATTACCTCCTATACTAATATTATCTTGAAAGTGTCTGTTGTTTCGTTTATAGGTTCTTAAGGCATCATGGGTATTGTGGTTGTTGGGCACCAGCACTCAGGGCAGGCTTCAGTTTTCTGAGCCTTCTTGTTTTCTTTGGAAAACAGGTTTATCTGAGATATAAAAGAGAATACTGGAGCTTAGCCAGATCCTTAGACACAAAGGGCACAAGTCTTCCTTATTCTGCAGTTATTTAAGAAGGTTTGGGGTTTACTGGTAATGCAAGTGAGTTTCAGAACATCACTTTTCAGTAGCACTTGTACTGCCAGTGACTCTTTCATACATCAGAACAGCAGGAAAGAAGTTCTCTGTCTATGGTAATGCTTCAGCTACAAACTAGAGATGAAATAAAACTGCAGGCAGGCTGCATGTTAGAAGGGTTATTTATATGAACAGCTCTGATAGTACTTTAGAATGTGCTTTTCTTCTGATGTGGAAAATTGCAAAGGATGTGCAGATGGGAACTTTTCACAGCTGGATGTAGGCACAGCACACTCTGTTAGTATTTCTGGCCTCTATGCAGCCTGCAGGACAGCTCCTGTGCCCATGGGCAGGGCACAGCTGCAGTTTTGACTGGCTGACATGCCCTACAGTAGGAATGGGGGGAATCCCAGCATCCTGGCCTAGGAATGACATGGGCACTTGTGAGGTGGCATCTGCACAGGCTCTGTGAGCCTCTCCTAAGCCATTTCCACTTGGCTGGGCATAGCAAACAAACATCTCAGGCTCTAAAGCACCAGTTTTGTGATAAAAATCATGAAAATAAGGAGAAGTTTGTTCTCTTGTCGACTGTGCATTTGTCTGGTTGCAAGCAAATATATTTTCACCATTCATTTGTTCTGCTGTTTTATAATCAAGATGTTCTTTGAAGCCCACTGATCTGGATTGCTTGTGTCTTAGGCATGGGAAGCCCTGCAAATTATTACCTGGCTTTGAAACTGAAAGAGTAATAAATTTATGAAAAAAGTTCTTGTGATCTAAGATAGTTAATGTTGGAGCAGATGTGATTCATGAGTATTCCCATTTTTCTGCTAGACTCTGTGAATTTAACTGGGATATGGCTGAAAGAGGTGGTAATTCAACCTTTAAATAACTTTCTTAATAACACCTTTTCCACACTTGGCTTCTCTGGCTCTTATATTCACTAGTGCGGTTGCTGCTGATGGGATTGTGAGCTGTGAGGAGAAATCTGGCTATTTGAGGGAGCAGCAGTAGTCTGAGAAGAAGGCGAAGGTGGCATCCACATTGGCATTATAATTGTGAATGCGTGAGTGCCGTTGGAGTAGCAGAACACCCACCTCACAGGCATTGCATCGATGGTTTCTTCTGTCTTTCCCTTACTGTCAAAGCTCCCAGGCATTGGCCTCTGTTTTGGCATTAACTGGATGACATTTCCAACTTCTGCCAAGTGTATGCTCTGCAAAACTTGTGAAATGTGAATTGCTGTGGTCAGTTTCCTGGTAAAATAAATGATCCTGTGGCTGTAGAAATGTGAGGTTTTAGTCAGTGAAGAAATATGTATAGCAATGAAAACCATGATAATTTAGAATTCTTATGTTTCAGAAATAATTTTGCCCTGATCAGATAAAAATTCAATTATTCAGTCGTAAGTTTAAAATGAACAAAATAAAATCCATGCTGGCTGCACGGTCCAAATTGGACTTCTCAGATAATTATTCTGAAAATTATCTAAAAAGTCTAAGAGCTGAAGGCTTCTGACTAGAATATACTTAATTATACAAAGATGTATTATTTAGTAGATACTCTAAGAGTTTATTTGCCACCTTTCTTGTCTCCAAAGAATTGTGCAGAAAAGACGATTTAGTATCCAATATTTACTCCTTTTTAATCCATACAGATGTTGTATATTGGAGGTGAATAATTTGTTTTCATACAGGAAACACCTAAAATGAATGGTAATGTGTCTTTGTTTTTCCCAGGGAGGCTGAATCTCAGCACTTCCTATTTACCCAGCCCACTCTCTTGTAATGATCTGATTGCTTTTATCACTTGTGATTGTCACAAAGGGCACAGATATGAATGACTATAACCTGTGCATTTGGAAAAGATATCTGTTTATCTCTGAGGTCAGAACAGCCACCTAAATTTTCAGATAATCTGATATTCAGAAGCAGAAAGCCTTAAATTATGTCTGTGCCAGACTAATTGGCATTTGTCTTTTGAGATTTGTATACGCTGTGGACGCAAGCACTGAGAGGAAGAGCTGTTTAATGAGGGAGACTGCGAGGAATTTTGAGTTTCCTGTGAGTTCTCTTCTTCCTAGAGGAAGGGAAAGAAAAAAAATCAACTTTTCAAATATACCTTTAAACAACTGAAATCTTGAGCTTTCATACTTGTGTTTAGGACTCTTTCATGGGTGTTGCAGGGGTCATATGAGTAGCTTTCCCTGGAACAGAACTAGAAATACACCTGCTGAAATGCTCCAAGTTGCTAGAATGACATTGTGCCTCACAGATTGTTGTCAGTCAGATCCTGTGCACTGATGAGCCTCTTCTGCAAAGCACAGAACACTCTCCATGGACCCTGACTTTGACAAACAAGACATTTCAGGTCTTGCCCATAGGAAGTTCAGACATGAGGATTTTCTAAGCAGCACCATCTGCCATGCTGCACATTTGGTCTTAAAAGCAATTTTCTTTTTTCTTAGTTAGCATGAGAGCTAAGAAAGTATTCTCAGCCCTGAGGAAACCCTTCTTCCTAGGAATGCCTTTCCTGTGCTAGGAAAATTCAGTGGCACAACATAACTCTTGGTGACTTTCTAATCATTAGCAAAATTTTGATTTTAAAACTGAGTATTTTTGGTGTTACAGACAATTTATTTATTTTTTAAAAATTATTCCCACAGTAGTTTTTCTCTTTAATCCCTGCCTTGTATTGTAACTAGTGACGCTAGATTGGAAGCAGTGTATCACAAGCTTTTGTCTGGATTTATAGGTGCTTGCATTCAACACACTGAAGCATCCCCATCTGAAACTCTTACAATTTGGAACAAAAAATGTTGGAATGATACATGTGCTTCATTGTAGCTGTCATGCTATTTCCAAGAATTCCAGCCTTAATGTCCTTTTATTGTAAATGATATAACACAGTTACTTTGAATGTGTAATTAATGTCCTTTTATCATCATGACAAAGAGTTACCACAGGATGATGCTGAGAAGATTTAAGGTTATTTTATTGAAGTTTTTGTCTTCTCTGCAGTTCATGACTGTGAAACATGCATGAACTGCAGAAGCAGTTGCCTCCTGCACTTAGATGAAGATAGCTTATGCCCTCTGCTCAGCTCATGACATTTTTAGACTCAAGCTGGATGATAGATGCAGGAGGAGGGCGGGAAGCAGAGAGAAAGTAGAAACTCAGGAAAAAAAATACAGGTTCAAAGCAGTTTCATTTCTCAGCAGACATTTTTATTGACAACACTTGGGGTTTTTTGACAGCATGGAGCTCTTTGCAGAGGAGGAGTCCAAATTATAGCTCAACAAACCTGTTACGGTAAAGCAGAGCCAGGGAATCCTACTCTTCTGATAAAGTCTTTCTGTGCCATCCATATGTGGTAAAAAGCCCCATCCATATGTGGATAAATTCTGTACAGAAAAGTCATGGGCAAGGCCTGTTTTGATATCTTCAGCTGCCATTACAGCTACTTTGTGAGAGATCAGTCTTCATCAGTTAGAGAGGGTTGTGCTGAAGAAGGACAAACCTTGGTGGAGTTTTTATTGTGGCAGAGGTGCATGTGTGAATGTGTGAATGTGTGGTTTTATTTGTTTGGGGTTTTTTTTCATTGAATAGCTGCTACAAAAAGCCCCTCAGGGCAGGAGCTGTTCAAGTGCAGAGCAGGAAGGCTGGTGGTTTCTGGGGGGCACCCCCGTAATAGGGCAGTAATGGTGCACACATTACAGGAATTTTTAACAGATCAATGAGATGTGGCAAACTTCAGTGCAGACCACGTGTATTGCACAGTGTTGATTACCCAGTCTGGTATTTTTTCTCCCATCAGTTATCTAGTTTTTGCGTTATCACTCAAGTATGTTGCATGATCATCTAATTACATAGTGAGATGCCAATTAGAAATAATGCTACAGCACCATTACAAGTCAATTTGATGTGCCTTTTTCCACTGTAAACATTAATTATTGGCATTGTTTTTCTCAGTACCACCTCCACTGTTTGAGTGACAGCAGTACCACTCACCAGTTTGATATTTCTATTGTGTCTATACAGAAAAAAACACTGGAAAAGGCCACCTGTTATTTTAAAATCAACATTGAGGAGGTCCTACTGTGTGCATGTGGAGTTAGAGCAGAAACGCTGCGAAGAGAAACACAGCTGAAGGCAGGTCTGCAGCAAACACCCAGTGCCAAGCAGTCACTCAAGAAACAGTTGTGGGAAGCACTGAAATAACTGACTTTGCAAGCAGGATTATGGTCATATCCTTTGAAAAGAAGGTAAGATTGTTTGGTTGGGATGTCTTTCCCCTTTAAGTAAATAATTTATTGTATCCTGAAGTGCCTTTGTTTCCAGTGAAAAATGCAAGCATGGTTTTAATATGTAATGATAGGGTTAAATGATGTGTTCATGTTCTATAAAAAATTGCTCAAATCCCAACAAAAAAAAAAAATTGTAATTTCCACTTTTTTTATGCCAGAACATTTGGTACTTCTCATTTACTGGAGGTTTCTAGAAGTGTGAGTGTTGTTCATACTGGCACTGAAATGCACTGAAACAGGAATGGTTTTTCCCCCATTACTTTGTAATTGCCATTACTTACGTAGTAGTCGTCTTCAATTTGTTTAACATGAGTTGTGCCTTTTTAAGGCTGAGAATATTTAAAAGGGGAAGTCTGTAAGATGTTTATCAAAGAAGCACCAACCAAACTTTTAATTCAACCTCATTTCAGCAAATGTGAATTATTGCAAGCAATACATATAGAGATATAAAAATGGATATGAGATACATTCTCAGGCTTTATTTGTACATCAAAAGGGTAAATAAAGGCCTCTTCCATTTGCTGGTGGCAGGGTGAATAGATTTTATGCAAGGGCTTCCAAATTTGCACATCTGACACAGGCTGTACCTTTTTTCTTTCTGAGACAATATTTTATATTGTGAGTTATCAGATAGATTGATTGAATTTTTTTTACTTTTAAGTGAAAGAATAATAGTTTTAGCAAAATATTTGAGGACATAATTGTGAATAGATTGCTTATATAGAAATGCTAATTACACTTTTAAAATTAACATCTGTGTAAAAAAAGAATTCTTTCTGTAAGTGTTTCTAGTAACAGCAGCACATGGATTTTGTCAAAGTGGATGGTTATGGGTGTTGTTTATACATTTTAAGTGTTTCTCTGAGATGAGAAAAAGTACAATACTGCTTCTGTTTGTCTTCCTGTGGGTCTTCAACAACGTATCTAAGATAACCCCTACAAGTTAAGTTAAAACCATCTTGCTTTGAGTAGTGGATTGGTCTGATGTCCCTTCCAACCTAAATTATCCTATGATTCTTACATTTATGTGAAATCTCATTGTATGTAAATTTGACCAATTGCTTACTCAGGCCTTGCTAGCTGCCACTTCATCCTACAATTCTCAAATACTTGGGATACAATGGAAGCAAGAAAATTCTCACTGCAGTGCTCAAGTGTTGCAACCTCATACAGGCATGTGTTGTCTTTGTGCCAGGTGTTCCACAAAGTAATGGTGCCTATGTAATGCAGGAAGGTTTCTTTCAGATTACGTTTGCTTTTGTTAGGTGGAGATGTAACAACCCGCTGTATTGGGTTGACCCTGAGTTGATGGACAGTCTTTAAGACCAATTACGCTTCTCACAATTTACATATTTAAACCGCACAGAAAGGCGGGACTTCCCCTTTTTGTCGGAGCTCGCCTGCTGGAAGGTGGGGGGGGCTCCGAGCCTCCCGGCCCCACCGGGCCGGGCCGGGGCCACCGCCCCCTTCCCCCCTTCC
>NW_008238439.1:1895436-1938274 GCF_000691975.1 Corvus brachyrhynchos
TGTTCTACACACAGCAGACTGTTTGTTTCCGGGCGGATCTGCTGTTAGTGGCAGTTTGGGAACCACGTGCAACTGAAGGAAAACCCTTTTTTCCTTAAGCATAAGAGAGAGACTTTTTCAAGAACTGGAACACTGACTAACATCCCATGTTCTGTTATCCTTTTGTGAGCTGAGTAAAAGGAGAGAAGTGCTGGAAAGGGGGGGGAGGGGGATTTGCTTTAATTTTTTTTGTTATTTTCTTTTTACTTTTAATTCTATTAGTAATAAAACTCTTTCATTGTACTGCAACTGTTTAAGGTTTGTGCCTGCTTTGCTTTTCTCCTAATTCTTATCTCACAGAAGGAAAATAAGTAAGTAATGAATATTTTGAACCAAAACCACTACATTTAATTGGTGTTTCCACCCGGTTTCGAACTCAACCCGCTACACCCGCTCACTAAAAAATATGCACGTGGTCCTTGGTTCTTGTCCCTGAAGCTTCACTTCCTTTTGCAAACAGGGAAGTGAGAACCTGGAGACTTTGCTACACGTTAGTGTAAGGATTGTGCTGAAGTGTGGTAACAAACCTGTCCCAATTTAGGATTAGTATCTCTGTTTCTAACATTCTTGTAACCCCATCAGCCAGCATTTTCTGAGGGGGACAAGTATGCTGAGGAGCATGGCCTTCAAACCTGTGTGAGACACCCGTGCTCCTGGCAGAAGTGCTAATTCAGCTGCAGCTGAGAGGGTGATGCCATGAAGATTTTTGCCTTTTCTTTTATACCCCTGTTATACCTTTTTACAGCTTCTGTATTCCTAGTGCTTTTTGCCTACATTCTTGGGCTTGTTTGTCAAGCTAAGAGATTAAACATTTTAGAAGCTTCGTAGCTAGGGATCAGTGCGCCCCAGACCCCAAGGTCCTCTCCAGAACATATTCTGTAAACCAAGATAGAACCATCCAGGGGAAGGTTCCTTGGGGAAGGGGGCTCACTTGAGCCTCTCATTGGGGAATCTTTGATAGATATGCTAATTAGTAAAACCTATAATGTTATACCCAATGTTAGGAGAGGAACAGACAGAGAGATAGACTCGGCCGGGTGCATCTCGATGCATATGACCTGGACGTGTACACCTAAGGATCCTTAAAATAAATACCAAGGTAAAATCCCTTTTCCCCTTCTAACCATGTATGACTCTTGATTTTAAGACCAAGAAAAGGCATCAAGGGAAGATGCAGAATTCAGTCATCTTAGTTCCTTGATACATGTGTGTCCAGGAAATAAGCAGATTATCTCACCCTTGTTTCTGCTTTCATCCCTTTCTATTTTAGTTGGGATGTGCATGGGACTTTTGCTCAAATATACTTAAGACTGTCAGCATAGGATGCTGAAGGATAAATTCTGTGTTACTATTGGAATGAGCTCACGTGGAGCTTTTCATTCAGCTTCTCACAAGCTGCACATTACAACAGCCAGTTTATTTCTGACATTTGTACCAGCTCCCATACCTCAACACTGCCTTGACATCTACAGTTCAAACAAATCATCATTTCCCTTGCTTTTGGTGATATACCAGAGAGGGACCTTGGCCTCAGATAGAGCTTCTACATGTCCATGTAAGACAAATCAGAGTTGCTGAACAAAAGACCTATGGCTTTAATTTAAAAAGAATAAAAAAGACAAAAAAACCCACCAAAACACACAAAAGACAGTCAAAAAGCAGATTGCCAGTGCTTTTCCACTTGCTTCTCAGGGGTAACAGCTCACTTCCTCCCCCTGTTTTAATCACCCTCCTTAATGCCAACTAGACTCAGTAACAGGATACTTGGATGGCAGCGCTGTAATGATACTTAATTTATTAGGTCACTGTAAGGTTTCCTGGCAGGCAGTATTATGCTACATTAAGAAACTTCCTGTGACCTTAATAAGAAATCACTAAATTATTTATTTGCTATGGCTTTCCTTTCATTCCTCTGATTAGAGAATATTATTTCATAGAAGCAAATTCTTCATATTCCTTCTCAGTCTACTGCATTTGTGTTTAAAAAAACCCAAAATAAACCAAAACCCCAAAAACCTCAACAAGAAGAAGAAGAAAAGAAAACAGTAAAACCTCCCAAGACCCAAGACACCAAAACTCAAACAAAACCAAACAAACACCACCAACAACATAAATCAAAGGATGGTATAATTCTGGTTTATATAAGAGAAAAGGGAAAAAAAAAAAAACCGAGTTGTCTTTGTTGCACTGCATATACCACTTGGGAGCAAATTCAGTTATAAAATATATGGTGTTTCATAATTACCCTTTCTGCCACAGGACCAGCTCTGACCCCTACAGGCTTAGCACAGTTTGGGTGATGTGGTACAGCTGGGTTCTCTGCCCTAGCGTTTTCCCTTTGGAATAAGGCATGGCAAGTAGATAATTTGCTCGGAACCTACCACCAGTAGATTCTTTTGCCAAGTGTTGACACTATGTTGCTCTTTTCAGTCATATGGCCTAGCCTTAAGGCTCACTGGATATGGGGGGGTTCTGAAAGCTGGCTAAAACTCAGGCGGAACCATTCAATTTAATCCTTTACCTAAGTGAAAGACAAATTATTTACAAGATTAATATTTTAAGAAAATATATTCATTATCCTTCTTCAAAAAGCTTCTACGAAAACACTACTTCAATGATGAATTCAATTCTCAAAAGACACAGCTTGCAGGGCCATAGCATACTTTAGTCTAAAGACAGCCCTGTGACACTTAGGTTCATAAATATTGCATTTTCCATTGTTGAACACATCCCCTTGCCAAAACTCAGGTTTTCTCCAATTCCGTTCTCAACTCTCACATATAGATCAAGATTATGCATCAATTCTTAAAAATATTCAGGCACCTCTGTTGCAGGATGGACAGCTGTAGGCTGACCATGGTTTTTTTTTTATTCAGCCCTGCTGCTATCTCTTTTTGTACTTGGATGATAAAAATAGATGTTGGCACTTGAGGGGATTTTGTGCTTATTTGTGTGTGTATGACATCTGAGTCTCAAGCCCTAGGGGCTCTCTGCTACTACAGTATTATAAGCGGCCTTTATAAATTACTACCTCATTTTGATGGATTGCCATAAAAAGGCTTGGCTGTAAAGGAGAATCCATTTTGTTCTGCTGTTAGTGGGAATTAAGTCACTGAAAATGAAAGAGAATCTTGTCTTAACTTCAAATTTGTGTAGTCATTAAGAAGGGTTTTGGTTTGTTTGTTTGTTGGGGTTTTTTTACCTCCAAGAATGGATTCTCACAGCCTCTACCATAGCAGCCCAGATCCTAGAGGCCTGTACCTTTTGCTGGACCTGTGCAGTTCTTTGGAAAGAATAATTTTCTAGCAGAGAGGATTCAAAGTTAATAGGATCAAGTTTTTGAAACTCATTGTGGCAATCACTGTTCTAGGTATCCAAAGGCTATGTTCATAACTGAATATGCCTTGTCCTGCAGAGAAGATAGGAAAGTGTTTGCAGTGCTGGTACCAATTACCACTCAAAAATGGCTTTGAGTGGTCTTATGTGTTGCAGAATTTCATCCTAACCTTGTACTCTGTTGGCTGTAGTTAGGACCAGTGTTTGGCTCTTGGATGTTACTAAGTGGTCACTGCAAAGCTGAAGGCTTTAAGTGGAGGAATCCTTCAGACTGGCTGGCAAAATATGGGATGGGAAAGCAAACCAGCTGGGGTTTATTTCTATTTGGATAAAGTTGCCATCCATGCAAACAGACTAAGGATCGGAAACTGGATTAGAAATAAGGCTAAGAAATATTGTTATCAGCTGACTGTTGGTAGTTACATGAACCTTTGAGTGTCTGTAGAAAGTGATTCTCCTCATGGTTAGAATCAGCCTTTATTTTTAGTGAAAACAACTTACAAGTAATGTAGTTATTTTCTTATTATCCTGATCAGTGCTTTTCCCTGGTTATCATTTCCCTGTTTTCTGCTGTGGCAGCTTGACTGCTGCTGGGTTAAACCCGAGTCTCCACCCTCAAAACTTGCAAAGGCTTGGTTTTTTTTCATGTATACTGGGATAAATTTAATTGCAGAGAAATGCAGAATGCTAATCACTGAACAAAGAGAGACCCAGAAATCCAAAGCCCAGCAATGTTGTTTTAGTAATATTCCACATACCTGCTCTGAGAGAATAAAGCACATTTACTGAGATACTTGTAAAGGAGTTTAATTCCTCTTTTTTCTTGAACTTAACGGCATGAACAGTCAACACTCAATACAGGAGATACAGAGAGTGAAGTAAAACCAAGCAACCAAGTTCAGGCAATAAATGTTTTTCATTTTTCCAGTAATTTTATGCATTTGATCTCTGTTTTCTAAACATTCTTCCATGCTGATACTAAACATACTTCCATTTCTGATAGTTGCACCAAAGCACCTCTGTTAATATTTTCTGTGAATTAAAATCTCTAAACCTTTACATTTTCAAAATGGATCCAACATTTTGCATGGCTAAGATACAGATCAGTTTACAATATCTTTTTTAATCTATTAATATACAGTGGCATTTTTAGAGAGAGAAATATTTATTCAGTGCTTTTTGTATGCTTGTAGTGGTTCTGTTCAAATTATCACTTACTTATTTACTTTCTGTGAGGTAAGAATTAGGAGAAAGCAAAGCAGGCACAAAACTTAAAAGAATATAAAGAAGTTTATTAACAGATCTAAAAGGAAGGAAAAAAAAAATCATACCACACTGTGGAAATACTCACAGCACACTTAGCCAGCCAGGCTCATAGTTCAGTGCCTTAGAAAGCCCCAAGCTCCCTAGAGAGACTGCACGGGCGATCTAGCACTTCAGTAGCTCCAAAAGCGGCAAGTGGTAGCTGCAAAGCTAATACCTAGAGCAGAAGCAAAGAGGTAGAAATATAGCCCTCACTCTATGCTTTAATCCTGCTAGTAGATCGCGCTTGGTCCGAGACAGAGACACACACAAGCTGCTAGCAGAGGGGTAGCCAGAGCAAGAGGGGGGGAGCCCGCTTGGCTCATCTTTTATTCAGGAAAGGGAAAGGGGAGAACTAGGGGCGGACCCAGGGTAACCAGCCAATCGGACTGTGTTTTGGTTGAATCTGGGTTACTTTCAGTTTTACCCGCGCTGAGAACAAAGGGGATTCAGAGCACGTGGCTCAAGCAAGTCAGGGCATACCTGCGCAGCCTTGGGCCTGGCTGCACCTCAGGGGCAGGCAGCAACACCACACCTTCAGAACACTTCTCCTCCCCCACCTTTCCCCCTTCTCCCACTGTAAAAAGACAACCCTTGAGATGTTCAGTCTGTTTACCATTTCCATAATAACCTTGTTCAGTTCATTTAGGGAGAGGAGTCTCTCTTGCTCATGCTATGGAGACATCTCCACAAGAAGTTCTCTCATGGCTCAGTATCACAATGAGAAGCCACCCGTTTTGGTTCTCTGCTCGCATGTGAGAGTCCCTTCCCTTGACTTACAGCTGTTCCCACAACTACTTTCGAGGGTCCTATCTTGAGCTACTGGGGTACTATTTTAAGGTTGAGCTGTTCAGAAACAAAGGTTCTCTTCACCCATCTCTGGGAGCATCTTCATCTCTAAGAATAGAGGCCCTCCCCCTTCCCTGGGAGAAAAAGGGTCCTCCTCATCTTCATCTCTAGGACTATCTCTGGGAGCATCTCTAGGAACAGAGGTCTGTCTCCTTCCGGTTGGAGCAAGAGTCCTCATTGCTTCCATCTCTCCCTGCTCAAATTTCTCATCAAATTACAGCTGCTTCAGCATTTGCTTATTCCAGCACAGGTGCCTTTGCTCATAATTGCAGTTTGAACGCTCCACCCCCCATGCTTCATGAAATTACAATGGGTACTCTGATATATCATAGTCTATCACCACCATAGCTTTACAACAGAATTTCAGCTTTGGGCTGTGGGGGGGCTGTGGATGGAACAGGGCCACACGACTCCACGATGGCTGTGTGCTGGCCAGGCCCAGCCGAGCAGGCCCGGCCAGGCCCCGTACGGGCCAAGCCCAGTTACCTGTCCCAAAGCCGGAAGTCAAAGAGAGAGCTTCCCGGGGTTTGTCCATTCTTAAATGTGGACCACAGAGGTGGTCAAAATTTTAAGTGCCTTAAAAAATTGTCAATATTCAAACTAGCCAGTTGATAGGTTCTGTTAGGTCATAGAGGAAGCTGTAAGCACCTCTTTGCAAGAACATCACTTCCGGGACTATGCTTGCTAACCCATGACAATGCTTCAGAAGACATTGTTTTGAGCCTTGTGTTGATGTCAGAGAGCTCATTATCATTTTCATCATAACAACAGTGATAACAGTGATAACCACTTTTTATCTAGTAACAACAGCTGGCCAGAGTATCTTATAAGTACTCAATTTTTTTGAAAAGTACAGAACAATGATTTTCATACTTTTCATTGTTTTTTGTCATCTTTCAGAGAGTATTTCAACTTATTTCATTCACATTTGTCAATCCTTAATTTTGAAGAAAGGAAATCAGTGACATTCTCTGTTATGAATATAAGGAGCTGACTCCAGTCAGAGAACCAGCACATCAGAGCTAGTCCTGGGGAGCTATGCACATCCTTCTGAGCAACATCATTCATCAACAAAAGTCAAAACAATCCTGATTTTGAAGACTTTGTTTCTATACTCACTGATTTCACAAATTTCACACATAAACATGCTGCAGAGCTTTAACTGCTGACTGTTCTCTCAACTTTGGAGTTTTATCAACAATCAGGGAAAACTGCTGACTGCATAATTAATCCACTTTGTGAAGATATTTAGCAACTTTTGAAAGAAAGCATTATTGCTTGGGCTGAATGCATGTTTACTTAAACAAACTGACAGCTGGATTGCCAGACTGAAGACAGTGCAATTTCTCCAGAATCTATAGTGCACTCAAACAGGCAGGAGGTTTGCTCCTGCATGAATACTGTCCTAATCGCCTTCAAACCAACACCTTGGTTGATATGTTACTCTGGATTCAGGCACTTTGAAATCACCTTGTTTTAAAAGCCACTTCAGAGCTGCAGTATCAGCACCTTAAAATCTTAATAGTCACCTTTACTCCTGTTCTTTAATCCGTATATATCCACTGTAGTGTTTGAAGGATTTCCTTTTACAAGGCTCTGCATGAACCAAATGTCACTCAGTTCTGGGAAGCTGCCCTTGTTGCATTGTGCTTGTGAGGAATTCTGTGTTGTCCTTCATCAGCACCACAGCGGAAGATACCCATGAAAGCTCAGGACAAGAACATCAATATTCTCTGGCAAAATAACCCAGAAGTATAGATGTTTTGATCCTGATAATTCTAATCATCCTGATCTCTATCCATGGTCATGTTTTGGGAGTTTACTTCTGAAAAATTACTTTTAAAAAAAAGTTCATTTTCTAGAACTGAAATTTTCTTGTGGGGGATTCCCAGAAGACCACTGGGGTCAGAGTATAGACCACTTTTCCGTCATTTTATGGAAGACTTCAAGTGACTTGTGCTGACTTCCTGTAGTTCCTTGTGATAGGGCAGTGATGGGCATCAGATTTCTGCAGTCTTACTGTCTATTCACCACAGACCTGATCCTTCCTTGAGGTAATGATTGCAATATTAATTCATTACTCATGAATACTAGGAGAGAGGTAAAAAGGAGCAGTGGAATGGTGGAAGAGAAAAAAAAAAAAAGAAAAAGAATCTTCTGACAAGATTTTATAGGGAAAAAAGTTTAACGGGGATTGTTTTTCTCAGGAGCAATGAACAAGCAGCACAACAGCAAGTGTCATTTCAAGTTCATGGTCAATAAATTCAAGAGATTACAGTTTGGAAGAAATCATTTCAGCTGTTTGGGCACCTTGCTGTGTGTTCCATTAATGGCAATACAGCGATATTTGCAGTATTAGTGGCTCCCTAGCTGGGAAGGCTGGTCACACAGGCAGCAGCCATTGAAGAGCAACAACATAAGAGGATGCTTGGAGAGTGGGAGGAAGATACCAGAGATTTAGTGACATGAAAGTAAAGCATTTGAAATATAATTACATTAAGAACATTAGTTTTTCCCCTTGGATTATGTTTGAATAATGAGAATTACAGTACCTGCAAAAGAACTGTAAAGTAAGTAACAGCCAGGGATTTGTTTTCTTTAGTCTCAATAAGGGACATAATTTGAAATGTAGTATTTGATTTAAATGGTGTCTCTCTGAATATGAGAAGTAAGGAAATAAACTGAAATGTGATTAAGTCAGAGGGACCAAATCCCTTGTTAGTGTCTACATAGATGTATTTCTAGTTCATTTCAAGGCAGTTGTTTTGGTTCATTCCAACTGTGGTGTGAAGGAATCCCAGAAGCACTGGGCTAGCTCACCTGTATGTACTTGCCTTTGGGTCTGATTTTTAGTAAACCACCCTCATGCATCTTAAATGAGGGAATGATACTTGCCATGTAGCATTTGGACCCAAGGCTGCCTCACTTGGAGGTGAGAGGGCCCAGATGGCCAGGAAAGGATGCATTTTACAGGTTTCTGTCCCTTCTCTGGCTCAAAGCATTTCACCCACCATCACCAAGTACAGTCTAAGCAAAGAGCAGATTTTGAATAAGGCGCAGATTGCCCAGGGACTACTGTGCTGCACAGCACAGTCTGGAATTTGCTGTGAGACTGGTTTAATTATATAAACTATGCTATTCTAATATACTAGGGTTGCTAAAAGACGAAATTCCCAGAACAGAAGTTGGTCTTTAAGATCAAATGACTGAAAACAGCAATTTAATTAAGCTTTAGTACTTCTGGGAAGGGTTTTTTGATGTAGGCAGGACTGAATTTACTTCATTCTGATCATCTTCCCCTAAACACTGACTTGCTGGGACTGATGGAGGCTGAGTACCTTCTGCATCCCACATTCCCACATGAACTTCCTTGTCCTTCTCATGTCTCAGCTATGCCCTGGAGGCCCTGCCAGCAGGACACCCATCCTGCCTGCTCTCCTATTCTCACATGTGTAAGGTGGGTGAAAAGATTTTCCCCTAACCTTACACATCTGTTGCCCAACCCTCTACTCTGTACAGCTTTAGGTGTCTGCAAACTGACAGCAAGGTGTGTATGAAGGAGATCTGCTGGAGACTTGCACGCTGTATTTAGTGTTCACCAAGCACAAAGTAAATTTTTTCCCTCATAAATAATTGTATCACATAGATCCCTTTCATTTCTAAGGAGGATGATGCTTCTCCTAGGGAGCCATAAAGCTGAAATAGGTTATTTTAAAACTAAAGCATTTTCATCCTCAGTCTGTTCCTAAGTGCTGCTCAAATACAAAAGGCAGAAAGTGTGACATGCAGGTTGTCCAAAAATGCCACCTTTAAAACCTCTTCATCTGTTTAATACCCAAAGGCTCTTCTGCCATTTGACTGTAACATAGCTTTATGCTTTAAGATTGAACACTGGAGTGATTTTTTTTAAATTCCAACCTCTTCCCCAGCAGACCCAGGAAAGCTTCTAACCACTGTCATTGAGGCTGGTGGCAGAATTGAGAACTACAATTTTATGGCAAATGTGCACATTCCTTAACTTTGCTTTCTAGTATATCAGAAACTTTCACCCATTTTTCTGTGCCAGTTCAGGATCTTGAGATGCTCTGTCTTTTCCAAGAAAATATACTTGATTGTACTGTGGCTTAATATAAAATAATGAGCTTTACTAGTCTTACCCAGCCTGGCCACAGTTTTTTGTGCTTGAAATTTCATTAGACTGGAGTGAGAGGGTTTTCTGCCTGAATGCACCTGAATGGGCATCCACCCCAACATTTGCTTCCTGTGTCTTTTTCTGTCAACCCTGTTTTGTTATAATTTTGCAAAAATGCAGAGGGAGAAACTTTAGATCCAACAGATTTAATGAAAAAAAAATTCAGTGTAGAAATGCTTGTCACTAGAATTCAATCCAGGGCTCAGATCACGATCTAAGAATCTGAAAAGAAGAGCATGAAAGAGGGTTTTTTTGAGGCTGGAATGTGTGGGTTTCTGGAATTTCTTATTCTGGGTAAGAAAGATTAATTGTGATCATAATAAAACTACAGTACTACAGCTAATGATAACATATGAAAATATCTAATGAAATTATAGTAATGATAATGGATGTTGAAGGCAGTTTAGGGGCTCTTTTCTGCCTTCCTCAGTTCCTCAGGGTGATATGTCTAGCTACTGCAATCCTCCTTCTGTTAACCATGTTAAGAGGGCCTAGAACAAAGCAAATTCTTTTGCTTTAACAGCAAAGACTGCTGAACATCTCTATGTTTCTGTGATGGATATCTTGCAAGGTTGGCAAGGATTAGTCAGGTCCATTTTGCATTCAGTCCAGTCTGGCAGATCACACAGGTCTCAAGGCATTTGGAGCTCTTGCAATAAGGGCCGTACATCTCCTTATCTCCTGCATAATGTCCTTAATCTCTCTTCACCAAATAAATGCCACAGCTGTACTCTTTCCACTGATCTTCTCATGCAGCAAAAACCCTTGAGCATTGCTAGGGAAGCAGTTCATTTGACTGTGTGGAAACAACTGGGCATTCTATGGTCTTGCATTTCTTTCCCTTTGAGAAATTCAACAATTCTGTTTTTAAAACACATTTAAAATATTTTAATTTAAAAAGATATATTTCTGACTTACAAGCTCACAATGAGTATTTACTTACTAGATGTGTAATGATGCCTTGAGGTGGCCATCTAAAAACAGAGACTAGGCAATGAGAGAATAAAAGTAGGTGTTTATTTGAAGGGCCTTCAAGGTACACTCTGTGCAGTCAAAAGGCTACACCCAAGATGGAACCTGGGTCATGGGTTCTTCACACTTTTTTAAGTTTGGTCCATTTGCATATCAGGGTTAATTCTCCAATTATAACCTCAGTTAATGATGTAATTACCCCAAGTTTGCCCCTCCCCCAGGCTTTAGTTTACACATTTTGGGGCCTGGTGTCCTTGAAGAGCAAACCTGGAGAGGCTTGTTTTATCTAACCAGCATGAGAGAACAGTAGTTAACAGGCCACACGAAAACTTCAGAGTTACACACTTGATGCCTTAGGTTTTAACCTTTATATTTTTCAAATTCTGTACTGCTTGGTGTGTGACTCTGAAGTTTCTTGTAGCCTGTTAATTCCTCTTAACTGGGCAAAGCTTTATGAAGTGAAGCAAGGTCCTAATGAAACTCCTACTGATTTTTTGAATAGGTTAAGAGAAGCTGCTACCAAATACTCAAACATACATCCTGATACAGTGGAAGGGGGAAATCATCTGGCTTATTTGTTTATGGGTCAGGCTTCAAACAATATAAGAAGAAAGTTGCAAAAGTTAGAAGGGGTCCAAGACATGAATAAATAGTTAGAAGTAGCTGGGATAGTGTTTCAAGATAGAGACTCCAGTAACAAAGGTAAACCTTGTCCCAGGAAGAAGGATAGTCAGGAAAAGTCATCTAAGAAAGCCTCTCCCCCTAGGGACAAAGACACATGCTCTTATTGCAAGAAGAAAGGGCATTGGAAGGATGACTGTCCAATGTTGAAGAAGACGCCCCCAGTTCCACAGCTCCCATTGGAACAAAACTCATACTCAGAATGATGGGGACTGGAGGCTTCTCCCCCAGCGGAGCCTTCGGTTATAGCCAAGCTGGGGAAAGATAATATAGAATGTCTGGTAGACACCAGCGCAGCATATTCTGTGTTAAATACTCAGAAGGGAAACTGAGTCATGAAACTGTTCATGTAGTTGGGGCAACAGGGGTAACTGAAACACGGCCTTTCTTCCAACCTTTGAAATTTAAACTGGGGAAGCACTGGGTAACTCATCAATTTCTTTATATGCCTAACTCCCCTAAACCATTGCTGGGGAGGGACTTGTTAGAAAAATTGGAAGTTGAAATTAAATTTAAAAGAGGGGAGGGCGTACGAGTTATCATTCCAGAAACTAAATTTATCAAAGTTGCTGCACTATTTATACAGGACAGATGTGGTGAAATTCCCATTGGAGTTGAACATGCTGTCAATCTGATTGTGTGGGCCAGTGATGTTCAAGGAAGATCCAAACAGGCAGAACCAGTGAGCATTGCACTCAAACCAGGAGCTACACTGGTAAGGCAAAACCAATATCCTTTAAAATTAGAAAGTCACAAAGGACTGGCACCTATAATTGAAAAATTCCTCCAGCATGGGTTATTAGTGTGATGTGAATCCAGGTATAACATGCCAATCCTTTCAGTGAAGGAAGCTGATGGTAAAAGTTACCAGTTAGTCCAAGATCTGAGGGCAATTAACAATATTACAGAGGACACACACCCAGTGGTTGCCAATCCATATACACTTTTGACCACACTGACAGATGAATTAGGGTGGTTTACTGTTGTGGACCTAAAATATGCCTCTTTCTGCATTCCTGTGCATAAAAAACACCAGGAGCTTTTTGCTTTTGAGTGGGAAAATCCCGAAACAAGAAGGACCGAAACAGGGAGGAAAAGTCAGCTTACTTGGACAGTACTACCCCAGGGTTTCAAGAACAGCCCAACAATATTTGGAAACCAGCTAGCAAAGGAATTAGAAGATTGGAGGAGACAAGAGCCAGGAGGGGTTATCCTTCACTATGTTGGTGACATCTTGATTGCAGCTAAGACCAGTTCACTGTAAGTTTGTTAAACTTTTTGGGACAGAGTGGGTACAGAGTTTCCAAAGACAAGGCACAGATTGCCAAGGCAACAGTAGTTTACTTGGGTCTTGAGATCTTCCGTGGACACCGACAGCTCGGCAAGGATCAGAAAGAAGCCATCTGCCGACTTCCAGAGCCCCACACCGTGAGAGAGATGCAAGCCTTTCTGGGAATGGTAGGTTGGTGTCATTTGTGGATAGCAAATTATGAATTGTTGGTGAAACCCTTGTATGGAGCAATAAAAGCAGCTGAAAATGGCATTATAATTTGGACTGAAAGCACAAGGGCTGCATTTAAACAGCTGAAACACTCTCTAATGTCAGCTCCAGCACTGGGCTTACCAGACTTGACTAAGCCTTTCGAACTTTTTATACATGAGAGACTTAATGTGGCACTGGGCGTATTAGCACAGCGCCTCGGAAACCAACGGAGGGCTGTGGCCTGCTTTTCCAAATAGCTGGACAATGTTAGCCAAGGGTGGCCTGGGTGTTTGAAGGCCGTGGCAGCTACTGTCATCCTGATTCAAGAGGCCTGGAAACTCACCCTTGGACAACACATTGTAGTGTATGTGCCACATACAGTAGCTGCAGTACTGGAACAGAAAGGAGGACATTGGCTGTCCAGCAACCGGCTGCTTAGATATCAGTCACTGCTGTTAGAACAGGATGATGTTACCCTGAAAACAACTTCTGTTGTTAACCCTACCATGTTTCTGTCCTCTACCTTAACTGACGATGTGCCTGAGCATGACTGCAGACAAGCAAGGAGGTCTATTCCAGCAGACCAGACCTGAAGGACATGCCCCTAGAAAATCCAGACTGGGAGCTGTTTACAGACAGGAGCAGCTTCATGAGAAATGGTAAACTAATGACAGGTTATGCAGTAACAACCCAGGACAAGGTGATCAAGGCGAAGGCCCTGCCGGCAGATGTGTCATCACAGAAAGCTGAACTGATTGCACTGACAAGGGCCCTAGACCTGAGCGAAGGAAAGAAAGCAAATATATGGACTGACTCTAAATGTGCATTTAGTGTTGTCCACGCCCATGGAGCCATCTGGAAGGAGAGAGGACTGTTGAACGCTCAAGGTAACCAGATCAAACATGCTGAACAACTCCTTGCCCTCTTAGAGAGCATCAAAAAACTCACAGAAGTAGCTATCATGCATTGTAGGGGTCACCAGAAAGGGAAAACCACTCCAGAATTGGGAAATTGCTTTGCTGATGAAACAGCAAGGGCTGCAGAAAAAGGTATTCTTGCAGTAATTCCACAAAAAAAGATTGATTTGTCAGGGTTCACCCCAAAATATGATTAGGCAGACCACAAGTTAATTAAGTTTCTTAAGGCTGAGATCACACAAAATGGATGGGCTGTTACACCTGCGAATCAGGTTGTAGTCCCACCTCTAAATCTTCGAGAGCTAGCTCGAAGAGAACGTGAAAGCACACATTTCGGGGTTGAAAAATCTGAAACCTCTGAAAAATGTAGTAATAGGAAAAGGAATGACAGGTATTGTACAATCAGTAGTGAGCAAGTGTGAAATCTGCTGCAAAAACAATCCTGATACAAGGAAAAGAGCTGTGTTAGGAGTATAACAGAGGCAGGGGACCTTCCTGGCAGATTACTGGCAAATAGACTTTGCTGAGTTACACACAAAGAAGGATACAGGTAAATACTGGTGTTGGTTGACACCTTCTGTGGATGGCCTGAAGCTTACCCCTGTCGCACTAACACAGCCAGGGAGGTGGTAAAAGTTTTGCTTAATCATATAATACCAAGGTTTGGGGTTCCTTTGGGTATGTCCTTGGACAGGGGACCACATTTTGTAGCAAATGTGTTTCAAGAAGTTTGCCAGATTTTGGGAATTGCTTGGGATCTGCACACACCTTACAGACCCCAAGCAAGCGGTAAGGTGGAACGCGTGAATGGGACCCTTAAGGCACAAATCAGCAAAATTTGTCAAGAGACATCCATGACGTGGGTTCAGGCCTTGCCGATAGTTTTACTGCGGATCCGCATAAAACCGAGGCGGAGGGATAACATCAGTCCCTATGAAATATTGTATGGCAGGCCATATCAAATTCCACATGTTCCAGGTGAAATTCACATGAGGGGAAAACTTGATTTGCAGAGATATCTAATGGCTTTAGGTTCTAGTTTGCAGAAGCTCCAGAACTACATCGTGTTATCCAGACCCATAGGACTGGACACACCTGCACATCCCTTCCAGCGTGGAGACCGGGTCTGTTAAGTGGTGGGACAGTGATCCTCTACAGGCCAAGTGGAGAGGACCATTCCAGATTTTGCTGACCACCCTCACCGCAGTCAAAGCTGCTGACAAAGGACCCTGGATTCACTACTCCAGAGTTAAGAAGGCTTCTGCTCCTGAAACAACTGAGAAAACAGATACCGATACAAACGAAGATGATGTAGTTTAAATTATTTTTCCTGTGCTTATTATCTACAGAGTTGATAACCCTGGCTCAGGTTTGGAACTAAATTTTGCATATGGTTCTAGTCCAAAGTGTATCCAAAGGCATTCATTTGGATACAAAACTAATAATTGACATGTAAACTGAAGTGGAAAGATCAACAAAATTAGTTTACAATTTGAGAATTAACTTAGATCTGATATTGGATAACATTCAAAGCTGATTGTATCTTCCATACCCTGGTTTCATGGTTACCAAACTGACCCTGGTTTAAAGATTGTTTATAATGATTGTAATTACAATTCTTGTTTATAGATATAGACTGCTGTTAGACACATATTATTAGTAGATATTTAGAATATTTGGAATAGAGTCTTGACAAGATAGAGGCCTTGTCAAGCCTCTAAAGGGGGGAAATGATGCCTTAAGTTTTAACCTTTATATTTTTCAAATTCTGTACTGCTTAGTGTGTAACTCTGAAGTTTCTTATAGCCTGTTAATTTCTGCTCTCTCATGCTAGGTAGACATAACCAAGCCTCTCCTGCCCTGCTTTCCAAGGACACCAAGACTGTCCTAGGCCAAATGTATAAACCAAAGAGCCGCTAAGGGGGGAGGGGGGGCAAGCTGAGGGCAAAACTGAAGTTTTAATTGGAGAATTAACCCTGCTATGCAAATAAACCAAACCTATAAACGAGTGAAGAACTCATGACCTGGGCCCATCTTGGGGTCCATCTTGGGGTCCATTTTGAGAATAGCTTCCGAGTCCCCAGGGTGTACCTTTGAAGGCCTTTCAAATAAATACCTACTTTTAATCCCTTCCTCCTGTCTAGTCTCTGTTTCTGGGAGGCCTCTTAAGGCATCACACTAAGCAGTACAGGATTTGAAAAACATCAAAGTTAATGCCCTAAGGCATCTGTAAAGCTCTTTAATGCTTTTTCTATAAGGTACCTTCCAAAATATTGAGGGTATTCAGAGTTTGTATTTTTTACTTCACCCCAGCAGAAGACAGACCAGCTCTGCTTGATATCTAGTTGCAGAGGATCAGGAAAAAATAACATTAGTATTCATCCACAGAATAGATAGAGCATCCTCTGCTCAGCTAAAGCTGACCTTGGATTCTAATATTGTTTTTAGTGGCATATTTCTGTGTTGTTGGTATCAGTGTGTTCTTTGTAATTCTAGTACTAGGGAGATGGTACTCTTGATTTCTACCAATGAACAGTTCCACAACTGTTAGTACATGCAAGAACTGGTGAATGGACTCTGAAGAAGTCACTTACTTCCTTTAATTCTCTGATTGTGCATTAAAGTCTGGTGGATGGAGCAGGCCCTGATGTCCCAGAAGACAAGAGCACTATGTTATTGGACAGAACAAACTGTGACATTACAGTAAACCAGTACTTGGGAACAGAGAGATCAGAAAATGTCTTGCACTTGGACTGCTGTGAATCAGGGGAAGAGGGGCAAGCAGAGGTTAAATGATTTGCTAAGAAGCTGTTTGTTAAAAGCAATGCATACAGCTTGCTCAACACTTATTGTGCCTACCAAAGCAGGATGAGAAGATATAAGACTTTGATAAAGGGAAGGAATCTTGACCAAAGATCCTGTTTGCAACCTAAAACTAACTTAAACCAGCCTTGAAGTTTGGACTTGGACCAGGGACATAAAGAGCATGCGCAGGGAAGGAAGGTGAAAAGTTCAGAATGAGGAAGACCCTTTACTTCATCTGAGGAAGACCCTTACCCCATCTCAGCAACCCCTGCCCATGACCACCAGACAACACTGCGCAAGCATAATGCGGATGTAAATGACTTTTGGGCTCATTGTAATACGAGGCGAGGCTAGGCAGGGCTAGGTAATGAATATGTATAGGCATATTGGGAAACTTAATGAATATGGAGCTTGTAACCCAAATATACCAAGCTGAATGCAGCTGTGGGCACACATGACTTTGGAGGAACTATCCCACATGTGTCCCAGCGCTGGAATAAACATACCTACTTTACTACTTATTCCAGTAGTGGAGTCTTTTCTGCATATTAGCTGGCTGAAGTACCTTTTAAATTGCAACCTGTGCTTGAGCGAAGTATATCTTTTTACATCGGCAGAACTGAAAGCTCTTTGCCAGAGTGGAAAATGCCAGTGCTGCTCAAAATCCTAACTCCAGTTCTTGTTTCTCACTCAGGGTAAGGTTTGGGGTCTCACATCCTCCAGGGATCAGGGCACTGGGATCAGACACCAAAGCTCTTCTTGAGAAGGAGAGGCGTTTTCTAATGCATCCCTACAGATAGCATTTCCTGTGGACCACTGCTAGCCCTGTAGCTCCTCCAATTTCCGTTAATTGCAGACAGAGACTCCAGATTCCTGGAGTTACATAAAAGCTATATAGCCCAGGAATGCTTGTCTCTCTGCATCTCCACTCTGGGTTGTGGTGATGTGGATTTAAACAGTGTTTTAAGGGCTAAGTGCTGGCAAAAAAAAAAGGGTTTGCAAAAGTAATGTCTCCACTGTACTAGGCAGTTCTTCCTTCCTGATCACGCCTGGCATGTGTCTCAGTTTAAAGACAAGTTTAGGAGAAAACACTCTGGAATGAGTGTTTCCTCTAAAAAAAGATTTCAACAATCCCTTTCTGACAATGAGAGATTAACACTGGTGGATGAACGTGAAAAAAACTAACCGTTTATTGACAGAGTTCCAACACGGCATGGGAAAAAAAAATTGTGAATAAATGCTAGATATTGAACTGTCAGACCTTGCCCTCCCCATACACACACACACACACACACACACACCCACACACTCACGGAACAAAAAAAAAAACCAAAATGCCGGGGAAAGAGAAAAACAACGGCTGACCATGTGGCAGGGAGGAAGAAAATGGTGCCCGGCTTCTGTCTCAGGGAAGAAAAAACGAAAAGGTTCACACAGCAGCTCAGGGAAAAAAAACAGATGGAAACCTAGTGAATTTCTGATGTTGGTCTCCTCCTCACAGCAGATGAAGCTGGTGGATTTGGTGTCCTTGCTCGTGTGGGTTCAGCTTTTCTGAGGTCCAGGGCCAGGATGGAGGGGCTCCTTGGCCCCCTGCCAGTCTCCTGCTTCTTCCGTCAACTCTGACCTCAGACCAAAACCAAACCAAACAGTTCAGGAGAAAAAAACTGCTGAAGGATTGCTGTTGAAGCCTCCAAGGCCAGGGAAAGGAAAAAAACCTTCTTGCCAGAGCTAACAAAAACTGAGCAACAAAGTAATGCCCGTCAGCAGGGAACTAGGGGCGAGAGTGAGGTACCAGAGCCCCCAGGCTCCCCCTTCCCCAGCCCCACCTTAAAGCTACAGCAACCATTTCTGGACATAGAGCAGACGATTAGGGAATAGAGTATCATCATAAAATCACCCCAAGACAGCATGGAGCTATGGAGGTAATGACCAGGCTGTTCCTTGTTGGAAACTGCCTTTGCCAATGCCTGGGCATCTGGGCATGCCTCTAGTCTAAATCCTTCATACTTATTTATTGTTTTCCAAAGTATATAGGTTCCTCAGGCACTTAATTGATTTAAAAAACAGCAAAGCCATTTAGAAGTCCCAGAATGCACTGACAATCAGCAGGATTCAGGGTGTGCTTCTGGTCTTGACAAGGCTGTCTGAGCTCCTTAATCGCCAAGGGTATCCCAATGACATATCGGTCAGGTTCACACTGAAGGATACCCTGAATATCTTGGCAGGGCTGATACACTCTGAACAGCCAACTGTGATAATGTGAAACATGCCTAGGTTTTTAATGAAAACTAAAGAAATAAGTAAACCCATTATAAACCAAACAACAAAAATTGTACCTTACACCCCATGCCCCAACAGTCCCAGCTGAATCCATCTTTAACCACTAAAGGAGATGGTGAGCAAAGCATCTGCCAGCACTAGCTGGAAACTTTCTGTGCCCCAAGTCCTGCCTCTGGCTCTTAGAGCTGGCGCTGGTCTTCAGCAGACACCAGAATTTTGAGGCTAAAGAAGATGTTGTAATGTTGCAGAGTGATTATTTTTGTCCATGCAATGTATGGAGAACTATGTCACAGTCTGCATGGATGCACCAACCTGGGAATGTCCTCAGGTCTGCAGTGCTGCACAGAGGAGTTACCCAGAGTCAGATTAACAGTGTAGTGGGAAAAGTCTTTGTCACACTTGCAAATCATGTTCCTCTGTGGATCACTGAAAGGTAGTAAATCATCCATAATCTTGTGAGAGCAGCTGCCTGCACACTACCACCTCTGTGAATGGAGCTGAGCTGATCTTCATAAAACCAGCATTTTGAAATGTGGGAATTATTTCTAGCTAACCTAATACTGGGTTTCAAAATTGTCACTTCATAGCTAATATCTGGAAGCTTTAGACAGTCTTCTTAAAAGTCCTTTCTTTTCCATTTCAAATTGATGTTTTTCATTAAATGCTTTCATCACTTCTCCCCCCACCCCCCACATAAATGGAAAGACAGATCTCTGGTTCTTTGGAGACCAAATACCCTTCAATTCATATTCCACGAAGTATTTTTGCATATTTTTAATAGAGTAAGTAGAAACATTTTTCTTGGTTTTATGATGTTTTAATTGAGGTAAAAATCCAGAGCTGAGCATTTTCATAGAATTAAAATTAAAAATACATGACTACGCTCAAAACATTTTAATTCTAATCTCTCTCATTTATAATACTTACTTTCTTTTTTTTAAAAAATGTATTTTCAAAGGCAAAAGAAAGCAGAGTATCACAACTATTAAGAGAAGCTTCATAGCTTAAAGCTCAAACAAGAAATTCCTCAAAACTGACTTTTACCATGATTATTTTGCTAAAAATAAATCAACATCTTACAGTAAAAACTCCCTATTAAAAAGATTCTGATCAGCAAAAGTATCACAACTTGTGCCTGTGCATGGTCTCCTGTTTTCCAAAGGCATCCACAAAATTTTCTGTGTTGTTTTCCATGGGACTCATTCCATGTCTATTTCAGATGCAGTTTTCCTTTGATGCCGAATTGATTTTTGCCTTTTTTCTTTTATATATTTTCTGTATTCTTTACACATGTATTTGTAGCCTATTAGTATATCTGTAGTCCCAGTACTTTTCCCTTCCTTTTTCCCTAGGCAGAAAGACAAAATGTATTGAAGAGCTCCAAGCCCCAGGGGGTACAAGGCCCCTATCCTATCTTGGTTCTCCCTAGGAACCAAGATCAAAACCAGCTCTTTGAGACACATTTTCATCAAGAACGTTTAGTCCCTAAAAGGGGGTGGGGTGGGATTCAGAGGAGAGTTGAACCAAGGGAACTTGCCTGACCACTTATGTCTCTAATTGGTGATTTTTGTCAATTATACTGATTTGCTAAACTTAGAAAACTGTATTCACCCCAGGGGGGGTAGGGGGGAGGGAGAGGGGGTTGGCATTCTGTGGACATTTTCCATATCTGCCCCTGGAGGCCTCCAATAAACACCAACCTTTACATTACCTCCTATAATAATATAATCTCAAAAGTGTCTGTTGTTTCATTACTAGGCTCTTTAAGACATCACCATGGGTAGAAGAAGCTGGGACACACCATTAATTGTGAAACACTGGACCTGTTCATTGCCATCTGATTTCAAAAGGCTTTCCAGGCCTAATGGGCTGGTGGGATTGTTCATTGCCACTGATGTCTCCCTATATAGTAGCATGTGTCCTATTGCTGGAAGGGCCAGTGTGGCCCCTAGTGAGTGTGGTATGAAGGGACATGTGGCAGCTTTAAATTAACTTTTATTCTTAAAGAATACTTAGAATGTAATTTGAAATTTCTAAGGTGTTGTGTTGGAATTGTAAAAAGAGGCCCAGCGGCTCCGGTGGGGGGAGAAAATTGCAGTCCAAAACCAATGTGGTTGATAAGAGCAAACTCCATTTATTAGCAATCCAAAGGCACTTATATAGTATACCAGCTCGTTAACTCTTAAGTCGCTTAAAACTTATCAAAGCGCATTTCTACTTCTACATAATTGGACTTGCATTGGCAAGCTTCTACAGTTATGTTACGATAAAAAGAATTCAGAGTTTACCTCCCCTTCTCTGGGTCTTATCTGAACAGCTGCAAATCTTCAAACTCCCTCTTTGTTTCCCAGGCCTTTCTCACAGGGATTTTTCTCATGGAGAGTTTTTCTCACACACAGGCCTTTTGCTTACAGGCCTATTGCTACAGTTCTTTTATTGATCCCATAATTCTATCAATGATCCATGCCCCTGATCCTTTAATAATTGCAACAGTGTTGCACAAACATGAATTATTTTTTGCATTTACTGAAAAGATAAAACCAGCTGCTATTACCAAGCCAACATGATAAGGGTAAGAGCCGTGATACAGTTATTACTGTTTTTATATCTTGTCCAAATTATAGGATCATAGAATGGTTTGCATGGGAAGGGACTTAAAGATTATACAATTCCAACCTCTCTGCCATGGGCAGGGATGCTTCTCAATAGACATGGTTGCTCAGGGTCCCATCCAGCCTGGCCTTCAACACTTTCAGGGATGGGGCAGCCACAACCTCTCTGGGAAATGTGTTCAGTACTTCTCCACCCTGGCACTAATGAATTCATTTCTAACATCTAGTCTAAACCTGCCCTCTTTCAGTTTAGAACCACTGGCCCCTGTCCTGTCCCTGTGTGCCTGTACAAAAAATCCCTCTCCCTCCTTTTCATAAGTACCTTCAAGGTACTCAAAGACCACAATGAGGTCTCCCCAGATCCTTCTCTTCTCCAGTCTGGACAACTCCAGCTCTCTCAGACTGTTTTCATAGGAAAGGTTCTCCAGCCCTCTCATCATCCAGACCCTCTCTATCAGGTCCATGTTTTTCTTGTGTTGAGGACCCCAGAGCTGGATGCAGCACTTCAGGTGGCATCTCACCAGAGTGGAGAAGAGAGGAAGAATCACCTTCCTCAACCTATTGGCCACATTTCTTTTGATGCAGCCCAAGAAAGGGATGGCCTTCTGGACTGTCAGTGCACACTGTTGGTTCCTGCCCCAAATCCTTCCCCACAGGGCTGCTCCTAGTGCCTCCTCTCAGTCTGTACCCATGCCTGGGATTGCCCTGACCCAAGTGCAGCACCTTGCCCTTGGATTTGTTGAACTTGAAGAGGTTCTTGTGGGCCCACTTCTCAAATTTGTCCTGAGATGTATGTCATCCTATCCCTGCCCCAGGCTATGCAGCTTCATCAAGTGGCTCTGAGCCTGTTCTTCACATACAGTGGGTATTACTCCCTGCACACCCCCACAGAGGATGAGGGACTTGAGAGGTGCAGGAAGCCTGACTGCCAGTGAAGACTGAGGCAAAGAACTCATTGCGTCTGTCAGCCTTCTCCATATCAGTCGCTACTGGTTCACCCTTCTTGCTTATCAGGGGTATACCCTCCTTGGCCTTTTTTTTCTGACCTATGTACTTAGAGGATCCTTTCTTGTTACTCTTCACATCCCTTGCCAAGTCCTGTTCCAGCTTTGCCTTACTTTTCCTGTCCCCATCCCTACACTTTCAAACTGTATCCCTTTACTCTCCCTGGGTCACCTGTCCCTGCTTCCCCTGGCTGTGCATTTTTCTTCCTCCTAAGTTTGAGGAGCACATCCTTTCTCAGCCATGCCAGGTTCCATTCTGCCTTGCTCCATTTCCTGCACAGTGGGATACTGAGCTCTTGTGCTCTAAGAAAAGTGCCTTTAAAGAGCTGCCAGCTCTGCTCAGCCTCTTCATTCACCAAATACATAAAAACAGTTGGAAGTTTGCTCTGGAAAAGTTCAGGGTCCTGACTTTTCTCCTCACCAGGCTCACGCTCCTTGAGATCACAAACCCACCCAAGGGCTTGGTCACTACAGCCCACGCTGCCTCCAATCTGAACTCCTTTAATGAGCTCCTCTGCATTGGTGAGCACCAGGTCCAGGAATACCTTACTTCTGGATGGCTTGTCTAATACCTGGATCAGGAAGTTGTCCTCTACATGCTCCAGGAGTGCCCTTGGTTGCTTGCAGCCAGCTGTATTACTTTCCCTGCAGATGTTGGTGAGGTAGATGTTAAAGAATATATTCAGTGCAGATAATTCAGGATGCAGCTGCAGTACAAGATGCAGGTTGAGCTCTGGTGGGGCAGGAGCCCAAGTGCACGGCAAAAGGCCATGAACTACCCTTTGCATTACAAAGGGCACAGGGACCTGTGGGGCAGCCAGGAGACTGGACACTCAGAGACACAGCAGGAGGTGATGACCCCCAGACTTTCATGACCTTAAGACTGTGAGGGGATAAAAGTGCAAGTGGTTCCTTTATTCCAGGTCCCTCCTCAGAGGAACCAGCTTGAGGTGTTATTTTGTTATTTAGTTACTGCACCATGATTAAACTATTCTGAGGATCTGGACATCCGTGACTCTGCTATGGGAAACCCAGGGTTAAGCTGGTAAGGAAACCTGGTCTGACTGTGTGAGTGTGGAGGGTATAGTTTTGAAGGCCTTTGGTCCCACATCAGGTGATGTGAGAGTGACTCCAGAGTGGCTCTTGGGTGGTTGGACAGGGAAGTTTCCTTAACCTTTCCCCCCTTCCTAGCCTCTCACTTCTGAAAAGCCAATAGCCCTCAGCTGCAGTGCTCCAGTTGGGGAAGTGTCCCAGCATGTTTCCATGATGACAGTTTGATCATAGTTAGGTTTGGAAGGGACCTAAAAGTTCATCTGGTTCCAATGCCCCTGCCATAGGCAGGGATACCTTCCACTAGACCAGGTGGCTCAAAGCCCTATCCAGCCTGGCCTTCAACACTTCCAGGGATGGGGCAGCCACAACCTCTCTGGGCAACCTATGCCAGTGACTCAAAACTCTTATAGTCCAGCATTTCTTCCTAATATCTAATAAAAACAGCTTAAGGCCATTTTCCCTCTTCCCTTCCTGCCCTTGGGAAGAGGCCCTCTCCAGCCTTCTTATAGGCCTCCAGCAGGTACTGGAAGGGTTTCTAGAAGTTCTAAAAGGTCAACAACAAACAACAGCCATTGGTCATTTACCATGACCTTTGACAGTCATGAGCCCAGCATTCTGGAGTCCGGGAGTTAGAAGGACAGACCAATCAGAATGCTCTGATCCAGGTGACATCATAATGACTGAAGAACACCTGAGGCAGTTGGAGGGGCAGAGCAGCAGAAGGACAGTGCAGAGTGGGCTGCTGTCTTGCTTCCCTCTTGCCCCCTTTGGATATTGGTGTCATTCTGCAGAAGTCACCCAGGATCTTCTTGAGTCAGAAGAGGGACACCTAAAGAAATGGGTAGAATTAGTCATTTGATGGACCTTCCTACCTGTGAACTCCATAGACTTGGAGAGATTGCAGACTTAGTGACCTCTGTTCACCTCTCACGTGTCCATAAGGAAAAGCTAGCGCTGGCCTTGAAGAATGGAGACTATATTCCAAAGCTCCTACAGCTTTTCCAAGTCTGTGAGAATGCAAAGAACACTGAAGGCTTGCATCTTCTGTTTGACATTGTGAGAGGAATTTTGTACCTGGACAAAGCCATTCTGTTTGAGTTGATGTTTTCTGACCAGTGTATTCTGGGTGTTGTCGATGCCTTGAGTATGATCCATGTTTGGCTCAGCCAGGATGGCACAGGGAATTCTTGACCAAAACAGCGAAGCTTCAGGAGGTTATTCCTGTCAGAGACTGGATTTTGCCTGGACTCAGGCAAAAAATCTGCCAGACATCCAGGGCACAGTACATTCAGGCCATCATCTTGCCTAATCCATCCGATTTTGAAGAGGGTTTTCTTTCTACCCTCAATTCCTTCATCAGCTCCAGCAAAGAGGAGATTTTACACGGGTTGCAGGTAAGTGGTTTTTAATGTGGCTTAGATGGGATCTGTAGAGATCCCTCTGGCTGTAGTTTGGAAATGATTTACAGCTAGTGAACACTGTATAAGTTAATCACAAGCACTTTCATTTGCACAATGTTTTGAATGCTCTCCCTTCTTTCTGATCCCTTGGATTTTGTATTTTTGAAATGATAAATTTCAGGTGAGTATCTTAATACTTTTTATGGGCTGTAACAAGATAAAGTCCTTCTCTTTGATTGCCAAGCAAACCTTTGGAGCTAGTTTTGTAGAAGTATTTAAGGAACATGCATCTTCTGGTATTTTGTTTCAGGGACGTTTATTACACTGTTTTCCAAGTAAAGGGGTGCAGAGAAATGGGTGGAGAGAGATGGCAGAAAGTGCCAAAACACTTGAGAGATGATGATGTTCCTAGGTTTTTTGGAGTCTGAAGCATGAAATGCTTTACAAGAAGTGAAGTGTTGTCCTATATATCCTTAAATATCCCATAGCAGTAGGCGATGTGAATCTGAAAAGCAAATAATAGTCACAAAAGTTTCCCATCTTGGCAAAGCAGAGTGCCTGCATGTGGGAGAGCTGGTTTTTCTGTGAGTAAGATTCAGGAGAATGTGGCTGCAGCCAACTTGTACCCTGTCCCCTTGCAGAGGTGGACTGAAAAGATGCTTTGCAATGCTGCAGATCCAAAAGAGGGAAACTGATCCCCACGGGATGTTCACAGTGTAGTATGAACAGTGCAGGTACAGTAGGGTCAAAGTTTTCTCTTGGTTAGCACTTTTTACGTCAGAAGTGTACCAGTTGCTTCCCTGGAAGAAGTGCAAAGTGCAGCGAGGGAGTCTGAAACAAATTAGCACTGTCCTTTTCTCTCCTTTTGATGTGGATGTGGGTGTGGCAAATCCCACAGGGAGTCCGTGGGATGGGCAGAACTGCAAAGCATAGGGGTGGCAGGCAGAGAAAGAAAGGAAATGTCACACTCCGTAGAGACGAATTTAGGGATCAGCTTTAGGGATCATCCCCTGTGTCCAACTTCACCTGTGGCTCTGGTGTCCTGGAGCTATTTCGCCTGCACAAAAGGAGTGCTGAAAGACTGGAAATGATCCTGCTGGAAGTGTACTCTAGCATTTACCTTCCTTGTGATAAAAATAATGGCAGTGTAGAAAGTTTGACTTTGTGCAATGTGGGATCCTAGAAAGATCATGTTTTCACTTTCCAGAGGCACTGTGTAATTTGCGTTCTTTTTGTGTGCTCCACAGAAAGATGAGGAATTTTTGCCTGAAGTTTTTGCACAATTAACAAATGAAGCTACAGCTGGCAAGCAAAGATGTGAATTGGTAAGTCAGTAGTCTTAGTGGTTCCTCAAAGGCTTTAAATAAGAGGGATGGAGTAGAAAGTGAAACTGTTCTGAGAGTTCTGCAGTCTTAGAAGTACTTCTGGAGAATCAGCCAGGACACACCCTGGTACAAATTGTAACTGTTCCCTCCTTTCAGAGAGTTTTCTGACTCATATGTACCAAATGGTTTTTTCCCCCGTGCACCAGATAAGGTTTTTCAAGGAATTCTGTGCCTTTTCTTTCACGTTACCTGACGAAAGAGATGAATTGCTTCAAACTTTGGCAAAGTTGGGAATTCTTCCAACTCTTGAAATGTTAATGGTAAGTGAAAACTTAGAACTGGTTTTAATAAAACTAGAAAAGCCCACAGCCATATAGCCTTTTTTTTTCTATTTGCTGAGCACCTTTGTGTAAATCTGATTGGAGAGCTTTGCTCTGCTGAGAGTGGAAGTTTCTGGTAATGCTCAGAATCCAGAAACTGCCCACAGTTCTACTCTGGAGCAGCCTGCCTTGACTGCTCTTACTATTTTTACTTTTCGTGATGCAGAAGTCTGAGGGCAGTGAAGTCCTTGTGACAAGGTAGTCAAAAGGTAAAAGAGATTTTTTCATGTGGCAGCTTGATTTTTGGTTTTTTATCCAAGAAAATCACAACCTTTAAGGAAAGGTCTGAATTCTTGTTGCCTGTAAATGGGCACAGAAACTATTGTACACCTTGATTTGTACAGTTGGTCCTTTAGTACAAAATTAATAAATTGTGGATAGCAGGTATAGAATATCAATAAAGTCTTAGATATTCAAGCAAGTAGGATGTTGTGAATGTTTCCAGCCTAAGTTAGGGCTCTCACATTCACAGAGAGCCTTGTGTCTTTTCTAAAGGAGGAAAATAGTAGGGACAGGATTTCCCTGGTTCCTTGTTGTTTTTCTGTAACCATATTATTGTGTTTCTCATGAAAATTTTTGCAACGAAACATTCTCCAGTCTTCGCCTCTTATTTGCAGCTTAACGTGATAATAAATACCAAACTTGATTTACTTTAACAAAATAATCTCCTTTTTTTTTGTGAGGGAATGGATGATCTGCAAGTTAGATCTGCCACTACAGATATATTGTCTTATCTAGTAGAATTTAGTCCAGCCATGGTCCAAGAATTTGTAATGCAAGAGGCCCATCAGAGTGAGAATGTAAGTAAAAGTGGTTTGGAGTTTATTGAATATACCAGTTTTAGAGCAAACAGGAAAGTAACCAGCCAAATAAAGTCTCAATTTCTGTGTTTTGTTTTAATTTTTATTTTTAAAATTTGCAGAAAGTGGGGAAGTCTTTCCATTCTTATGAGCAATTATTTTGTGTTTTCTTTGTTTGGGTTTTTTTTTTGCAGGATACCCAACTCATCATTGAGGTCATTAAGCAGATGATCTGTAGTCCCGACCCTGAATTTGGAGGAGATAATCAGTTAATGGAGATTTTGTGTGCTCTGATCAATCCAGAGAAAATGCTGTCCACAGCTAGTGTAAGAGAATATGAATGGCAGAAGACATGATACTGTCTTGGAAAACTTAAAAGCCTGATACTCTCTATTGCTATTATTGTGGGCAGAGGATAAAAAATTAGAGGTTGTTTTTATTGAGTGGAGTGTGGTCTGATAGCGACTTTAAAGAAGCAAAATATAAGCTAGTTTTGCTAATGAAAGGTATATGTCTGGGGCATCGTGCAGGTATTAAACCATGCAGTCCCATGTGTCAGTGCCATAGCACTGTCTGACCATAGCTCACTCTATCTGGATGATAAATCCTGGAAGATTTTAATACATTGTAATATACCAGAATACCTGTAAAATGGTTTGCAGGTTGTTCTGGGCAAAAGTAACTGCATTTCAGAATGGTTTAAGGACACTTTGTCAAGCACTTTGAGTCACTGATGTTTTTTCCAGTATATATTTGCATCCATGCTGGGGATTCCTTTAATGATAGCTAGGTTGGTTGGATGTCTCACAAATTTTTTCCGAAATAAAGAAATTGATCTTGTGTGAAGACAGTGCTGCAGGCCCAAAGAACTCAGTAGAATTCTTTGTAGGCTGTTTCTTCTGTTACTACTCTTTTTTATTTAAAAGGTTATATGTAAATGCCAGTGTTTAATGAAGTTATTTTTGTTTTAGAATTTAGAAATATTTTAATTTCTCGAGATCTTCGACGATCATTACATTCATGTTCTTACTGCGCTGCTTCTGGCTGATACATCAGAAGAATGGTATGAAATAGGTAATGACAATTTTAATTTTTTTTCCTTTGAAGGGCCTTACAATCCTGGTAACAGCAATAGACTTCTGATGCGTGCTGGGAATATACTTGCTGCAAGCTGCTGTTCTAACAGGGATTGTGTGGGCAGTTTTCATTTCTTGGAGCTGTGAATGCTGATGTATCTTCATAGTGTACTTTGTAAAGATGCACTTCCTTCATGTATATTGAGAATCATGTTGTAGTTTTACTAGTCTAATTTTAAAGAATATTTACTGTAAAGCCACAGTTGTGTTTGTTGTTTTTTTCTGACCCAATGTCCTAATTCCCAAAGCAATTCAGTAAAACAAAAATCCACTAAAAATATGTCAGGAACTGCAACAGCAACTTAGTGTGCACTGACAGTACATTATTTATTTTTTTGTACAACTTAAGGCATTAATTTTTCTTGTAGATAATTATCAAACAGCAGAAATACTTGCCTCAGTTTTGGAGCTGCTGTCTTTTTGTGTGGAATGGCACAAGTATCACATGAAGATTTACATTATCAACAAAGATCTGCTAAGAAGAACACTGGTCTTGATGAAATCCAAACACAAATTTCTGGCCTTGTGTGAGTATGGAGATGCTGTGATTTCCTTCTTCAAGGCTTTGCCTGTCCTGTGTGGAAGGTGTACCAGTACCAATGTACAGCTGAACTCAGAATTCCTGTTCATTTGCTGTGTTTTACTGGCTACAGTCAAGTAATTTGGAAAAAAAAAGAGGTAGCAGCTGTCTGTAAGCACAGACCAATGCAGTTTCTGGTGGGAGGAGGATTGTTGTCTCTTTCAAAGTCTAAAGGGATTCTTTCAAGTCTTCATGACAGGATCCTTTGTAATCAGATTTCTTGCCTCATTTCACTGGAAATTGTGTCCTTTCTTAATAATGTCCTAAATCTGGTTCTTCTTATGGAGAGTGAATGAAATTCTGTCAGCCAGGATCTTTAAGGACTCAGGGCTGGTTCTGGGAGGGGAACAAGGGAAAAAGCATAGGACAGAGTTAATAGTTTTACTCCATGCATGCTGGAAGTGCATTGCTGCTGGACTTGAGAAAGAAATCCATGGCTCCTGATGACCTTCAAATACCCAGGAAAGTCCAAGAAGGAAAGAAAGGTGACCTGTCAACAAATGCTGCTTCTGCACTTTGGGGGGGCATCTTCCTCTCAGGATAACACTAACACCAGGTTTTTCAATTCTTCCACAAGAAGATGAGAGCCCTGGCATGTGGTTGTTGAATGCTTGAATGTCTTTCTTCACACAGGTGCTCTTCACTTTATGAGGAGAATAATTGGCCTGAAAGATGAACTTTATAACCGTTACATCACTCTGGGAAACCTGTTTGAACCAGTTGTAAATGCTGTGCTGGATAACAGGAATAGGTGCAACCTGCTCAAGTCTGCCTTGACGGAGCTGTTTGAATTCAATCCAAATGGTAAGTTCAGCAACAGCCTCAGCACTAACATTTAGTGGAAGGGTCACAAACAGAACTGGGATGTTGCTGAGTCTATTGTCCCTTTCTAAGGGAAGTTTAATAATTCTTTCTAGATCTCAGCTCTTTTCTAAGAATAAATCTGATTGCTTCCCATCTGTTCTTGACAAGAATATTTTGGCTCTGGACAAGGAATCAGTTACTTTCCAAAATAAAGTTAAAAGCTTTCTGATTTTCTGCATGTGAACATTTGAGACTGAAACCCTGATTTGTTCTTATTCAGGAAGACATTCAGTTCCTTATTGCACATGTAGTTGAGAACTTCTCTGATGCACTGGAATCTGTCAAATACATTCATACATTCCAGGGACTGAAGACAAAATATGAGCACGAAAAAGACCAGCAAAATGAGAAACTGAGCTGGTATGGCCCAGTTTCTGTCTTATGAGGCTGCCAGTGACTGCCATTCTGCAGGTCTGCTGGTTGGTTTTTAATTTCCCAGAGAGCAGCAGAAGCAGGTGTCTGGGATTGGGGTTTGGTTTCATTCTTGCTGAAAACTTCTTGGGTTAGAGCAAATACCCATCTACCTTTCTTTGAGTAGAGCTGATGTGGTCAGTAGATCAAATGTTCTGTTCAGCTTATGAAGAGCAGAATCTTGCTCTGTCCTTTTTAATTAGGATTCAGTCTACCTCATTATCACCTGGGTATTGGTGAAGCTTATGGTTAGGATGGAAGCAGGGATGGAGCTGGATTGCCTTCTCCAACACGCTTAATTAATTCTAAAGCTTTGGAAGCCATTTCTGACCTGGCTGAGTCTGAAACATCAGGCAAAGCTTTAATCACTTGTCCTATATCTCTTGCAGTGTCATATTGCCTGGTGAGACATTTGTCAAAGAAGCAGTAGTCTTACAGGTGGATGAAGATCTGCGGTTCAGTGAAGGTGAAGAGAAGGCACCTCCAATGTCACCAGCAAGCTCCAATGGCTCCTATCCAACTTACACAACCCTGACCACAGTGGTGACAGCCCCCAAGGTGGGAGAGAACTTGTATGGAAGCTCATGTCCTCACGTAGCACAGCAGAGCAGCTTCGTGGGGCTTCACCATGTGTAATGCAGCACAGTCAGCAATAGCCTTGTACAGGGTATCTTAGTTAGGGATATAGTCACCCAAATCCCTGTCAAGTGAAACCCTGACTAGTTTGGGGTAAGGTTTAAGGAGGATAAGGTGGGACTGGAGTCTGTTGCTAATCTGGTGGGCACAGGTTAATTTTGCCTCTTCTGCATGATTGAATTGTTGCTACTCCTTGGCTTTCTTCCCTGCCCTGCTGGTGCCCTGTGTATGTGATATACAGATGGGATTGCATTTTTTGGATTCTATTCCCCATCAGGGAATTAGTAAGTGTTTTCAAGCAGATAAAATGCAGGAAGTGATTAATCTTTTTTGCCTTTTACAGCTGAGCATTATTTGAATCTTAGCTTCTGAGCAGCTACAGGAAAGTGTGGCAAGAATTTTACTGCCCACTCCTAAGATTTGGGGGCAAAACAGATGTGCAGTGTGTATTTTTTCAATGTGAGAATTTAATTTTTTTACCTTTTTCTAATGGGCAGAGAGGTCTATTTGAAGTATTTGGTTATCCTGAGGATGAAGATGATGAGACATCTCCAAAAAAAAGAGGTCGTCATCTGGGTTCCTAAAGGAAACTGAAATTTTTAAATAAGAACTTTTATTGTGGGGTTCCAGTGCTGCAACTGTTTAATGTTAAAATACAGAACCAGCTGCAATCCATCACATAGATCTATCTTGTGATATATGTTATTATATAATAATAATGTAATGTAGCAGTAATATGTTTGTAATATAATATAATACAATATAAGTAATATAATTAATATTCTGCAATATAGTAGTAATATATAGTAACACATGTTAGGTCAATTTCTCCTGGAATAGTTTAATGTGAAGCCATTTCTATGTTTTCGAGATTTAGTTAGTAGTTAGTTTAGAGTCGTAGTTAGTTTTAATTAATTGCTCTTGTTTGGGAAAAAAACCCCTGCTTTCTGTATAGATATGTAAGATAGTTTGCTCCATCAAACAAGTTTATTTTGTATTAAAGATCTCAATGTACTTGTTTTACACCATTTGTAAATATGTGGCAATATTAACGCTCAGCTGTAAAATTCAGGAATTAAAACTGGACTCTGTAATTTCATAAGATGTATTATTTGTAAGTACTATTTTAATAAAAAGTTACATGAAACCTGACTGGCTGGGTTTGCTTCTTTTCCTGACAGTTACTGTTGCAGTCAGTGATGTCACACTGTGTACAAAGGGTAACCCCACTCTTGGCTTCACTTTCAATCTGTCAAGGCTAAGCCAGTACAGGGTTTTAAAAAGATTTCTACTCTTGAAACTGAATTGCAGGTGACATCTCAAACTTTGCAATTAAAGCAATTACTTTTGCTTAAAGTTGCATTATTTTAGCAGATTTCAGTATTTGCTTGTACTCGATAGGCTCTCAAGAGGCTGAGGCCAATGATTGAGCAACTCTCTGCACTGCAGGGGTGCTCAACAGCCTTGCTGCTGAATGTATCAGTGAGTTTCCAGCAATCTGGAAAGTCAATATCCATGTAATTTGAAATACTGATATATAAAGTACTGAGTTGCTTGTCTGAAAGGTGAAGCTAAGTGTAAAATTAGAAAACAAATCCCTTTGTTTAGTGATGGTATAATTTATTCTCAAAATAGCCATCTCAAAATAGCCATCTCAACACAGATGAGCTTCTCAAAACCACTGCTTCCTTCCAGCTTCTTCTTTGCCTTTGAACTGAAAGACACCCTGAATCAGGGACTAACAGCCAGCTCAAGATCCTCCAGCAGTGCACTTTCTTCCTATTCTGTGCTTCCAACTCTCCCACTGACTTGGTTTTTCCATTGAGGCAACTTGGCAGGTGATGGCAGCACCCACCCTTCCGAGTGCCTTGTCCTTCTAAAATGTATCAGCATCATGTCACTTCTGTTCCCTTGGCTGAGGGATACAGAGGAAGGATTTCATAATTTGAAAACTCCCAAAGAGGAATGAAAGAGCAAATTTTTTACTTTTATAAAATAAGACTTTGCAATAGACAAATGTTTTCTTCCATTCAGCTGGGGGGAAAACAAATCCCTGAGAGTGATGGGAGCCTAAACAGTAGGTCACAGATTAGGAGCAGAACAGCATTTTAGCCATTCATTGGTTATGTTATGGTTATCACAGACGTAGCATTTATTCCTATTAAGCTGCAGCAATCCCCATTAATGTGACACTTCATCTTGCATCAGGAAAATGGGGTTTTCCAAAAACATTCCACATCTATCTAAACCACTTCTGTTGAAGGTCTGCTAATGCCATGTGCTTGAGAAAACTTACTTGAAGGTTTTATACTTTTGTCATCTTGGCTGGGTATGAAATGAGAAAAGAAAATAAGAAGCAATGAGCTGCACTGTCAACCCAAATCACTTCAGCAGAAATCTTTAGTATATTAGTCAGAGCACTTTATTTAGAAACCCATAACAGAAATTCATTTTTTATTTAACAGGACAGAAGAAACTTTCAGCTCCCAGATCTTATGGATCAGGGGGAAATTTAATTATTATTTCTAGAATAGCTCGTTATACAATTTTTTTAATCACTTATTCTTAAGGTTTCTGTGAGGGACTGCCCTCTTGACTTCTCAGGGCTGATAATTACTGTGTCTGGAGAGAGGGGATAAAGAAATCAGGTAAGATTATCCCTGAAATGAGGTGGAGTGCTGCAGGGCGGGAGTGAAATGCAAAATTAGGAAAATTGAAAATGGATAAAATTTAGTTGAGACATTTTATGCTTAAAATAAATTTATATTAAAAAAAAAAAACAAAACCAACCAACCAAACCCCACCAAACTAGAATAAATGTAACAACTGTATGATGGCTCTTGACCAAGGCTGGATTTTTAATGGTAGTCTAGACTTTAAAAGATTTGAGTTTTATACTTCAAATGTGTGCGAACAGATGTCACCTTCCCTGCCACAGAAACAGGGAAATTTAGAGCTCAGTTAAGAGAGAGTGCAGGAGCCATGAAATCATGAGTTCAAAGTGCTTCTCTGAATTATCTGTCTATTTATGAAGAACTCTCTGTTACAGAAATCTCTCTGCATGGAAAGTAAACCAGGTTACAAATACTTTTTGAGGCTATTTAGATATAGCTCATGTTGGTGACTGTACTATTCCAAATTAGAGAAATGCAAAAGGATCAACATTTCTCTAAACAAGATTAATGTGCAACCCTTACACTGGTTGCATTTCTTGTCTCCAGGAAGCAGGAAAAATCTGGGTGGTTTTACCTCTAAAGGTTCTATGTAAAAGTGGACATAAAAGTTTGTACTTGTGCAAGTGGAGGTTCAAGAATAGGATAAATACATAGCTCTTCCATGTCTTCCAGCTAGCTGTGGGATCAGGAGGGCTTGTATTGGCTGACTCTCATGTATGTGCTAAACACTGCTACAAGAAGTACGTGCAGCTTGCAGACTGCTCACCACATAAAGCTATTTATTTTCTAGAGCCTTCTCTCTACTGACAGCTTATATTCAACATTTAGGAGAGACTAAATCATGAAGCTGTGTTTATGGAGAAAAAATGTAGTTTCATCCTCTGAAGCTGTTACATAAGGTAATTCCCTTTTTCAGGAATTTGCTGCAGATGTATTTCTGGTGTGCTTTGACAACCTGAGAGTTAATACGCATTTTAAAGCAACCCTGGTGTTCTCTCTCTTCCTGTCTTTCTGGTGGTCACAGATAACAAAGGCATTGAGTATCATTCTGTGCCATATCGCCATGCTTCTATCACAGATAGCTCTTTTTTGTTTGATTTCTGGTTTCTGTCATTACCATCTAGTGAAATAAAACACAGGATCAACATGAATGACAGAGAGAGATGTCAGAAAAGCTATTAATAGTGATTATACAATTTATATGCTTTTTGTGCCCTGAAAGTATTCAAAGCGTTAGTTTCCTCAAATGCCCAAGCCAAATTGGATTGTTTTTTTCTTTTTTTGTTTATTTCCTAATTTTCTGTTGTATCTTAATGTTTGTCATCCTCCTCCTTCTATACTCTGGAAGATGCCCACAGCTGCCTATACCTTTCTTCATCTTTACACCAAGTACCATATTCTGCTGCAGTGTCCCCACCTATTAAAGGAGGAGAATGACCCCACCATAAGAAGTCACGGGAAAGTCATAGGGAAAAAAACGTGTGTGAGCTTAGAGTTCCATTAAGATGATGATGGATGATGCTCAGAAATGGAGAAAAAGTAATAGTGGAGGAAGAAAAAGGAAATAACTGGAGGGTGTCTTGTGGCAGGAGGTTTTTTAGAGTGCCAAGAAATGGGTGGAGTATGTCCGTGTGGTCTGCCTTTATTAATCTTGCAGGCTGAGCAGTTCTGAGGAAAAGTGATTGCCTGATAGATATTTGCCATGACATCAGTGGGGTAAGGTTACAAACAGTTGAGCTCGTTTAACAAGACAAATATGAGAAATCAAGGAGGCAGGGAAGCAAGCCAGAGGGCCATCCTTTGGTTCTTGAGGCAGCAGCACAGTGGTTGCAAATAGTGCTCAGCTTTTCATTCCTAGAGGACATAACTCAGATGACATTCACTGAGGCTGAAGAGCACAAATAAGACGGACTCCAGAACTCAGGGAACATGCAGGAATGTAACTCCACTGCATGTCAGCCCTTGGAGGTATTAGCCACATAGTCTGGATTTTCCAGATTACTTCAGTCTGCTCAGCTCAGAGCAGCCAGACAGACATCCTAGCTGGTGCAATCCCATGTAACTAGATTGGAAGATGCTCCTGGGATTGAGATGCCAGTCCATATAAAATCACATGGACCCGCTTTTATTATTCTCAGCTCTGCTCTTTCATAGAAGGCCAGGACACGCCCCACTATGGAATAAGTCTCCAACACCTTACATCAGTAATTCCATGTTTGTGTCCCTGCCTGCTGGCAATATGCTGCACTCAGGTGCTCAGCTTGACAAGCCTCTTCGCTGCTGTCAGGTGATGCTTTTGCAGTGAGCATGTGGGCTCTCTTGGTACTACACATTGCTCATTTAACTCTCCACTGACTGGAAAAGCAGCTGATTTTAAAAGATCAGATTAAGGAAGATTTATGGTATTTTTCAGTATCATTACTTTCAATGTATATAAATAATTATATCAGATATATGAGGTAGATTATCTCAGATATGTGAGATTTCTTTCTTGGCAGATCAGTAAGGCAAAAAGCAACACTTCATTGATTAATAGTTCTTCTCCCTCTGCTTCCTTACTAGATTAGAAACCTACAAAAATACTTTGCTACAGATTATTGTATTTACTTTCTTTTGATTTCTTTTCTTTATCTTCCTGGTTTGATCAGAAGATTGAGCTGAAAAAGATCAGTCATTTGATACATAATACTACACCAAGGTTCCTAACCTAGATAGATGTCTGCTACTACTGCTTCTTCACCAAATTACTTTATCTTCAATCCTGATTTAATTCTCAAGGAATGGTTTCATTTTGCAAGTGTAGATGCTTAGATTCAGGAAATTCCATTCACATATTCTGATTCTTGTATAATTCTCTGTTGCACTTTTGCTAGCTACTTCCTTTTGAGTCTTCCTCATTTAACATCTTCAGATATTAAAGAGAGTAGAAAGAGAGCTTCTAGCCTCACCAGAATATCATGTATGGAACTGTATTTTGAAGGGTTATTTTGGTCACTGAATCTTTCTATACTTAAATCACCATTTTGTCTGGGGGAATCTCTCCTAAAATGTTGAATTGTAAGCTGCTCACTCTGTTGAAATATAGTCAAGTCACATCATTGTGATGTAAAGAATTGCTGTAATCATGTTTTAAAAGTGTGGAAATAAAGCCCACACAGACAAATAGCAACAGATGCAAACTCTGCTCAGGAGTAATAAAACAGAAGGTATTAAATGCCTTGAGTTCATGAAAACTTCACAGGAGATGCTTCTGCTCTTGTTTGGAGCTCAGCCCTGCCAGTAGAAATGCTGGATACTTAAGGGAAAAGATCTTTGTAATCCCGTAATGAGAAACTGTGCGGGATTTGCCAAGAGGCATGAGTTTGCTATTAAGCAAATCCTGCACTGAGATTCAGCAATTTGTTATATTCCAAGGGTGCCAGAGATGGTGAGCCTGAAGAGGTGTATCCATATGCAGTCACAGGTGTCTGAGTCTTTGCCCTCACACAGCTTCTCAGTGCTGGGGTGCACTGTTGATGTGTTGATGCTGACCTGTTGTTTCACAAGTATTCCATATATCATAATCCATGATATTTCAGTGGTGCAGTTCCTGCCCTTGGGTCTTGTTCTGCAATGTGTTTTAAGGACTGGATTTGAAATTTTATTTTTCAGTGCAGGGCGGAAGGACAGTTTTCATGTATTTATCAAAAGTGGAAACTGTCCAAATTAGACATGGAAGTCAAGAGGAAAAAATCCTTTCCAGTGTATCAAATGGCTTCAAACTTCTCAAGATTGAGTTCTCTGCTCCTTCAGTTTAGCAAAACCAGTGCTCTCTGCAAAATTTGCTCTGAAGGCTGTGTTAGCTCCTGAGTTAATTAAATCTGAGCTAATTAACTCAGAGTCAATTACCATGCCAAATACATGCTCCTGTGGCTGTACAGGTACAGAGATGCTACCAAACTCGGGTATATTTACTTCCACTACGGCACGGTGGACACATCCAGTAAGTTTATCATAGTCTTAACACTCTCTTTTAGATGCTAAATTGATTCAGTTTCCCCTGTTTCACATTGTAAAGCTCTCTGGAATCTGGAGACATTTTCTTAACTTCCTTCTGAAACCTTCCCAAGGCTACAGTGGCATGAACACTAGACCTATTGTCTACACACAGGTAATAACTCTCTATTGCAATCTTGACAGCCACCTACTTGTACAAGGGGATTGATGATGGGAAGAGGTTAATGAGGAGAAAAGGTGGAAAATATTGTCATAATTGCTTTGTACATTATGCAGAAGTTTTTAAAAGGGGGAAATGACAGATTTTTTTTATTATTTTGACCTAAAATACTATAAAATATTATAAGGAAGATGAGTACTACTGTGACATTTTTTGTTTATTTGAAAAGATTAATTATTCTTGAATGCCTTGATGGTAAGTTTTCAGTCAGCTCTGACTATTGATCAAATGGCTGAAAGCCAACAGTTATTTACTACCCAAGTGTTACTTAGGCAGACAATCAAGGGCATTATCCTAGTTATACAATGATTATTTTGGAAGAAGAATGTACCATTTGAAACCATAAATAATGCACTTCACCATCTTAGCATTGTGAAGGGGGGCACTGGCGCTTGGTAAATTGGTAATTTCTGAGAAATTGCTTTGTGGAGATTTTCAAAGATGCCATCATGTGTTGGGGAAGATGAAACAGGAAAGCCTTATAAATATGATTGCCTGACAAAGAGCCTGATCCCCCCATCTTCAGACATTTCTTAAACAACAAAAAAGCAAAACTAAAAGAGCACCCCCCAGTTTTAATTAAGAATCTAGAATCAGGAAAAATAGAAGGACCATACAATCTTATAACATGGGGGAAGGGGTTTGCGTGTGTTTCCACAGGTGGAGAGCTCAAGTGGGTTCCAGCAAAAAACGTGAGGCCATACCACGCATCAAAGCCTGCCGACGCCTCCACACCAGCCAGTGACCCCACAAGTGGAAGCCAGGAAGCAAGCACCCAAACCTGAAGTGTGCAGAATCACCAGAAGAAAGCGATCTGCCAAAAACAGCTCAAGAAAATAATGGAGTTTTCTCATCTGCGCGTGCATGTTGCTTTTATTCTTATGTTTTAGTTTTTGTAGTGAAGCTTTACCTGTAAATCACATGTTGCTTTTATTCTCATGTTTTAGTTTTTGTAGTGAAGCTTTACCTGTAAATCAACCAAAGACAAATGTCTGGGTTGCTTTAGCCAAATCTGCAGGCTCCGATACCATCTGTCTATCTGACACAAGCCCTGACAAACCTTTTTCAACCTGTTTAGTTGGAATACCTTTACCAGAAGGTTTTGATAATGTTACTCTTGATAAATATTATCCATGTGATAATCATCACATTTCTCCGACTTCCAGCCATAGACACCAAACTTACATTGATTATCTTTTATTAGCACATGGACATGGCTGTGAAGATTTTGAAGGATTATGCTGTATGAACTTATCCGATCATTCTGTTTCCATTCACAAACAGTTACAAAACCTAAGGGACCTAGCTAACCAAATTACAACAGATAACCCGTCTTGGCTAGACAGTTTGTTTGATGGTTGGAGCTTTGCACCTTGGCTAAGGGAACTCTGTAAAATAGGCTTGATTATTCTAGTAGTAATAATTATAGTTTTAGTAGCAGTACCTTGTATACTTCAGTGTGTGCAAAAAATGACGAGTAGGACTGTGTCTAATATCTTGTTTGTTCATCAGAAAGGGGAATGTTGGGGAAGATGAAACAGGAAAGCCTTATAAATATGATTGCCTGACAAAAGATTTTGGGAATATGAAAACTACAGGCGACATCGAAATGAAAGCCACTTTTGAAATACCAAGTCTTAGTTACTGAACAACTGGAAAACAATGGTATGGCCGACTGAAGGTAATCCCCTCTTGATTGAACAATACCCTCTGCTTGCAGGCAGGTCCAAGGGTCAGAGCAGACCCTACTAGCTCAGCAGAAGGGGTCCAAAGAGTAGTTTTTAGAAGTTAAGATGTAACACTCTATGGTAATATAAGAACTCTTATAGGCTGTATGTAAATGCTATAGGATTTGTATCTTGTATTAGATTGGTTAGTGACAATTAGAATATTCAGTACAGAAGATGATTTATTGTATTGTAACCAGGACTTCAGACACTTCTCATTCCTTTCCTTACTTCTACTTCCACTTCTACTCTTGCTCTTACACTCTCTCTCTCTCTCTCACCCACTTACTCTCTTGCTTTCTTGGGCCTGCTCAGAGCTGAGTCTGGCAGCTCTGAGCAGTGCCCCTATACCCACGCCTTTTACAATAAACCGACTGTGTCCCAAGACCTGCCTATAGAGATCTCTCGTCTCCATCCGACCGTCATTAACCTACAATCATGGAGGCAGGTGTCTGGTTCCTGGAAGTCAGATGGCAAATGGATATTACTTAAGTTCTTCTGGATTGCTGCTTTTTTTCTGAAGACCACCACTGCTGCATGGTCTGTCATGTACTCTGGAGCAAAACAGGGGCTTGGAGTCAGAGCTGATGTTTGGACCTTCCCCTACATTTCCAGTGACAGACATTAGCAGCTTCTCTCTTGGCAGACTCATATCTGTCCTTTTTGTTTGAAGTAGCTCAGTGTAATGCTGGAGATGCCATTTATCCCTACAGATAGTCACTCACACCAGACCTGAGTTTTTAGTGTTGGACCTTCCACTTCTGAACTTAATGACTTCACCCAAGCAGTGCTATAGTAATGCATGGAGTGCCAACAGGGAGAATTTTAGTGTTGTGTTCACCTTAGGATCTGAAATGATGTCAAGTAATTTGGTCTGGAATCTATAGGTGTCTAGTGAGAAGAGTAAAATATCCAGCAACGATGGGTTAAGAGCTCTTAAATAAAACAGTGTAGTATCATGTTTTAAAAGGCTATGTCTTAATGTACAGGAATATCAATTACATTGGCATATCCTGATTTTTTTTTCCTGAGCTTTAGTACTTGTTATATGTTACTTTGATTCTATTTAATTCTGAGCATTTGGTTGCCTGTATCCCTGGTGTCCTTTCAGCTTTCCTGAATATAAAAGTGGAGGTAACACTCAAGTTGATCACTTGGAATATGGACTTCAAGATGCAGATTTTTGACTTATTTATAAAAGTAAATACCTCTTCTTTACTTTGTCTGTTCTTCTTAAGGTACTAAACTCTCTTTCCCCCAGCTGAGATTTTCAGAATGTAAAAAAATCTCTTTACCTTTCCTAATATATGCAAAACTGACATTTGACCAGTAGCATTGTTTGGCCATGACATTTTTAGAGTAGACAAAAGCCATCCCTGTGATCACCAGCTCACTTATTTGTCTTGGCTTTTTCAGTTTGTGAGGTCCATGGCAAGGTCTGTAGCAGGACATGTCCCCCTGCCACAGGAGAGCTTATCTGTTGCTCGTTAGCTGATGAAATAACACAGGGCATCTCACTCTCACATAAGCCTCACATGAGCCTTGGTGAAATGACTCAGTCAAGACAGTTTGACTTGCAGTGAGTTATTTCAGCACCATGGAATTGATGCTTTCAGGTGACAGGAGCTGTGGAAGCACATGTAGAAAGAGAAGCTGGAATTTCTGACTGACAGACACTTCACTTTGTGGATGCTAAAAGGCAGGAGCAGAGGAATTTTCCAGCTGCTGAAGCATTTGCGAAGTTTTTCCTTTCTCATGGTTTAGCTGAGAAACAGAGAAAGACTGTTTGGTAAACTATCCACAGGTGCAGGTTGTTGTGAGAACAGTGGAATTGTTTTCAGTCTTGTGAGAATAATATTTTGAAATGGGTGGTTATACCGCTCAGCCACTCACTGTGGTGGGTGGCTAGCCAAGGGGCCAATCACGTAATTTCTTTATTGTGAACCACACTATAAAAGATGAGCTTTCCATTAAAGGAGCCTTAGCTCTGCTTCGGCCGTATCATCGGACCTGCACTTATGTCGTGATTTTCGCCGTCTCTCTGGGGATAACAGCGACAGATGTCTGAACATGAAAAGCTACAAAGTGCTCTTGTGTTTCATGCAGAACTGCAATCTTAAGGAATGGGTCTAATTCAAGTTTTCAAAACTGAAAGGATTTAAGGAATTTTGGTGCTCTCTTACCTGTTCAAGCCCCTCTCAAATTTAATTAAGAAGATTTGCTAGCAGCTGTCTGCTTGGATTTCTGTCTTGGCTGAACTGGAAACTGGTAGACTTGTGAAAGATAGCAAAAGGCAGCAGCAGACAGCTTGACCAGGGTCACAGCATCACCTGTACCAACTGCAGCAGAAGCCCTGCACTGAAATAATGATGAGAAGCCAGAGCAGATGTGAGCATGCCATCGTAAGTGTGCTGGGAGCAGTGCTTAATTAGAAGATAAGGAAAATGTATTAGTACAGGAAAAATAATGAGTTCATAAAACTGAGCAGCCATGCGGATGGAGAAATAAACATCTTTCTGAAACATCTATCAAGAATCGGTCCATATATATTTCTTTTCCACGGGTCTCGTTGTCTGATACACGTGTTGCAGTACCCCCACTGTAACACCAGACCGCAACCAGACTTAGACAGTCTGGTGACACCGCATGTACTACAGCCGCAACCGGACTTAGAAGGTCTGGTGACCGACCGACGTGCACGTCTGGTAACAGCCGCATGTACCGCAACTGTGTCCCAGACGTAGGACGTCTGGTGTCCCAACCGACGGGTACCAAAGACATCTGGTGCTTGTCCGACGCCTATACAACCTAGACTTTAGAAGGTCTGGTGCCCTGCGACTGTACATCGGACTTTAGGAGACATGGGGCGTGCGCAGCGACTGCCTCACCAAAACCGTGAGACAGAACCGTGGACTGCAAAGATGGGACATAAAGACGCGTATAAGGTACTCTCTGTCTTAAAATCTGTGACAGCACTCATGGGAGCTGATACTACTATTGCAGACGGAGGAAAAGGGGAAGGACTGCCTAACTCTGTGTCCTCAGGATGTCCTCTGATCACGGATGGAACGAACCGTCTTTTCTCTTTCGTTCCGGGAGATCACACCCCCTCCGGACCGGCGCAGCCCTCAGCTGCACCATTGCCTTCCTGCGGGGCGGGGGG